>NW_027555514.1:138779747-139244747 GCF_003287225.1 Phascolarctos cinereus
AGTTTGACTATAAGGAGAAAAGCCAGATTTTCTTTATTATTTTAGTCACTAAAGTCTTTAATTTATGCCTCAATAAAGACATTGGCATGACATGGAGGAAAGATGAGTGGCTCTGAAACTACCCTGTGGAAACAGACACATTAAATCTCTTTCCATTCAAATCCATCCTCCATTTAGCTGCATAAGTGATCTTCTAAAAGTTTAAGATAACACTGTACCTATGTAACTCCATTGATAAAAAACTCCAGGGACTCCATGTTACCTCTGGGATCAAATATAGAGTTCTCTGTTTGGCATATAAAGTTCTCCAACCTAATCCATTCCTATCTTTTCTTTCTTCTTATATTCTGCTTACCTCCCCAAATCTCTACTCTCTGTGATCCAATCATACTGGTCTGCTTACTGTAGTTGTCACAGGATACTCCATGTCCTGGTAACATGCCTTTGCACTCACTGATCTCCATGCCTGGAATGCTCTTCCTCTTAGCCTTCTGGACTTAGATTCCTAGGCATCAATTTAGATTCAGTTTAAGCACCACTTTCTCCAGGAGTCCTTTCCTAAGAACCCAAAGTGCTAGTGGAATCACCTTTGATTCTTTTTATCTTATATATTCTGATTTTCACATATTAGCTCCTCTATTAGAATAGAAGCTTCCTGAGGGCAGTGCTTGTTTTTTTTTAGTTATATTCCCAGTTGTGAGTATAATGCCTCATATGCATTAAGTGCTTAATGAAAGTTTGTTAATTGATTGAGGAAATGTTTTTCTTTTCTTTTTTTAGTTTTCAGGGAAATGGAATTCATGGGTTAAAGATAACAGCATTGCTGTTGTAGTAGCAGGGAGGGATTTTGAGGCAGAGAAGACTATAGATCACTGCTGCTGCTACCTTACTTTCTGTTGCCTATTTTGTATTATTTTAATACCTCTGTTATATCAACATGAATGACAGGTAATGGACTATTACAGTCATAGATGCAACTGAACACTGATATCCACTTTAAAGTACATGTTGAAGTATTTACTCTAACCCAAAAAGTATTTATTAAATACCTATTATCCTTATGGCATTGCCCTAGATTCTAGGGATGGAAATTAAAAAAAAATAAACCAACAAAAGATCTCAGTCTACCAAGAACTTACATTCTACTAGAATACAACTACTGAAATTCAAAAGACACAGGAAACTCAAAAGTCATAATATCATCATTTTCTATGACAGCATGGCTACATTCTACTCTACTCTCCTTATCCAGTATCACCAACAAGATGCTACTAATTTGCCAAGCTATTTCTGCATCATGGTAGAAAGTGTGTACATACAAATAACTCCATTTTCTTTACAGAGGTCTTGGGAGTTATCACCAAAAATCCAATGTTCATTACAACAGAAGAAATGTCTCTTCATCCTGTGAAAAGCACTTATTTTTATTGTTGATCAGTCAACAACAACAAAAGGAAAACATTACCTAGGAGTTCTTGCACATTTTATGGTACTCTGTGTGTGTGTGTGTGTGTGTGTGTGTGTGTGTGTGTGTAATACTATGATCAATTCCATGGGCATAGCTTCTAATTCATATTTTGATGTAAATAGTTCCTGCATCTGATATACTAGTATGGTCAAGATAACTTCATGACTACTTTCTCCAAAAGTTTGATTTTCTTATAAAAGACATCTCCTTATCAGCAAATAAATGGCTTGCACGTGACTGAGATTCCTCAGGCAAATTCTTTTCTGGCCAGACCTTCCACAATCAGCTTCAGATACAAATTAATACAAGATCTTTTGCAATCAATCAAACCAAGGAGGTGAATCAGGGAGTTCTCATCAAAACATGATGTGAAGATAGTGTAATATCATCCAAGCAGATTGAAAGTTCTGGGCATCAGCATTACAGGCTGCTCTTCCAAGTTTAGAGAAAAGTTCAGCCATTAGAAAGTGAGCAAAAGAATAGGGCAAGGAATATGCAGCCACTTACAGAAGTTGAGAATGCAGGCTGGTCCTAAGAAAAGAATCCCATCCACCAATGTCAACAGCATTAATACAGAGGTACTTAGGGACTGGCTGACTCCAATGTGTATAATCCTTACTCATACCTCTTGAATTTGTAGTCTCCTTCAAAACTCAGCTCAAACCATCTTCTCCATAAGACTTTTCGAGGCATCCTCCTCACTCCAAACCAACTACAAGTACACGTCATATTTATAAAGACATCTGAAAACCTTAAAATGTTATATGAAGTATTATCATTGTTTTCTGCATCAAGAACGATGGCTTCTTTTTATATTAGTGCATACCTCTGTAACAATTAGTGCCTTGACTTATGATGAAAAATGTTATCCATCCCTAGAGAAAGAACTGATGGTGTCTGAATACAGATTGAAGCATACTTTTTTTGGCTTTCTTTTACTTGAGATGTTTTGTCTGTTTTCCTTTACAACATGACTGTTATGAAAATGTTTTGCATGACTACACATGTATAACCTATACAGAATTACTTGCCTTCTCAATGGGGAGGAGGGGTTGGGGAGGGAGGAAGAGAGAGAATTTGGAATTCAAAGTTTTAAAAACAAATGTTTAAAATTGTTCTTACATGCAACTGGGGGAAAATGAAATACTAAATAAAAAAAAATTAGTGCTTTGTTCTAAGCAGTATGCAAATGGTTCTTCAAGAACATGTGGCATTTGGGGACTAAACAGAAGTGCAGTGGTATAAAATTAAGAACCATCACTGGTAAAAAGAAAAAACACAATAAAATAACAACTAAACAAAACCAAAAGCATAAAACAAACAAAAAAATAGCCATAGTGAGTTCATATTCTTCATACCATAACAGGCTCTACATATAATAGTAGCCATAACATACCATAATACACTTAGATGAAAGTAAATAATTACTTGAAAGCCTGGTGAGCATCTCACTCTGACGTTCCTCACTTTCAGAAATCAATTTACCCATTAGGTGATATAATGACGTTGGAATTTATGAAAAATCAAAACTGAACATGACCCAAATGACAAGATAAATAAATAAAAATTGTACGGGAACAGGATAAGGTATTACATAGAAGACATAGAATATGGGCTCATTTGAAAAAAAGAAGTAACTTCCCACTTGTTCAATAGTCTGGAGAACATTAAATATAAATATAAATAATAACAGAGTAACTACTCCCAGAACCATTCCTATCTGCATTCCATTGAAAAGGAGCATGAAAAAGAGGAGGAAACATCATTATAGGCAGAGCTGTTTCCTATACCTGTATGCACATAGCATTGATCCATAAAAAATTATTTTTTTTAATTTATAGCAAATATTACCATACTTCATACTTACAATCCCTAAACTACATGGAATGAAATACTTTCAAAATATAAAGAGTTAGTTGAAGAAATTAAGAGAGCAGAACAAGGCACATGTGATCTCTGTAGCTCTATTTGCTACTGGATTTGTCTTGAAAATACTTTGAATGATTTTATGGAATATGAGTATACATTGCAAAACTCATTCAAAGATAAAAATTAGTCATTTTAGTCATTTGTGTAGTTGTGGAAAGAACATTAAACTTAAAATGAAAAGGAAAGTTGCTAGTCCTTGGACTATTTATATCTCAATTCCATCAAAAGAGATGAGAAAAATAAGATGATGACAATGATGATGATGATGATGAAAATGATATAGAACCTAAATGTATAATAAATTTGCTATGTTTAGCTGATAGTGAATTTCCTGTAATGTAAATACATACCTCAAAATACCCTAGAGAACTTGACCAAATAACTATATTGAAATTGGACCGTTATTACATACTAGGTCTTGAAGATAATTGCCTGTATATAATAGTCATAAAACTTAAGAATAATATTTTTAATATATGGCTTCATCCTAATTTCCATGCAAAAACTGAGTCTAAGTCAGTACATTTCATTTGGTTAACAATGAATATATAATATATAATATTGAAGGTTCAAACCCATATCTTTTTTACTTCTAAAGATTTTACTTCTAAAATCTTTGTTGCACCATTCCATTATAGTACACTACATCAGAGCAACATATTAAAGTATAATTGGGAAACAATTCTTTTAAATTTCTAAACATTCAAAATACTCCTAAATGATTAATGGCCAAAACTTAATTTTACTCATGTAGGCAAATGTCGGAGACTATAATTTTTAGAGAAGGTGCATTGCTACCTCAATAGAGGAAGTTTCATGACCCTGGAGTTCCCTTTGCTAATAAAATCTCTAGTCCAATCCATACTCATCAACTATTCAATCTGTTGTTCAAAATAATCTGGCCCTCATGAAGTCAAATGTATTCCATCAGTCTCTTTTTAGTTTAATATGAAAACATAGACTCATTACCTACTCTCATCATTCCACCATGCATTTTTCCTTTATATAGTACCTTGTGACAGTTAACCAAATTTATCTCAAATTCTTCTGAGTGAATATTTAGCCACCAGAGTGAAATATGTTATTTTATTTCTCTATTCTTGGTAGAAGAACTTGGCTTTGATGTAAACTAAAGTCCAGAGAGACAAGAGTTTCTGGGAAATTAATTAATTTATTAATTCACCTAGCTGAAAATAAATTGATCGCCAGTGGTTTCTCTAGATAACCAAAGACCCCAAGGAAAACTTTGAAATACCTTAAATACTGTCTGAAAGAGAATTCCCATGAGAAGCAAAAATCAACCCAGATTGGTATAATTTAATGGGAAGATGGGCTAAAAGTCTTCAGCTCCTCCTTCTGACAACATGGCTTGATCATGAGACTCAGCAGCCTTCAGCAATCTGTACCTCTCTGGCTAGTTTTCTCCTTCATGATCTTGGTCACCTTAAATTCTAATGGAGGGGACTGGGGAAAAGGGCTCCTTTTCTCAGGGTAAGGGCTAGCTCAGACTGGATTTTGTTTATACTCTAACAGAAGTTAGGTCTTTTAATTGGGTAGTGTCCCACCCAAAATCAATGAGAATATTCCCTGAAGGCCAGGAACAATCTCATCAATCAGAGGCTGACCTTCACAGGAGTTGGGCATTTATAGAAAATACAATGGATAAAAAGGTGGATCACAATTGATAGTTATCAATATAATGGCATAATATTAATTCTTTCAGCTTCATAATTCAAACTTTTTTTGCGGGGGGGGATATATGACCTACAGGTTTAGAAAAAATTTCAGAATTTTGTCTTTGTAGGCCAACACTGGTCTTTCCTCATGGGGAGAAGAATTTGATCTAGACTTCAGTAAGTTGCCACTATTTTAGTTTGAGTTTCTCAAGTATACAATATAGTCCAAAGCCAAAAGATAAGATTGATTATTCTTTAAAATTTAGAAGAAAATAATCGATTTTTCACAAAATATCTTTAAAATATATATATGGCTTTATTAAACTGTTAAAATAGCAATGTTAAAGTACAATATACATTTGGAGCAAGATTTATCTGATGTATGTTTTACAAAGTTTCTTATTACCTTGTTTCTTTTTTTAAAAAAATCTATAACCTGGTTTTATTCTGTGGGCCAAGATTAAAGAAATATGTTCCTATATTACCATGAAAAATTATCTTAGGGTCAGATTTTGTAATAAGGAATGAGTTTGTGTCTTTAGAATACCTTGGCATTAAAAATTATCACGTATTGTTACAAATATTATACTGGGATCACATATTCCCTTACTGTGAGTCTCTCTTAGTCATTATTACTATTTGCTACCTAATTTCCTAGTTTCTTTTTTAGGTAGCATAAAGAAATCTTGGAAGTGAAGGAGGTAGTAACCATGGCGGTGGTGGTAGTTAGATCTGGGAAAACATATAGGAATTTAAAAAATAGCTTCCTGAATTAGCTTTCAACTTTTGTTTTCCAATCATAGCAACAAAAATAGATAAAAAGATTATAGTCACAGTGTGTCCTCGCATTAAAAATATTAAACCAATGACTTCCCCCTTTAACTTTCTGACTTCTCCCCTGGGGCTTGCATAAACTGAAATATGCATACAATCATTTCTCTAGCAAGTGGAAAACATTAAAAGTTGCTTCCAATACAGAATTTAGAATTTTAAATATCACAGATCATAACAAAACCTCCCTTAAAATGGCCAGAATCATCTCCAGAACTAGCCATTTTAAAATTACATTTAAAATAAAAACTCAGCAAAGTTTCTGAGAGCTAGAAGTGGTTTTACAGAAGAGAAGCATTGACAAGTGTTGCAAAATAGTTCTTGTCTTTTGGTGAAATTTTGAGGTAGGTTGATGATAAAAGGTGTACATGATAATACTTAAACTCCAGTCGTTCTGTAATTCATTGATGTTGTTCCCTCCAACAATCCTCCCACACCTTTTTATCCCCTGCAGCCCTTTTTCATATCTTCCTACAAATTGTCTATGTTAGATCCAGCCAACACACTGAAGCTCATTCTCTAGGCCTTTTAACATTAAAGGGGTATCAGCGCTATGCAAGGGCTGATTATTTCCAGTCCTTCATACTTGCTACATGGCAGTGACTTTTCTTTCCTTACATTTCCATATCATATATTTTATCCCACTTCTTGAGAAATGTATGACTTGGTACATCATCAAGGTTAATATAATGGGGTCTGTTTGTACCCTCTGTGCATCTTTTTATTGACTTTTGGGCCACTTGAAATTTGCTGACAGTCCATAATTCATAGCCATAAAATATCACTGCCAGATAACGATATTTAAAGGATGGGATTTGGTTTCACAATACATATTGGTATCATTGACATTTCTATGCAATTTCTCAAATGCATTTTACCTCCTTCTCTTCTTCTTGTTCAATTCTGGATCCAGGACATTGTCTGTTTGCAGTATCTATCCAAGATATGTGCATGAATGAACTAATTCATTGGGTTTTATGTTCAATATTTAAATTTCCATGCAAGTACAATCTACTCAAGCATGCATCATTCTTTTTTTTCCTTTGTTGCATCCTTTTAAGTTGTTTTGGATCTCATTAAGAAGGCTCTGTATTATTCTACAGCTTGATGAAATATATACATAAGGTCAATACATATAGGGCTTATTACATCCATTAAGAGAGGTTAAATGATTTGACATAGTCGTGTAACTATGAAAATGCATTTGAATCACATTCTTCTCAACTGCAAATCTAGTACTATATCTATCACACCACATAATCTCTACTTAAATCTTTGAGTGTTTTAATGAAGTAATACTCATCACATATCTCTGTGTGCCCATTACTGGGCCATTTTCTGGGAGGGAAGTAAAAGAAGTATGAGACATGATTTCTGACATCAAGAAGTTTATGAATTAGTCTGGAAGGCATCAAAAAGGAAATTAATCTACAAGGAAGTAATTAGAGAACATTTAAGTACTGGTCATAAATGCCATACATATAACTTCAAATAATGTGAATTGGAATAATGCAACTACTTTATGAGATTCATTATTAATACTAATCAGAGACTTATGGTTTAGAGAAAGACACTGTCAACACAGCTTTGAGAAGATGAAGATGATAATATATAAGACAGTATAATTGGCAAGATTTAATCTAGGCCTTGAAGGATTGAGAAGATTTGAACAGATAGAAGTGAAGATAGAAGAGCAGAGACAATAGAACTAAAGTGGACAGTAATTAACTTGGTCAACTTTGATGAGTGGTGTGGGGAAAGGAGGTAATGAAAGAAGAATGCTTTTTTTCAGTGACAGTAGCTTGACTGGCACAAACGATTTTTATTATGAAGTACTAACAGATAAAATTGGGTAGACATAGTGGGGTAAGAGGTAAGAGAACCTGAGAGCAAAAAAAGAGTTTGGGCTTAATATAACAGGCCATTGGAAGCAATCTATGCTGTTTCACATGAAAATAATATGCTGAAATGGAGGATCTTAGAAAAATTGGGACAGTGGGGGTATGCAAGAAAGGAAAGTGTCTGGAGGCAGGGAGACAAACTAGAGGATGTTGTAGCAATCCAGAGACAGGTGATAAGAATTTAGGTTAAGGAACCAAAACAAAAACCAAAAAAAAAATGGCATGTGAATGAATCATAGAGTGAAAATTAAAGGTCAATATGTAAAAAGTCCTAAACCCTGACTTTAAAAAAAAAAGCATTATACACAAATAAAAAGTCAAGTGAAATAGATAACTCACTGCCCAAACAAGCTTATCCAATCTTCCAGTTCCAAAGGAGATTGAGGAGAGTAATAAATCTGGAGAGCAATATGATATGTGGAAATTTCATGTAATAATCAAATTTTATATGTAAAAGGTGAAGTTTATTTTTCCCCATTTTAGTTTTATGTGATGGGAAAAGAAGGGC
Organism: Phascolarctos cinereus; assembly: GCF_003287225.1. NCBI lineage: Eukaryota > Metazoa > Chordata > Mammalia > Diprotodontia > Phascolarctidae > Phascolarctos > Phascolarctos cinereus. The sequence goes on from NW_027555514.1 coordinate 138,788,061, forward strand.
AATTATTATCTCTAAATTCAGATACTATACAATACATGGCCATTTTAAATCAATTTTATAATACTAATAAATAGGGAAACCCATTATCTTGTGATTTACTAGGGTACTGTGTTGTGCTGTAGCTTATACCAGTTCACTTAGCAAATAAAGCAGACATACTGTTTTCAATTTCTTTACACTCTGAGATGTGTAACAAAACTATTTTCAATAGTAACATCTGAATAAGCAAATTGAGCATTTCTGATAAAGGACAACAATATTTCCCTCCATCACCACCTCCTCCCACACACACAAATCAATCTCAGGGACGCTGCCTTGTATAGGCGTTCAATAAAATTAACAAAATGCCACAATTTCTTCAGATCTACAGCATAAAACAAAGAAGGAATCAAAGCTATCCTATTTTATAGCAAAAACAAACAAAAAAGCAAAAATCTAGGTCTTGCCCACTCATAAAATGAATAGGGTAAGAAGATTCAGAACTTTTTGAATAAGGCAATCCCTGAGCCAAAAGTACCAATAGAAAGGAAAATTCTAAGGAAAATACCTGAGGGAGTTAACAAAAACATTCTTGCTCTGTCCAATCAGATCTCAGAGGCCAAACAATTTATTTAAATTCAACAAACATTTTTCCAAATACTTACATGAGTGAATAAGGCTTTGCTTTTGATCTAGGCACAGGAGATTAAAAAGGGAAATGAGGGGCAGCTAGGTGGCACAATGAATAGAGCTCTGTCCTTGGAGTCAGAAAGCTCTGAGTTCAAATCCAGCCTCATACACTTAACACTTACTAGCTGTGTGACCTTGGGCAAGTCACTTAACCTCGATTGCGTCACCAAAAAGAAAAAAAAGGCAGAAATAAAAGTTTCTGTCTTCAAGGGTTTGAATCCCAATTGTTATTGCTGATTTTCATCTATTTGCTCCTGAAGAAGACACTTAACTTTCTCTGAATCTGTCACCTCCTCTGTGCAGTGCCTTCCCCCACACAGAGTGAGAAAGAGAGAGAGAGAGAGAGAAAGAAGAGAGTGACAGGGATTTGGGCATTTGGCTAGGATATGATGACAAGAAGCAGCTGTGGCTGGAGAATATTTCATTCAAGGCCACCATCTAGAGCAGCATTTCTTAACATGTGGGTGTATGTGTGTGAGAGGGAGACAGAGACACTTCTTTGGCAGTCTTAGGAAGCCTATAGACCTTCTCTTGGAAAAATATATTTTTTTTAAATCATAAAGGAAAGAATAAATTTCAGTTCAGGTTAGTAAAAACAAAAATATAAGGATATTTTCCCAAGCTGATTTCAAAAATCCCCTGAAATCTATCCACTAATCCCCAAGGGTCCACTGACTCCACGTTAAGAATGTCTGATGTAGAGTGATATTGATGCTAAGGAAGACAACAGGGCTCCTTTCAGAGGCTGAGTACTCACTCCACTTACTCTCTTTCCTAATGAATTAGGTCCTTTGCAAGAGAAAACATCACTTATGAGAGCTTTAGTCATCTTCTGAGTCTACCTGGATTCCATTACCTATGCAATGAGTACTAAGATAAGATTTCCTAGAATTTCTGTCACTGTCTAATGAGTAGAGCTTTCATTATGCACTCTATTGCCTGCTCCAAAGAGAGCAGTAGTAGGAACTAAACGAACTCAAACTACGTACCTCCTAGAACTCCTGTGTCCAGATTATCCTATGATTCCCAAGGTCTGGTAGAGCTGCAGCTTTGTAGTCACTCACTATGTATCGTGTTCTACTTATTAGGTACTCCTTACATGCTTATCAATTCTATGTTAAGGGTAAACATTGTATGTCATACTTGAGAATATGTGTCTGATTTTCTGGAGAGCCATCTGCATGGTGTCAAGGTCATATGCCTAGGAATGACTGAAATATAGTAAATTCAGAAGAGGAGGAGGGGTTTCACCAGTAGGTAAGTATTCAGAATTGAATTTTTAATTGTATAGATCCAAAAATCTACCACTCTCTTCCTAATTTGGAGATACCTCATAGGGAGAGGCAGAGGAATATGTAACTGACCACTTAGCCTCTTCTTGGCACTTTCACTGGTTAAGGCAGGCTTAAACTACTAATAGCCAGTGAGTAGCTATCACAGCAACATGGTAATTAAATGTAACATTGACATAATAATATTTGAATTACCTCTCATGTTTGTTGTGAGGAAAATGTTGGACTTGATAGGAGCTCTTTAAATGACAAGAGAATTTGTTATGAGGCTTGAGGGAACTGAATCATTTGTCAAATTTATACCTGTGCTCATTGAAAAAAGAAAAATTCCAATGAAGTATTAGTCTGAGTGTTCATTTGCTCTTGTGCCAATGTTTTGTGTCACTCAAGAGAACAGAATGTGAATTTCTTTGACTTGGATTATGGTTTATATGTAGGTGTCATGCTCATTCTTGTGAGAGGTATCTACATGTTGAAAGGGATAATTAAAGTCTTAGAGTTGGTGTTACCTAGAAAAGGAGGGGTGTATTGGGTACCTTACTGTGAAACTTTGTTTTTTATCAAGTTAATGCATAGGCTCACTGTGGGCAATAAAGCTTCTCAAGATGCTCTGTTAAAGGCCACATTTTCTACATCACACTCAACCCTGGGTCACAGTGAAGTAGAAGTCTATGTCTGACATACAGAGTCAATGCTAATCAGAAAATGCATTGAAAAACTTAAAGTGATTATAGAAATGTGAGTTATTATATTATTTCATGCCTAACTTGGTTTATCACCCTTGAATCTGAAAGTTTCCAAATGGCAAATTTTCAGTTTGAGCATTTACACCTTAAAAACCAGTGAACACTACCAATCAGACTCTCATTATTACTTCTGTTGATTTTTCTAGACTTAAAAAAGTGATGCAGAAAATGTTCATATTGCAAATTAAGCTTAAAAGTGTTTCATGTTCTGGAGAGCCAGTGTTAAATATCTACCTGCATACCACTGATTTTAATCATATTTTCTGAGATTGTGTTGTTCCCATTCCATGGTTTGAGAACCTATAGTACAAATAACTTAAGAAAATTATCCAAAGTCCAACATTAATCGGTGACATTCATGTGGTATAAACTCTTTTTTTGATCCTACCTACAACCTTTTTGACTTTATCTGCTGAGCTAAACTAGTTCCCTGAAAATACATAATGTTATGGAGAGCTCTGAGAGATAGGCTGACAGAATGTCTGGCAAATAGTGTCTTTAAAATGAATTAAAGCACTCTTGAATCACTTTTCTTAGAACATAATTAAAATTGAATGTTATTGAAGTAAAACCTTTTAAAATGTAATTGAAAATATAAAATCCTAATGGCTATTTTATACTACAAATTATAGATCCCCACCCATTGGGTCTTCTTTTAAACCTAATATACACTTCCAAAGGGTTAGGGGGAGACACTGACACTAGTAGATCTCTAAGCCTATAGGAGGTGAGTTTTTGCAATGTGACTTTAGTTTTAGACCAATATTAAGGCTTTATTATTTCTTAGTTTAAATGATCTATGAAGTCTGAGTGTTACATTAAGAGATTTTTACCATAGGTGGCTGTTGCCACACATGTAAAAATAAATTTCTGAAGCCAAGAAAACTTTCCAGCTTTGGCTCTATTATTGTTACTAATCTATTACCTAAAATGGTTTTATTGCTCAATTGGGAGAGTAAAGAAATTGAAAATGATATGCATACTTTATTTGTTAAGTGAACAAAGATTTGCCATAAACTATAGCACAATACTCAGTATGGTGATAAATCAGAGAATAATGGATTCCCTTTGTATTAGCATTGTAAAATTTACTGAAAAAAAAAGACATCGGCATTTCAGAATTTGGAGATATACCGTTTGCCTCAAATAAACAAGACCCTCCTAATGTACTTTTCAATTTTCTAACATAAAGTGTGGTTAAATTAATTAGTTTAGAATTATATTATAAAATGCATCTATAAATCCCAGTATGTTTCTCCTACTCAGTTAGACCATGCTTCTAATGAGGAGGAGGTCAAGGGTTTGTTCCCAATAAGCCAGTTGGTTCTACATAAATAAAATTTTGTGGCCATGGGCTGCACCTTTAGCCCCAGTCAGCTTTTTAATAAATGTGTTGTTTGTCAGAAATGGGGGCAAGAGGAAGTAGATTATTCAGTGCATTGCCAAAGGAAAAGAAATTCAGATCTCAAGTCTTATTCTTGATGTATCAGTAGAATAATACTATTGTACATAATATTAGATTTGGAAACCACTGTAATAAGTGACAGTATCTTTAGAATTTAACATTTAGACAAATATAAGCTTATGAAACCTGTATACACACATGCAAATTGGTTTATTGAATCACAGTGGCCTTTTTTTTTAAGTTAGTGAATGTGTCATTGGATATAAAAAATACAAAACCTTGCCATTCTTATCCTAAAATGGATAATATGATTTCTGGAAAAATAAATGTTTTAGTAACTCTCTAAACCATGTTCGATGGAGAAATGTTTATGAATTGGGTGTATACATTTCTTCACTTTCTCCTTAAAATCACTCTCAAACCTAATAGAATGAGACCTTGCATAGCAGGAACCCTGTAACATTAGTTAACCATCTGTAAATAAGGGAAAGAGGCCTTGTAGGGACCAAATACCTTTCTTTCAATTCAGAAGGGATCGTCTTTATAGATGCTATGAAGCTCACTGAAAGAGCTTGCTACTGTTCCATCTTTCCAAAAATGAGATACTGGTTTTTTTTTTCCACCCTGTAAGCCACTTAATGGAAACATTTAGAAAACTTTCCATCAAAAAAAAGTTTCAGTGCTTAAAAGGCCAAGTTTAGCTAAAAATATGTATTTATATAGAGTGCTTCCTTCCTTAACAGAACTGTCTAGCTTTTCTATTTTCATTCCCACTTAATAAAGATGTTTTCATTCATTAAGGCAGCTAGGTGGTACAATGGATAGAACTCTGGGCCTGGAGTAAAAAAAAAACAAACTTCAAATCCTACCTCAGACACCAGCTGATTGACCCTAGGCAAAGCACATGAGCTCTGCCTCAGTTTCCTCAACTGTAAAAAGGGGATTACTATAGTACCTACCTCTCAGCGTTGCTGTAAGGATTATATAAGATAAATTTGTAAGATGCTTTATGTAGTGCACAGCACATTAGGCATTTATTAAATGCTTGGTCCCTTTCCTTTCCTCTTCTCTGATGGAGCTGTCTAGCTTTTCTATTTGTGTCCCCAGCGTTTAGCACAGTTTCACACAGCATTTAATAAAGGCCTTTTCATTACTTTATTTATTCATGTATGTGGAGTCAGGACACCCTGGTTTGATTGCTGCCTTTACCACTGACTTACTTGGGCAAATCACTTCATCTCCCTGGGCTTCAGATTCCTCATCTACTGAATTAGATAATTTCTAACATCCCTTTAACTCTATTGTTTTACTCTATTCTGTTCTGAGATGTCATTTCAATATATTTAGTAATCACTGATAGCTATAGACACATAAATGCATAATATATAGAACACGTTATTTATAGACTATAACTTCACTGCACTTGATTTTTTAAAGGGAAATTGTTTTAGAATATATAAAGCAGAGTAAAGTTCTGATATGGCATATTTGTAGTAATTGTGTCTTTAATGATAGTTCAAATGAACTAGCTACTAAAATGAATAATGTATGTGTCTATTCACTGTATATACTAAAAAAAAGGAACCTTCAGATGTATGACTTTTAAATTCTAGCTCAAAATCAGCATTTCATTTAGGGATATAAAAATCTGATTATGGTTTCATAGTTTGTATTGTAAAGAACTGTGATACCAGATAAATGATGCCATTTAAGTAAAAAAAATATTAATATAAAATCGTTATTGTTAGTAGATGTTTCAGAATACCTTTTACTGTTTATTATATGATTCACATAATGGTATATTTACACAACTGGTACCAGTGTGGAATATGGTCAGATATAATCTACTCCCACTTCTTATTGAGTTTTTCCTTATTCCTCTGACAAACTTCCCACTCGCCTTGGATTTCTGGCCCCTTACTTCTGAAGGAAGGAAGGAAGGAAGGAAGAAAGGGTAGAGGAATGGATGGAAGGAGGGAGAGAAGGAAGGAAATAAATGTTTATTAAGCACCTACTATGTGATAGACACAATACCAAAAGCTTCGTAAATATTATCTCAACCCTGAGGCAGCAGCATCCTTATTGGTATCCCAAAGAGATCAAAGAAAAACAACCTATGTGTACAGAATATTTATACTAGTAACATTTACTGCTATATTACTCAACTGTAAAATATTTAATTAAGGTAGACAGATGATTTTCCAGTATCATACAGCTAATAAGAGTCTGAAACCAAGTTTATAAGTAGGTCTTTCCTGCTCAAGGCCCAGGGCTCTATTTATCATGCCACTCAGCTTCTTCAAAGATGCAGGGATGGGAAAAGAAAGAGTAAGTAAAGCTATCATCCAGGTGAGTTGGTCAAATGAAGAAATAAATAACATATTTATTAAGAACTTATAATGGGCAAAAACCCTTAGTAATTATTGATGATGGAAATAGAAAAATAAGGTAGTCACTGCTCTCAAGGAGTTCATATTCTAATGGGGGACACAATATATATGGAAGGTCTCAGCTGCAAATCAAATGTAAAATCAATTGTGGATACTTCTTCTTTAATGTCACCTCCACTAGTAGAATTATATCCATTACTATGCTGGAAGCGGCTTACACTTGACAAAAAAAAAAAAGATGGCAGACTGTAGAAAGTAAAGATTTTTCCTGGTACTTGGAGAAATATGAGAAGAAGGATGGGGTATTTATATACCATGTAGCATGACATCATTCTAAAGGGTTTTATCCTGGTCAACTAGGATATCAAATAATGATTGAAATAATTAAAGTACATTTCCTCAATAAAGAAATCTGGTATATAAAATAAAATAATTCACAGAATTAGATTATTTGGGAAAAGAAGCCTTATTAGTTGGTTAAGACAACCAATTATGAAGAGTATCATAAAGAGTTGTTGATCTAATCCAAATTGTGTGATAAAAGATCAGCTTTGGCATTTAAGGCCCTCCAATAATCTTTGCTTTCCAGCCAAACTGGACATTAAGACGTCAGTCAGCAGACACCTATGTGCCAGATATGTTAGGCTCTAGCGATAGAAAAAAATAAAAGTCCCTGCCCTCAAAGAGATCATAATCTATTTGGGGAAATAACATGTTCATTAGACAGCGAGGTGGCACAGTGGATAGAGTTCTGGGCCTAGAATCCAGAAGACTGATATGACACTTGCTAGTTGTGTGATCCTGGTGAAGTAATTTAACCCTGTTCATCTCAGTTTTCCCATCTGTAAAGTGAGTTGAAGAAGGAAATGGCAAACTACTCTAGTATCTTTGCCAAGAAAACCCGCAATGGGGTCACAAAGAGTGAGATGTGACTGAAAAATGCCTGAAAAACAACAAAAACATATTCATTAAGATAATATACTAAATGTGTCCCAACTAAATGCAAGGATGAGTGGAGGTGGACTGCGGTTGGAAAATATAGTTGCATTCAGGAATTCAGGAATCATGGCTTGTAGAGGATGGCTCTTCAACTGAGCTTTAAAGGACACTAGGGATCCTAAGGAGTGTGGAAGTGATAAGAGAGTATATTTAAGTCACGGTTGACAGACAGCTTATGAAAAATGTGGAGAGATGGAAAATTGAGAGTCATATGGAAGATACAGCAAAAATGCCCATTTGCCAGCACAAAGCCTACATAAAGGAGACTAAGGCAAAATAAAACTAGAAATGTAATTTGGAGCCAGGTTTTGGAGGTCTTTAAATGGCAAAGAGAGGAGTTTGTGTCTGATCCTACAGGCAATAAGGAATCGCTAGTGTTTCTTGAGCAGGGCAGTGACATGGAACACAGGCCAAATAAAACAATATAACGTAGAATAGCATACAATTAATCACAAAATAATCTGTGAAACAGACTGTAAGCAATGTAAGAGTTGTAGAGAGGTTATGATCTGTATAAATGAAGAACTACACTTAAGATATCATTGGTCCTTCAGGTATTGTAATTTTGAGTACCTTTTTTTTTTATTGTCTGCTATTCCACTCTTATGTATGATTCAGTAATCTTCCACCAGACTGTGAATTCCTTGAGAGCAGGGAATACCTTTTACATGCCTTTGTATCCTTACTGTTTAACATAGTGCCTGGCATATAGCAAACCCTTAATAAATGTTTATAGACTATCAATAATGCCTCATTACTCACTGGCTATTTGGAATGAGAAGCATAGTAATTCTCCCTTACTGCTGGCCTATGGTAGGAAGGACATGGGTTCAAATCCTGCCTCACACATTAATACCTTTGTGACCATGGACAACTCATTTAAACTTTATCTGCCTCAGTTTCCTCATTTACAAATTAGGGATAATAATAGCACATACCTCTCAAGGTTTTTGTGAAGATAAAACAAGACGTTTGTAAAGCATTTTGCAAATTTTAAAGTACTATATAAATGTTAGTTATTATTATTGATAGTGACAGTGGTAATAATAAAGAGGATTTTAGAATGTAGGCTTTCTTGGAACACCTTATTGGATTGAAGTAGCCACTATTGCTATGAGGTTTGTTCCAAACCAGTCCCTTGAAAGGGGCAATATCGCCAAAATGACCTTTGTTATTTCCAACTCCCAAGGGTAACAAAGAGAAGATTGTCAAGAGACTTCATTAAGAAATACATGAGAACTACACAGGCCAAAAGAAAATACATCTAAAGACTCCAAAGCCCTGCTGCTTTAGGTTTGGGGACATTTTCCCTTTCCTGAGAGGCAAAGAAACATCTACCACCTATGCTTTTCTCTTCTATCATTGATTTCTTCTTTCTCTTCTTTTATTTTAGAGGCTTAACTGGTCCTAGACTAGACTACATCATCACTTGTAATCTAATTCTATCCTACTTAAAGCCATGATTGTGAATTAGTTCTTTAGTCTTATAATTTAGAATTATTTCAATACTTCAAGGATGTACAATTTAATTCATTCAAAATGTTAAGAATTATGTCCTCAATTTGTCATTTTTGATAGATTTGCATACTTTTTAAAGCTTTTATTTAGTATATTGTTTTTCCCCAGTTACACATAAAAATACTTTTTAACATTCGTTTTTGAAACTTTGAGTTTCAAATTTTCTCCCTTTCTCCCTCCCCACCCCACCCCCACTGACAAGGCAAGTAATTTCATATCTGTTATACAAATGTAGTCACACAAAACATTTTTATAATAATGATCTTGTGAAAGAAAACAGACAAGATAAAAAAAAAACTCAAGAAAAATAAAGTTTTTAAAAAGTATGCTTACATTTATATTCAGACACCAACAGTTGTTTCTCTGGAAATGGATAGCATTTTTTATCATTCGAAGTTGTCTTGGATCATTGTACTGCTGAGAATAGCTAAATCATTCACAGCTGATCTTCTTACAATATTGCTGTTACTTTGTACACAGTACATTTCACTTTTAGTCAGATCATGCAAGTCTCTCCGGGTTTTTTTTCTGAGAGCATCCTGCTCATTTCTTATAGTACAATAGTATTCTACCATAATCACATACCACAATTTGTTCAGCCATTCCCCAATTGATGGACATCCCTTCAACTTCTAATTCTTTACCCCCAGAAAAGAGCTGTTATAAATATTTTTGTACATATAGGTGCTTTTCCTTTTTTTTTCTCTCTTTTGGGATACAGACATTGTAGTGGTATTGCTAGATCAAAGGTTATGCATGGCTTTATAGCCCTTTATAGCCCTTTAGGTATAGGTGCAAATTGCTCTACAGAAGGGTTCAGTTAATTCACAACTCCACCAACAGTGCATTAAAGTCTCATTTTTTCCCACGCTTCCTCCAACATTTGTCATTTACCTTTTCTATCCTATAAGCCAATCTAATGGGTATGAGGTAGTACATAAGAATTGTTTTAATTTGCATTTCTTGAATCAATTAGTAAGAGTATTATTTTCATATGGCTATAGATAGCTTTGATTATTTCATCTGAAAACTGTTCATGTCTTTTGATCATTTCTCAATTAGGGAATGGCTCTTATTTTTATAAATTTGACTCATCACTTCATATTCAACTCACACCTGTGCCCTCTGGCTATATATGCTCCCTCTGACTACCTCAATAATGAGAAAGGTCTTATGAGTTACTAGTATTACCTTCCCATGTAGGAATGTAAACAGTATAAACTTAATCCCCTTATGATTTCCCTTCCCTGTTTACCTTTTTATGCTTCTTTTGAGTCTTGTATTTGAAAGCCAAATTTTCTATTTAGCTCTGGTCTTTTCATCAAGAATGCTTCAAAGTCCTCTATCTCACTGAATATCCATTGTTTCCCTGAAGGATTATGCTCAGTTTTGCTGAGTAGATGATTCTTGGTTATAATTCTAACTCCTTTGTCCTCTGGAATATCATATTCCAAGCTCTCTGATGATTTTCGTGTTTCTACTGAACTAGAAATTTTCTCCAAAATCTACATGCTTATAAATCTTTATCAAGTATTCTTCTCTCCAGAGAAACGTTGTGTCTTTATTTCCTACAAATTGCCAAATCTATGCCCTAACACTCATTGCTCCAAGATCTTGAGACCTACTGGATAGGGAAGGGAAAATCACTTGTACCTTTAAAATCCATTACTGAAGTAATATGGTTCAGAAAAAGTTGTATAAAGAATATATATAGAAATACATCTGCGTTTTTTGGTTTGAGAATATATTAAGGGATGGAGGGAATGATGCTGATTTTCTGTGTGTGTGTGTGTATGTGTGTGTATTAGGTTGGTTGGTTAATTGGTTGTTTTCATTGTCAACTTGGACTTTGAAATAGTTCTCTTGGAAGGCAGCAGATTGAGGGGAGAGGAGGGCAGAAAAAAAAGACAGAAAATATCTAGCTTCCCTTCTCCACTCTCAGTAAGGTCGAAGACATTTAACAAACCTTATCTTTAATTTTCATTACTTTGTTGAGAGGAAAAAATTTATATTGATGGGGGGGGAGAAGAAGAGCAGAAGCCAAAATTTCTCAAGCTATAGGAAATTGCACATGAGTTCAGAACCAGAAGTAAAGGATGTGGCCTTGTGTCTTATTTCCTCAACCAGCTTTTATAAGTGAACTTGCTCAAAACTGATGGTTTAATACATATCATTCAAATTGAGTTGTATCATGAGAAATAATAAAAAGATGGCCATGTCAGGGCTAAAGATGGTACTCCTAAATTTGGAGAGCCCTGGAGGCAGTTTGGTGACCAAAATATCCAAATGTAGCTGCAAAGCCAGCTACATTTTGTTATTTATACTTCTAATTTTGGCTTAAACAGCAGCAATAGGTTCACTTAAAACAGCTAAATATAAGATTGCCTCTGGGCTAAGCCTTAGGGAATCAAACTGATCTCATATATTATTTCCTTGAACTGGATTAGACCTTTCAAAGATAAAAATAGCTGTAGAATGCATAAAAGTAACCTAAAGACTTAATGTGATTTGTTTCATCTTGAGAACTGTATTCAATTCAGATTTATCCTTGAAAATTTTAGAAAATCTGAAAACATTTTGCTACATAGAATACATGGAAAATAGTAATACAGGGTGGGGGGCAGCTAGATGGATTAGTGGAGAGAGCAGCCCTGGATTCAGGAGGACCTGAGTTCAAATCTGGAATCGGGCACATTACATTTACTTGCTATGTGACCCTGGGCAAGTCACTTAACCCCCCATTGCCTAACCCCCCCCCTCCAAATAGTAACACGGTCAATTATGGATAGTATAAGAATCTATAGCAAAGGCTCTTAACCTGGAGTCAGAAAACTTTTTAAAAAATATATTTTGATACTTGTGTTTCAAATAATTGGTTTCTTTTGTAATCATATATATTTTATTCATTTAAAAACATTATTTTGAGAAGGGGCCCATAGGAATCACCAGACATCCATTACACACAAACAAGATTAAGAACCCTGGTCTGTATGAGAACAATGACCTGAGATCTGCAGAAAGTAGCCAGAAAATTTGACTTCTTGGTTTATCTTAATTTAGGTTTCTCTGTTGTTGATGTTGACTGAGTAATGAGGTTCACAAGATCACTCTGGCCAAACACAGAACCCAAAGAAAAAAAAAATCAGAGTCAAAATATTTCTTCAATATTATCAAGGCAGTAGGCAATCTTCACAGAGACAATGTATTTTAAATTTGTGTGGGTTCTATCTTTCTCTGTTTCTCTCTCTCCTTTTCTCTTGAGTGTATCTATTTTTTTTGAGTATGGAATTAAGAGTACTCTTTTCTAATATTTCAGAGAAACTAAAACAGAAATAATAGTCTTTGATTCTAGAAAGAGGATACTTGCAATAAGTCTCATTTGGTGGTCTACTTAAGACCACCAGGGTAAGTATAATGGCAAATGAAATAATTCCTGACATGGAAACTTCATGATAATTAGTGTAAGGCCTGAACCATTGGGCAGGTAAACTTACTATTATCCAAAACCCATCCTTATGGCATTCACTCCCCTCTTTGCACTCCCTACCTCAAACAAACAAACAAACAAACAAAGCAGGCAAAACTTTTAATTGGCTCATGGAGATTTTGCAAAAAGTTTAGTGATTCATTCTTATGAACAAACTCCTTCAAGTAACAGCAGTCCAAAGGAACTATAATCTTATTGATATGATTATTCTATCAATTGCCACAGATCACAAACCATCTATGCCTACTCATCCCATGAGATGCTTACTAATCTTTTTCTATGACCTTGACATGGAAGATTCATTCAACATGCCAGAGGCTTTCCTAGTGATATCTGCCCATTGCAAGGTTTCTAACATTGTTTGCCCTTCTTTCTCGAAGTGGACCAAGGTTTCCATTAGAGGGAATGGGATGTCCATTCTTACTATCTCTAACCAAGTGACAAATCCATTTCCTTTTTCTGATCATATAATTTTGTGAACATTTTTATACTACTTCTCTAATACAATCCCCTCCCCTGTGCAGCTATTTGGTTAGGATAGCTTGTCACTGGGTTATAATAAATATTTTTGCATAAATGTGAATATAGCACCAACTACATGTGAATATATAAATATCCATATGAGTTCCTATCTCCATCCTATAAAGACAGGTTGTTAAGCTGTTAAAATTAGATGAAACAGCAGTGCAAAGTTTTGGAAAGTGATGGAAAATAAGTTAGCAAAAAAGAAAATGAGCTAATTATTTGGTGAAAGCAAGGGATAACCAATGGACAGTTTATTTGCTCCATTCAAAAACTTGACAATCTCAAGAGAGAACTAGTGAAAGGCTCCCAGTATTTCAGATGGACTATCTTGGCAAACTTATGGAAGGATATAGTCAAGAGTTTTATTCTTTCTCCTGTTGTGAAGCATATGCAAATATACGTATATGTGTGTATGTATGCATGTATATGTATATATATACATATATATGTGTGTGTGTGTGTGTACACATGCATATAAACACACATGTATTTATATAGGGATATGGGTATATTATATGTCTACTATAAAAACACTATTTATTATAGTATAATATGCATATAAATATAACTTAAGTTTTCTAATCTATCACCATTTCTTGTTTTTTCATGTTTTTCCTGGGTTTATCTTTTTTTTTTTTTTTAATAGAGCCCTAAAGGTTTACCTTAATCCTTTTGGATTTGGGCGTGAAACACCTTTTTGGTAAATAACATTTCCTTTCAGGCTCAAGGACCAAAGAGAGGATCTAAGTTGATACTATTAACAGGCAGTACCAGAAACTGGAAAACAAAACCATGCCTACTAGAAATACTTTGTCTTTGAAAATAGCAGAAATGTTTAGATTCATCTTCCTTGTACGTGTGTATGTGTGCACCCATATGAGTATGTAGGTTGGACTATACACACGAGTATATATGTTATAAGAAAAAACAGCAACTATATTTGTATCTTGAAGAATGCAACCTCATATTTCTATATATATTTTCTGAGTGACTATGGAGTCAAGATCAAATGATACTGCTTGGCTTTTCACATTGACCCCACTATACACTACACTAAAATACGTCAAGTGTTGTATTATTTTCTCAAGATATATTGTGTTTTCTTTAGATATTTTTAACTGCAGAATTGTTTCATTTTATTTTTGATAGGAAGACCCTAGGAAAAAGTGTTTTTGCCTGAGTTTGTACAGTTTTGCTCACAGGAGTTAACAGCAGACAAAAAAGGTTTAACATGTTCCTTAGCACAAAGGAATTTTCAATCCTAGTCTGGGGAAATATCCGTTCTATTATATCACACACATTTGGTTGAACTGAAGACAGTTCTGGTTCTCAGAGGAACAATCATCTCACAAGCAGTTAAGAAGAAATAAGACATGTTCAAATACAAAACAAGCTCAAGGCTAAACTCAAAAAGCTGGAAAACATCGGACAGCTTCTCCTTTGAGAGATGACTTGGAGAGTTATCCCTGGCAAGGGCTGAACTTGGTATTTTTCATTCATAAATACATCTGACAGACATATTAGTTTAGCTAGAAAGATATACAAGAGGGGAAATGAAATGAGAAGCTAGTCCCAATTACATGAAGGCCAATTTTTGAAAGAAGTTCTAACAACTGGTTTAGAGACTATTTGAGGCTACCTAGAGTTAAACAGAATCTCAATATTTAAATTGGATTTAAAGTTCAATGTAAATATTTATTTTCCTGATATCTGTCATGGTGCAATTGAAACAATATAGCATGATGATGTGGGATGATGAAAGATGTAGAGATCAGAGGATCCTGGGTTCAAATCACAGCTCTGACATTCCCTGTGTAATCTTGTAAAACTGACAATCTATTTGTGCCATAGTTTCCCTAACTGTAAGATGAAGAAGTTGGATTATCAATGTAGAGCTGGGATACTGGAGACCATCTAGTCCAGGGTGGGGTACCTGTGGCCTCTAAGCTACATAGAGGCTCAGTAATTTGCCCAAAGTCACTGCAGTATTAAATAGTAGATCAGGGATCTGAACCCAGGCATATTGGCTACAAACCCAGGAGTCTTTCTATGGTGATCTACAAATTGATGTCTATTATATCAAATATTGTGAGGAAAAAGTAGCTCATTGGTTTAGTGTGTAGGGCTTGGTCCAGATTAGGTCAAGGATTCAAGGATTCAATCCCTTTGGAAATCAGTTATTTTTTGCTCCTTAATATTATTGTATTAAACACAACCTGTAATCTAAGTTATCCATGCCCTTATGCCTTCTGTCAGGATTGTTATCAGGCTGATAGGTAGTGCAGACCTGGGGTAAGGAAGACCTGAATTCGAATCCCACCTCAGACATATATACTAGCTATGTGACCCTGGAGCAAGACACTTAACTACTGTTTGCCTTAGTTCCTCATCTGTAAAATGGGGATAATAATAGCACCTACCTCTCAGGATTGTTGTGAGGATCAAATGAGATGAATATTTCTAAAGCACTTAGCAACAGTGTGTGGCACACAATGGGTGCACGTGCATGCTAGATGTTATTGTTATCATTATTATTAAGATTGCTGAGTGCCTGGCACAATTTGCCATTTCATGAAAGACTATAACCATGTTCCCTTAAGACCCTGTTGTACACACTTTCTGGACTTCTTCAACTCCTTCCCATCAGCCTTGCTCCCACACGGGCACTTTTTCATATCTTTCTTCTTTCTATCTCCCTTTTGTGCTGTCTTCTCCTATTAGAATGTAAACCTCTTTGAGGGTAAGGGGCATCTTATTTCCTTGTATATTAATCCTCACTGCTTAACACAGCATCTAGCCATTGTAATCTCTTAATAAATGTTTTACATTTACATCCAAATTCATATGTACTATCTATCTATCTATCTATCTAGTTCTATTTCTCTCTCTCTTCCCTATGAGACCTTTCTGTCTCCCCAGTCTCTTAGGAGTTAACCAGCCAACAGGGTGAAAGGCAATCATCTCTCCTGGCCAGGGCTATGCTTGATGTATCCATCTTCTCTCTCCATCATCCTCCTATGGCTGGCCCAAACTGGTTTTGAATAATACCAGATTTGCTGCACAGTGTGCAGATCTAATTTAAACAGATCCAGTGTGGTGGGTTCTATTTAATGATACAAGATGATAGAGATTTTTAAGTTATTAAATTGCAGAATATGAAAAAAAGGCACATCCATCCATCCATCTATCCATCTAATTTCTATGACAATACTCTCTATTTTGATTTTTTTTTCTGCAGAATGCCTTGTTCTAGGGATTGATGCAAATATGGGCTTCATTGCATCCTCAATTACCTTAGTCATATATACCTCAATTACATTATTCATGAATACCTCAAGACATGACTTAGGGTTCTTAAAGACTATGTTAGTGTAATACAGGTTCTGGCAGTTCTTACCAAAAGCGAAAAGCTTTGAATATGCACCTGTTGGTAATACTCTATGTCTTCCATTCATTGACCAGCCTACCTTAGATTCAAGAAGTTCATTGTCAGGTGGGTGCACTCATACAACACACACACAATTTTCATAAAGATGATAATAGGCTCAAAGATGTATGGCTGGAAGGGATCTTGGAAGCTACCAAGTCCAACACACTCATTTCACAGTTGAGAAAACTGAGGCCCAGAATGGTTAAGTGAGTTGCCCTGGGTCAAACAAATAGTAAGAGGGATTAGAATATTTTCTGACTACAATATCTGCATTATCCACTATTATGAACTATATCACACTAGTTCTTTAATGATAATGGAACCTATGGGAGCCAATGAGGTCCTCAAGAGAGAGAAAGTGATGAAAGATGAAAGAAAAAATCCCTGAACAAAGCCTTTGGAATAGACACATGAGTTTACTACTTTCTGAAAGTTTACTGAATGTGTGAATACACATATGCACGTATATTAATAGCAAGCACAAGGAAACTGTAGGTGCTAAAAGTTTACTGTGAAATCTTTTCTTTTTCACTTTGTATAGATAACTCCCATAACAATCAAAAATCCTAGAAGAGCTTTGTTTCTTGAGATAATCATGGGAAATTAATTTACTTTATTGGGCCTCATGATAGGAGTAGTTTTATTGGTAGTTTAACTGAAAATTTTCAAAATCCTATTATTGAAGAAAATAATTGAGTAAAGCTGAAAACTACCTTACAATCATCAAATACTACTGGAATCAAATCTCAGTAAATTCATTTGTTCATATTTAGTCAATTCCATATAGTAGAATTGATAAAAAATCTCAGATAATTAAATATTTTCTGGATTCAATCCATTTCTATAATATCTATACATGGAGCCAGGATTGCACAATTTTCTAGGGAGCAATATGCAGAGGGAAAGGGGAAATGAGAGATACTTTTCAATATTATTTTGGCTAATGTAAATGTGTCAAAAGCTTGAAAATTCCTTATACATTGACACATAATTTATTTTTTTGATGAATCAAGTTGCATATGTCACAGTAAAGGCTGAAAGCCTCTGATGGACAATAACACACAAGAGGTGCAATTTCCCGACCTTGCCTACAGCTGTAAAAGGCTTGTTCTGGCTCTTCTGGCATATATTAGCTCCCCAGATGCCATTTTCAAAATAAGCAGTCAGATTCCATCTGAGAAATAACCCTAGCTAAGCTAATTCTAAAATTAGTCCATAATTGGGGAATAGGTAGAAATTTGGGTAATCAAAATATGCTATAACGATAGCACCAAGGAGCAGTTAGGTGGCGCAGTGTATAGAGCACTGGCCCTGGAGTCAAGAGGACCTGAGTTCAAATCTGGCCTTAGACATATAATACGTACTAGCTGTGTGACCCTGGGCAAGTCACTTAACCCCAATTGCCTCACAAAAAACAAAAGATAGCACCAACAACATACTGGTTATGTTACTACAACTGAGACATTTGACCTTTATGAGCCTCAGTTTCCTCACATATAAAACTAGAAAATCTTGTACTTTTTACTTTACAACTTTGCAGCACTGTTGTAAGGAAAGAACCTTTTTTTTTTCAGCCAAAGACAAGGTTTATTAGAACATCAGTCATATTAGGCAGACTCTTAAGGTGTCGGAACATTAGTAAGCTATTGGCTAGATTATGAGAATCTGAGCAGTGGCTAGATTTTAAGAATCTGAGCAGTGGCTAGATTTTAAGAACCTAAGTATCTTAATGGAGACAAGATGGACCTTATATACAGAAAGACTATGGGAGGGATCTAGGAGTAGCCAAGTAGTCTATGAGGTAATAGAACTCTAGGGACTGGATCCAGTGGGCAAGGGAGAACAGAGCCTAGATAGGATTAAGGGTGGGAAGTGGCCTGGGGTCACAGGAAAATAAAACTGTGGAGGGCTAGGCTAGGTTAAGGGTAACAGAATTGAAAGATTGGGTGGAGCCACTATGAAAGGCGAGTTGATGGGATTATAGCCTCAAGTGAAAGCCAGAGATTAGGCCAGGGGAAGTCCAGGGTTTTTCCTTTTGGGGTCTAGATCCCTACCTCATCATTCCCTGGTTAAACAAATGAGACCCAAATTCTTTTGGGGTAGAGACTAAGGTCTTGGCTTCTGAAAATGCTTCCTGCTGGAAAGGGGTATAGAGCTGTCCCTGCCTTGAGGAGGTCCAAAGAGAGGTTGACTGGAACCAAGCACAGGCTGCATCCAGGGAATGATGGGGGACATTGGCTGGTACTGCTGTTTGCTACCAACTGTAGGTGAATGTCCTGTAGTCTGGAAGACACAAATCTGGCAGAAAACACTGCAGGACCCAGATATAAAGCAGGGGCTAGATTTAGGCCCCGAATATGAGAGGATTAAAACATCCTTAGCTCTGTTTCGATTCAGATGATTTGGTTTTCCAACCATGCAATATCAAATCCACCTCATAGCCAGACTCGGGAGTAGCCAGGTGGTAACATTCCTTTCAAAGAACATAATGGGGAAACTGAGTCAGGAAGATCCCATCTTAGACTGAGGCTAAAATTGTCCTCTCAGCTTTTCCCAACACTGACTTCCTGCCACTATCACATTCTCTCTGAGTAGCTTGTGGCATGTCTCAGATGGTTGATTATTGATTTATCAATGGATTACTAGGATCTATTAGACAACTGAGAATAAAATCCCATGAGCTTTCACCTCACACAGCAAGTTTCATTAATCACAACTTAGGAAAAACTTTTCCAGGATTTACATCTCAAACTTAAATTTGTCCTGGTGTAAAAAGCCAATCATTAGAGATTATTTCTATATACTTGCAAATTCTCAGCAAGCCATACATAACCCAAACAAGCTTTTTTTTGACTAGTTTCCACATTAAAACAATAACCAACAATAGCCAAATTATTTTAGCGGTAACCAAATTATGAAAAGTTGCTTGACATAACTGATATAAAAAGTTCACCAATTTGAAACTTGAAACAAACCCATTACTAGTCAGGTGACTTCAATTTTGTTAAATGTATTTCCAAATTACTTTGCACAAAGGATCAACATTTCATTAACAGTTAAAACTACAGCTTTAAAAAGAGCATGCTTACTCAAGTTCAGAGACTAACTTCTTTACCTTGAGCAGGATGCGCTGAACCTGAGTGATACTTCCAGGCAAAGGTTGTCCCAGGTCCCAAGGCCATTGCCAGTGGGGCCCATGCTGTAGCTGCTGCCCCTCCCCCAAATCCTTCATTTCTCTGGTGGGGGAGGGCAAAATCAAAGGTATGGGGTAGAGGGTGAAACTCTCTTGTATGAGAGGTGTTAACAGACACCCTGTTGACTCAAGGGAAGGGAGTGGGAGAAAGGAGTGACCAGGGTTGTAAGGAGGAGTTTCAAAACTCCTTAATGATCAATCATAAAAACTCTAGAATCTGCCAAGATATTTTTAGCTGCTCTAACTTTTCCCTGTAATCTCCACGAAGGAGGATTCAGAGGTGTAGAGGGAAGGGGGTAAGTAAGCCTCGGGGAACCAAAAAGCAACTGCAATTTTCCCCAATTCCCTAGCATTGAGGGAATTGACAGAATTGGGCATACACTTCCTGATAGGGCATCCATTCTTGTCCTCTATGCTGCAGAAGGTTTACCCTTCCTCAAGGACCTCAGACTGACCCAGTGGACTGAAAGCCTGAGAATGTCAGGCTGTGTTCAAGACAGCCTCCTAACTGTCTGCCTAAAAAGCGCCTTTAAGCCTCGGTGCTTAGAGAGAGACCCCAACTTCAGATCAAGAAAAGAGGGGTGGGGGAGGCTTACATACCTTCCACTCTTGGCTGGAGAAGAACTTGGGGTTAGGCAGTTTCCCCGTATGGGCCACCAAAATGTTGAGGCTTAGGGGTGCTGGGACCCCAAAATCACAACATGTGGCTCCTGCCCGAAAGAATTTGACCCAAGCCTTCTTTCAGCCAAAGACAAGGTTTATTAGAACATCAGTCATATTGGCCAGACTCTTAAGCAGTCAGAACATTAGTAAAGTATTGGCTAGATTGTAAGAATCTAAGCAAGGAAAGCACCTTTTTTGGGGTAGAGAGGGGTGTGTTGCAGATGTGAAAAATTGACTAAAGCAAGATAACTATTCATAGGACTTGAACCCAGGGCTTTCTCAATCCAATGTCAGGGGTGTGTGTGTGTGTGTGTGTGTGTGTGTGTGTGTGTGTGTGTGAGATGTTGGAGTTTGCTCTAAGGAAAGCACTCTCTTCACTCTCTTGTTTCAGAGTGGTAATGAAAGGAAACATCACAATTCACTGAGTGGTTAACAAAAGTAAATTTACTTTTCTTTAGCACATCAAGGATATGTGCATACTTATTTTCTCTCAATGTAGCTCTGGCCTCCATATTAAAAAAAAAAAATCTGGTCATCAGGGAAGTTGAAAGATATGATGACTTGTGTGCTCTCCAAAAAGCTCCTAAGTCAAAAGAGCTCCAACTTGAAAGTTAGTGGAACTTTTTATACCCTTAGGTAAACATGAGGCCTACAGCAGCAAAATGGGCTCTAGTACTGCTTTGTCCCTCTTTAGAGAAAAATAATCCCTGTTACAGGAAGCAAGGAGAAGGGGTGGGCCTAACCCATTTTGTGAGAAAACAATAGAAGATATCAATCCTATCATATGTATTGTATGCATATAGACACATAAGTTATATTTAAAATATTTTTTTATTCTGATGTATAGATGTAAATGTATTTTGTGATATGGCATATGTATGGTGCTATTATGTGAAAAATATAAGATCTGATTTTATATAATGCTTAATCATTTGTAAAACATTTATAAACTGATTCAAACATTCAACCCTATGAGAAAAGTGCTAGAGTTAATGTTATCACCATTTTATTTTATAAAGGTTAATTCTGTTTGTTTTTTTTCTACAGAAGTTTCTTTTTTTTTTTTTTATTAAATTTTAAGTTCCAGATTTCTTCCCTCCCCCATCAATTTAGAAGACAAGAAATACAAAATCCATTACAATTTGAAGTTATACAAAACAAATTTCTACATTAGCCATGTTGCAAAAGGGGGAAGAAAGAGAGAGAGAGAGAGAGAGAGAGAGAGAGAGAGAGAGAGAGAGAGAGAGAGAAAATAAATGAATATGAATGTGCTTCAATCTGCATTCTGAGAACATCTGTTCTTTGGAGGTGGATGGCTTTTTTCATCATTAGTTCTTTGGAATTGTGGTGGGTCATTGTGTTGATCAGAGTTACCAAGTCCTCCACAATTGATTATCTTTACTTTGATATTTCATTATTTGATAGTATTTAAATTTTTATTTCTCTTACTGTATAAATTGCCATCCAAGTTCTGTTCAGTTCATTCTGCATCAGTTTATATATATTTTCCTGGGTCTTTCAGAAACCATCACCATCATAATTTCTTAAAATGTAATAGTATTCCATCATAGTCATATACCACAACTTGTTTGGCCATGCCTTAATTTATGGGAATCGCCCAGTTTCCAATTCTTTGGTACCACAAAAAAAGTTGCTATAGTTTTGTTTTTTGTAATATTTGGCTCCTTTTCATTTTTCTTTGAGTTCCTTAGTTTATGGATCTAGTAGCAATATTACTGGGTCAAAGAATATGCACAATTTAATAGCCTTGGGGGAATAGTTCCAAAATGCTTTCCAGAATTGTGGCGTTAGTTCAGTTCCAACAGAGTACTAATGTACCTATTTGCCACATTTCCTCTAGCATTTGTCATTTTCTTTTTCTGTCATCTTAATAAATCTCAAGGTTGTGAGGTGGTACTCCATTTGTACTTTAATTATTAATGATTTAGAACATTTTTCCTTATGACTGTTGATAACTTTGATTGCTTCCTTTATTCATGCCCCTCAACCATTTATCAATTGGAGAATGGCTTTTATTCTTACAAATTCATTTGTTTTGACAAATTAGATCTTTAGCAGAAAAACTTTCCGCAAATTTTTTCCTAGTTTCCTACTTTTCTTATAAATTTAGCTTTATTGGTTTTGTTTGTGCAAAAACTTTTCAGTGTGATGAAATCAAAATCATACATTTTATCTTGTGAGAACCTCTCTGTCTCAGCTGGCCATGAAATCTTCCTTTATCCATAGATCTGACTGGTAATTTTTTTTTTCTATGCTCCCATAATATGCTTTCGATATCACTCTACATCTAAATCACGTATGAACATGGTATGTAGTATGAGATGTTCATCTATGCTCAGGTTCTGCCAACAACATTCTAGTTTTCCTGATAGTGTTTTTGGGGTTTTTTTTCTTGGTTTTTTTTTGTTTGTTTTTTGTTTTTGTCAGATAGCAAGTTCTTTGCCCCTGTAGTTGGGATTTTTTGGTTTACGAACACTAGGTTACTGTGCTCATTTACTTCTGTATGTTGTGTACCTAATCTTTTCCATTGATTAACCATTATCTTTCTTATGTAGTACTGAATCCTTTTGATGATGACCACTTAGTAGTACAGTTTTAGATCTGGTGCTGTTAGCCACCCATCCTTCCTATTTGCCTTTCATTGATTCTTTTAATATTTTTGACCTTTTATTCATCCAGATGATATTTTTTCTAGCTCTATAAAATAATAAGTTGGTAATTTGATTGGTATGACACTAAATAAGTGAATTATTTTAGGTAGTATTATTGTTTTTATTATATTGCCTTGGCCTATGCATGAGCAATTAATGCTTCTCTATTTGTTTAAATGTTTTCATTTATGTGGAGAGTTTTTTTGTAATTGCATTTATATGGTTCCTATGTCTCTTAGGTATATTTCCAAGAATTTTGTATTATCTGTGGTAATTTTAAATGGCATTTTTATTTCAGTATGTTCTTGGGGGTTTTTTTGTGATGATTTTGCTTCCTTGTTGTCTATGCCTATTCCTTCTATTTATTTTTCTTAGCACCGATTGAAGAATGGATATAATAGATATCCTTGCCTCCCCCCTTCTCCCCCCCCAATCTTATTGGAAATATTTCTAGCTTATTCCCATGGCAGATAATGTTTGCTCTTGGTTTTAGATAGCTACTGCTTATCATTTAAGAAAAGCTTGATTTATTTCTGTGTTTTCTAGTGTTTTTAATAAGAATGTTTCTTGTATTTTATCAAAAGCTTTTTCCTGGATCCATTGACATAAGCATGTGATTTTTGTTCTTTTTGTTATTGATGTGGTCAATTATGCTAATAATTTTCTCAATATTCAAACTGTTTTGCTTTCTTGGTATAAATCCAGCCTGATAATAGTTTATGATCCTTGTGACATATTGTTGTAATCTCCTTTTGAGTATTCTATTTGAAAGTTTACGTTGTTATTCATTAGGGATATTGGTCTATAGTTTTCTTTGTTTCTGGTCTCTCTGGCTTAGGTATTGAGACAACATGTTTCATAGAATGTAATTGGTAGGATTTATTTACAAATTTTTTCAAGGAGTTTCTGTAGTATTGGAATTTTTTAAATATTTGGTGGAATTTGCTTGTAAATCCATTGAGTCTTGGAGTTTCCCACCCACCCCCACCAAGGAGCTCTATGGCTTGTTTATTTCTGTTTTCTCAGATAGGATTGTGCTAAGTATCCTATTCACAGTTCATTAATCTGGGCAATTTATATTTGTGTAGAACGATATTCCTCCACTTCATTTAGATTGTCTGTTTTGTTTGCATATATTTGGTCAAAATAGCTCCTAATAATTGCATTTATTTCAACTTCACTGATTTTTAATTCAGCCTTTTCATGTTTGATACTGGCAATTTGGCTTTCTTCTTTTATTTTTAAATCAAATTAGACAAAGATTTATTTTATTGTTTTCCCCATAAAACAATAGTTTTATTTGTTAATTATGTTTAAACTGTATTACTGTACTCTTTGATTTTCAGGATTTCTATTATGCTATTTGGGAGTTTTACTTTATTATTTTTCTAGGTTATTTTTAGTTGCTTTTCCCATTCATTGATCTGTCTTTTCTGTCTTTTAATGATATAAGCATATAGAGATATAAATTTTTGTCTAATTTTCCTTGAGTATTGCTTTTGGCTGCATCCCACAAATGTTGGCATGGTATCTCATTGTTGTCATTTTTTTAAATGAAATTAATGATAGTTTATTTGGTTTCTTCTTTGACCTACTCATTCTTTAGGATTAAGTTATTCAGTTTTCAATGACTTTCTAATCTGTGCTTCAAAGGCCCTTTATTATATGTAATTTTGTTACACTATGGTCAGAAAAATATGGATTTAATATTTTGATTTTTCTCCATTTCTTTGTAAAGTGTCTTATTACATGATCAATTTTTGTGAAAGTCAATGTTTAACTAATAAGTAGATATACTGCTTTCTATTCCCACTCAATATTCTCCAGAGGTTTATTATATCTAATTTTTATAAAATTTTATTTACTTCCTTAAATTCTTTCTCATTTATTTTGCTATATTTATCTGTTGAGATACATCACTCTTATAGTTTTACTATCTATTTTTTCTTATACCATTAAATTTTTCCTTCACCAATTTGTATGCTATGCCATTTGTTGTATCTATGTTCAATGTTGACAATGATTCATTGTCTATGGTACCTTTTAGAAAATATAGCTTCCTTAATTATCTCTAAATTAGCTCTATTTTTTATTTTGCTTTGTCTGAGATCATGATTACAACTCCTGCCTATTTACTTCAGCTGAAGCATAACAGATACTACTCTAGCCCCTTAGTTTAACTCTGTGTATACCTTTCTATTTCAAGTGTTTTTCTCATAAACAGTATATTGTTAGATTTTGGTTTCCCGTCTGTTTGCTGTTCTCTTCCTTTTTTATGGGTAAGTTCATCCCTTTCACATTCATAGTTACGATGGATAACTATACGTTTCCCACATCCTATTATCTTATGTATATATATATATCCTTTTCCTTTTTAACCATCCTCAAGGGTGATTTTCTTCTGTCCATTGCTTCACTTGTCTACCCTCATTTTCATCTCTCTCTTTTTCTTTTAACCTCTATTCTTCCTCTTTCACTGTTGGGTAAGATACATTTCTATACCAAATTTTGTATGTGCATATTCTTTCCTCCTTAAACTAGTTTGGATGAGAGTAAAATTCAATTGCTGCCACCCTCCATCCTCCTCTGCATTAAATTACTTTTTCCTTGACTGTCCCATTTATGTAAGATTATTTTCCCTGTTCTTCCTCTTATTCCCCTGCTTTTCTAGTACATCTCTCTTATGCTAATTTTCTTTTCATATTTTTTCTTACATAGCTCTCATTTCTTTTCCCAGTTAATTTTTTATAGCTCTCATTTGATTTAAAAAAAAATTTCTACCTTATTTAATCTCTTTATCTTTTCTAGGAATTCTTGTTGGCTTTCTATCTAATCTGCACATGCCATCACTCTTAGGACATACTGTACCCTTAATTTATCATTGCTGATTGAAGTCTGACATAAGAACTTTAATATATCTAACAAGGGGCTACCTTATGGCTGAAATGGCAAACAAAAGGTAAAATAGATTGAGGTCAGTGTAACCAAATGAATCAATCATTTTACACCTAGACTATTAATTCCCTGACAATGTGGACTATGAGTTACCCTTCTTGGTATACCCTAAAGCACCGACCTAGCCTAGTACTCTGAACATAGAGCCAAAATTCTACCAGCTTATTAACTGGTGAATAAATTACAATTTTACATCAAGAATTTGAGCTCATTAAATTTTGTTAAATAAAAATAACAAGGAGAATCCATGATAGAATTTTCCAACATATATTAAGTTGAATTGTGAGACTGTACCAGAAATGATGATGGTTAGCAACCACATCAGAATATAATCATATGGGATACTTTTTAGACAATGAGAAATGGTATTCAATTTGAAGCAAATACATACAAAGTGTTACAGAATCACTGATCCATAGATAAAGCCAGGAATGAAGTGATTCTGAAAGTGATGTATGGATGATAGGAAATAGAAAGTAAGACATGAATCATTAATAGGACAGGTCTGCAAAATAAGTGAGCACATTTCTTAGTGCATCTGCTCTTTCTTCTCGTCCTGACATCTGACTCATTTCATCTACAAAAATATTTTGAAGATGAACCTTGGCTGGATAGATTTCTAATGGTAGGATCAATTCATTCTTTGGAACTTTTCAAAACTATTAAAACCAATTACATTTCCATGACGCACCATTTCATATGGTGATATTTTTGAGAAAAGTGAATCTCTTTTTTTTAACTATGAATTTTACAAAGATGAATTAAAGTTGGGAATGGGAGTTAGGTCTTTAAAAACAACAACAAAGACAATAACAAAATAGCAACATAATAGCAAAAACAATAACAGCAACAAACCAAGTAAAACAAACATGTCCAAAAGCAAGCAAGAAAGGTAGTAGCCCAAGAGCCTAAAGTAGTAGTCTTTACTAACTTTGCATCTGGTGGCTGAAGGATGCCTCTTCCATTACTGGCACATAGTCATCGATTTAGCAGTGACCAAAATTAGGCAACCTTACTAGACATGCCAGATATGATTAGGACAAGTCATCAACAGGAGCAGAATTTAGATCATCAGGACTTTATTAACAAAAAATGAAAATCCATTTTCAGAGGAGCTACAGCAGCCCTAAAACATCCAACTACACACATACATACACACACACACATATATACATATATATATATATATATATATATGCATGAACATATATTCATGAAATCACACATTTGTGGAGACAACATGGTGTAATGGATGGATTGAGAAGGAATGGGGTTCAAGTCTCTGACATACTGATTGTGCAACCCTGCCTGGTAAATCATCTAACCTTTCCATAGGACAGGAGAGTCCCTAAAATTATAAATTGTAGAGCAGATGCTAATCACCATTTGGGGATGGGAGATAATTTTTAACCTGAGAACTCCTTATACAGGTAAAATTACATGCTGGTTGTTAATAAAAAAAAAAAAACATAGTCATGCAAACACAGTCCATAGTTTTCAGTGGTGATCTCATACGGAATTAAGGACAACACTTTTCATTTCAGAAAAATGGCAGGATTGCTTCATACACAGCCTTATGTGTAGGGAAAACATTCTAAAAAAAAAAGGTACACTCCAAAAATCTCAATATATGTCAATATGTCACTCAAGTCTCTCTATATTTCTCTGTTTTCTATCTGAAATTTCTATCTTCTTTGATGTGATGCTTTGATCTTGTTCTAAGTGGAGGAAGGTCCTCTTCAGCCTTGAATTAGCATCTCAGATTGGTCAGAATTTTGCATTTTCAACCATAATACAGTGTTTTAAGCCTAGATGGGAAGTTTGTTTCCTTTATTTTGAGTAGTATGGCTCTTGACATCTTTCCTGGCAACTTGATAAACTAGAAATACATGCAGACTAACAAACATTAACTACACCTTCACAGAGTTCTTACTTCAGTAGGTTTATCTGATTTTAATTTGCTTCCTGTAGTTATTTGCTTGTTTCATTAAGACACTAAGCTGCTTCAGTTATATAAGAGAGCTACAATTCATTGATAGAGAATTGATTTTGGTTTACTATTTTAATTATGAATGCATCAGTCATTGTGTTATTGCCAAACACATTGGGAGTCAGGGTAATAATGCTCCCTGGAAAATGTGCTCCTGTCACTTGTTATTGAGTCTAGAAGAGGGAATACATTATATAAATTCTGTACTTGATTTTTCCACTCTCATTTACTAAGCTTGTTTATTCCAAATCTGTTGAAGGAGGTGCAATACACTCAATATCTTCTAGGATAATGAAAATAAGGAATCCACTAATTAAAGTTTTAGTTTTGGTTGAGAAGAAGTTAATGGGAATTGTATAGCATATATACTATAGAGGACATTTCTAAGTCAATAATGGACATACAAAGTCAGTATAAATTGAGACCTGTCAAGCACATGGGCTATCACAGGAAATTCCTAGCTCAATACAAACATACAAATCCATCAAAAATTACTTCTGTATAGTGAAAATTAGTTCCTAATAATAATCCTAAAATATGAGGCAAACAATTATTCTTGAGAAATGGAAATGGATTACTAATCAATACCTTCCAAAGCCTGGGGGTGTCTACCATACTTCCTACTCTTATGGGTAGAAGAGTGAATGAATGCTTCTTGGCTCACCATGAAAAGTGGAGAATAAGACACAGCACTCATATCCTCTAGTTAGCCCACAAGAAGGGAAGAGGGCCAAGACAATGAGAGTACTGATGCTCCCCCCTCCCCAATTTCTGGCCTCCTGACTATTGGATAGAAAGGAAAGTAGAAGCAGTATCAAAAGATCCCTGTTTTCCATGGCTATTTAGGAGAGAAGAGAACGGAAGCTCAAGGAAAGAATTTGAAAAACTTAGATTTTGTTTTTTCCTATTAGTCAAATGAGTTAACATGCTTCAAGTAATATCATCCTTTGCTAAGTTCAAGGCTTTCTCTGGGCATTTCCAGTTGCAAGCCTTAAGACCTGCTTTTAACTTTTTGAATAAATCTGTGATCTTAGCTAGGTCATTGTTGGATAAAGCATGGGTCTTGGAGTCAAGAAAACCTGAGATTAAATCTTTCCCATAAGATACTTCCTAGTTGTGTGACTCTGGGCAAGTCCCTTGACCCCTCTCAGCTTCAGTTTCCTCATCTGGAAATAGTAAGAGTATCTTACCTGAAAGCATTATTGTGAGGCTCAAATATGATACTAGATGCTAAGCTCTTTGAATCTGAAAATGCTAGTCAGGTGGTGGGAAGGGAGGAGAAGGAGGGAAGATAGGAAGGGGAAGAAGTAAATGAGAAGAAGAAGAAGAAGAAGAAGAAGAAGAAGAAGAAGAAGAAGAAGAAGAAGAAGAAGTAGTAGTAGTAGTAGTAGTAGTAGTAGTAGTAGTAGTAGTAGAGTAGTAGTAGTAGTAGTATTGGCCACCTAGTGTGGTGAATAAAGAACTGGCACAAAAGTCAGAAAAGAAAGGTTTGGGTTCAAGTCCTGCTTCTGACACATACTGACTATTTGAAACTGGGCAAGTCATAATTTCTATGTTCCAGGCAACTTTCTATGAATACCTGGTTCCTCCCATCCCTCCTACACGTAGCTGTCTAAATGATTTACCTGAAACACACATCTAACCATATGACTCCTTTACTCAATCAACTCTAGTGATTTCATATTGCTTCTAGAAAGAAACCAAATTTCCTCTGTTTGACTTTGAAAGGCCTGTACAATCTGTCCCCAATCCATCTTTCCAGCATCAGTGGACATCACTTTCCTTACCTACCCTCTGCAATCGAACCAAATACAACTTCTGTCTAATCTCAAAATCCATCTCTTGTTTTTATGTCTTTACATGTAAACCTTTCCCTTTCCTACTTCTCCCTCTCTTCATTAAGTTGATGCTCAGATGCCATCTTCTGCATGAAAACTTTGCTGAGGCCCCTACCTCTAGTGCCCTCCCTCCCCAACTACTTTGTATTGAACTACTTACTGTGTACTTATTCCCTCCACTTTCAATTCTCACCGTAGAATCTCCCTCTATCCATGGGGATCAATAAATCTTTTATAACTTTATAGTATTGGGAGGTTGCCTAGGGCTTTGAGAGATTAAATGACTTGGAATGATCACAAATCTGGTACACGTCAGAAGAACTTCAGCATAAGTCTTCCTGAATCCAAGACTGATCCTCTGTCTACTGTGTGGATAAATCTTTTTGCCTCTATAGAATCTCATGTTACTTTAAATACTACAATATACAATATTTTTTGTTCTGTGGCACAAGTGAGGTTGAAAATTTTAAAATCATGGCTTTTTCTTCATGGATCTTTCTGACTTACTAATGCCCAAATATGTTTGGAGGCAGGATAGCCATCCCTAGGTAGCACCTACCTCCAGCTAATATTTCCTAGTCCATTTCAAAAGCAAGGAGAAAATTCTGAAATTCACCCTCTCCTGTTACCACATCAGCACCTTCTTTTCACGGCCACTGTCATTAGGGTAATGTCCCAGGGCTAGAGTTTGGCTGTAGGTTAATTTTAATAACCTGACAGAAATTTTTCAGCCTTCCTGGAGGAAAGTAGAAACACTCTTTTAGGGATCCCTGCAAAGTCCAATTAATTGAGCTAAAATCATGAAGACTAAAATCATGACTTTCAATGACTACTGGTCAAAACAAATTTAATTATTTCAAATTTAAGTGAAGTCACTGCCCTTTCTTAAGAGATAATGAGACATAGTAGAACTCAGGATTTGGTCTCCAGTGACCTGGGCTTGAATTCTGGCTCTGTTACTTATGATCTGTAAGACCTGGGGCAAGTTATTTGACTTCCCTGGACCTCAGTTTCCTCACATATAAGATGAGGGGTTTGAATGAAATAATCTGTAAAGTCCTTCCTAATTTAAATCTATGTTCTTATATTTAGGAGCCAGAAAGTTATTTTTTCTATAGATTCCATTTTTAAAAATTATTTTTAGTTTATTAAACACCAATTAAACCATACTGAAGGCATTTTTTTCTGGGGAACTTCCTCATGCAATCATTGTGGGAATTTTACATATTTGTAAACTCAGAAATCCACTGCAATTCTTCTATGTCTGAAAGTTTATAACTTTTTTATGAAGAACACATTGTATCAATGCTTCATTCTGCAAGTTTTATAATGACTTCTGGCCAAAGGCAATAAGGATATAACCTAAACTTGACCTGTTGAAAAACTGAGTAGTACTCCATTACTACTCAGTACTTTCCAGAACTAAACTTGAGTTAGAGCTAAAATAAAATAGAGACTTACACTTGTTGTTCTTTTTTTTTTAACTTGATTCTCTGACAGCTGTCCTGACAGTGCAGTAACAATGAAAGTTGTATCCTAAGGATGTCTAGAATGGGAAAAGTTTTCAGACATCCTTTAACCAACACTTGTTATATAATAATTAGGGAGTATAGGTTGGGGAGTTCATAAGAAATAGATAATTTTGATTAAAAGATATTAAAATCTTTTTTTCATGAACAAAATTAGTATCACAATGACAGGGAAACTTATTGATAAGAACGGTATCTATCAAATCTCTCTAAGTGTCTAATTTATAAGGCATTTAGGGAACTAGCAAAAAAAATATACTATAACAATATTAATTCTTCAATGAATAAATTCTCAAAGGACATGAACAAATAATTATTGAAAGAAGAGCTACACACTGTTAATAACCATATTAAAGGCTGCTCCAAATTACAAAGAGCAGTGCAAATGAAAACAACTCTGAGGTTGACCTAACACTCAAGTATTTGGTAAAGACAAGAAAAGAGGAACATAGTCACTTCTGGAGGACCTAATGACATGCACACTGACATATTGTTGATCAAATTATAAATTGGTCCAACCATTTTGGACAACAATTTGAATTATACATTTCTCTACCCTTTGAATCAGAATTCCCAACATTAGTTATATGTGGGGCCAAAGCAAGTACGTATATAGTATCACCACTGTGCATATACCCAAAAGACAACAATTTCAGAAAGACAGGTCACATAGTCTCCAAAATATTCATAACAGCACATTTTGGAGTAGCAACTACAATGGAGTACTACAGCAATCTGATATGAACAATTCATAGAAGCATAGGAAAACTTAGATGAACTGATACAGAACCATGAAATGAGAACCAGAAAAATGATATACGCTATGACTATAATATAAATGTGGGCTGTGGAGGCAGGGTGAGGAGAATAACGAAACTCAACATTGTAATTAGAATTACCAAGCTTGTTCCTAGAAAGGGGATAAGAAAATGGATCTCTCTGCATTCTTTGCAGAGTGGTTGTGTAATATATTATCAGCAGTGGTTTAGGTCTTGGTCAGTTTTGCTAAACTACTATTTTTTCCTCCTTTTTTTCTTTGTTAAAAAATGTTAGGTGATGCACCAAATGGTATAGCTCCAAATTCTTACAGGAGAAGTTCACGGAGTTACAGGAAGAAATAGACTGCAAAACTATACTAGTGGGGGACCTGAACCTCCACCTCTTGGCACTAGATAAGTCTAACAACAAAACAAACAAGAAATAAGTTAAGGAGGTGAATAGAACATTAGAAAAGTTAGGTATGATAGACCTCTGGAGAAAACTGAATGGGGATAGAAAGGAATATACTTTTTTCTCTTCAGTACATGGCACATACACAAAAATTGACCATGTACTAGGGCATAAAAACCTCACAATCCAATGCAGAAAGGCAGAAATATTAAATGCATCCTTTTCAGATCATGATGCAATAAAAATTATATGTAATAAAGGGCCATGGAAAGATAGACTAAAAAATAATTGGAAACTAAATAATCTAATCCTAAAAAATGATTGGGTCAAACAACAAATCATAGAAACAATCAATAATTTCATTCAAGAGAATGACAATAATGAGACAACATACCAAAACCTATGGGATGCAGCGAAAGCAGTTCTTAGGGGAAGTTTTATATCTCTAAATGCTTACATAAATAAAATAGAAAAAGAGGAGATTAATGAATTGGGCATACAACTAAAAAAACTAGAAAAAGAACAAATTAAAAATCCTCAACTAAACACCAAATTAGAAATATTGAAAACCAAAGGAAAAATTAATAAAATTGAAATTAAGAAAACTATTGAACTAATAAATAAAACTAAGAGCTGGTTTTATGAAAAAACCAATAAAATAGATAAGCCTTTGGTTAATTTAATTAAAAAAAGAAAGAAGAAGAATTACTAGTATCAAGATGAAAAGGGTGAAGCTACTACCAAGGAAGAGGAAATTAAACAATAATTAGGAATTATTTTGCCCAACTATATCAACAATTGACAATCTTAATGAAATGGATTTATTTACAAAATATAATTGCCCAGATTAACCAAAGGAAGTAAAATACTTAATAACTCTCAGAAAAAGAATTGAACAAGCCATTGATGAACTCCCTAGAAAAAATCTCCAGATGGATTTATGTGTGAATTCTGTCAAACATTTAAAGAACAATTAATTCAATACTATATAGACTATTTGGGAAAATAGGTGAAGAAGGAGTCTTACCAAATTCTTTTTATGATACAAATATGGTGTTGATACCTAAACCAGGAAGAGTCAAAATAGAGAAAGAAAATTATAGACCAATTTCTCTAATGAATATAGATGCAAAAATTTTAAACAAAATATTAGCAAGTAGATTACAGCAACTTATCACAAGAATAATACTATGACCAGGTAGGATTTATACCAGGAATGCAGGGTTGGTTCAATATTAGGAAAACTATCAGCATCATTGAGCATATCAACAAAAAACCAACAGAAACCCATGATCATCTCAATAGATGCAGAAAAAGCTTTTGATAAAATACAACACCCATTCCTATTAAAAACTAGAAAGCATAGGTATAAATGGAGTCTTCCTTAAAATAATAAATAGCATCTATCTAAAACCTTCATCAAGTATTATATGTAATGGGGACAGGCTAGAAGCATTTCCAATAAGATCGGGGTGAAACAAGGATGTCCATTATCACCACTGTTATTCAACATTATACTGGAAACCTTAGCTTTCGCAATAAGAGAAGAAAAAGAAACTGAAGGCATTAGAATAGGCAAAGAAGAAACAAAGCTATCACTCTTTGCAGATGACATGATGATATACTTAGAGAATCCTAGAGAATCAAGTAAAAAACTACTTGAAATAATAAACAACTTTAGCAAAGTTGCAGGCTATAAAATAAACCCACATAAATCATGCATTTCTATTATTACCAACAAAGCCCAACAGCAAGAGATAGAAGAGAAATCCCATTTAAACTTACTGTAGACATTATAAAATATTTAGAAGTCTACCTCCCCAACAAACCCAGGAACTCTATGAATACAATTACAAAACACTTTTCACACAAATAAAATCAGATCTAAATAATTGGAAAAACATCACTTGCTCATGGGTAAGCCGAGCTAATACAATAAAAATGACAATCCTATGTAAGCTAATTTACTTATTCAGTGCCATACCAATCAAACTACCAAAAAAATATTTAATAGAGTTAGAAAAAATAATAACAAAATTCATTTGGAAAAACAAAAGTCCAGAATAAAAGGAACTAATGAAAAGAAATGCAGAGGAAGGTGGCTTAGCTATTCCAGATCTTAAATTGTATTATAAAGCAGCAATCATCAAAACTGCTTGGTACTGGCTAAGAAATAGGGAGGTGGATCAGTGGAATAGGTTAAATATGCAAGACACAGTAGTCAATGACTATAGTAATCTATTATTTGATAAACCCAAAGACCCCAGCTTCTGGGATAAGAACCCACTCTTTGAAAAAAAATGCTGGGAAAACTAGAAAAGAGTATAGCAGAAACTAGGCATAGACCCAAATCTCACACCATATGCCAAAATACAGTCAAAATGGGTTCAGGACTTAGATATAAAGGCTGATACCATAAGTAAACTGGGAGAACAAGGAATAGTTTACCTATCAGATCTATGGAGAACAGAAGAATTCATGACCAAACAGGAGATAGAGAACATTATGAAAAGCAAAATGGATAATTTTGATTACATTAAATTGAAAAGTTTTTGCACAAACAAAGCCAATGCAACTAAGATTAGAAGGAAGGTAGAAAATTGGGAAAGAATTTTTACAACCAGTCTTCTGATAAAGGCCTCATTTCTAAAATATATAGAGAATTAAGACAAATTTATAAGAACACAAGCCATTCCCCAATTGATAAATGGTCAAAGGATATGAACAGACAGTTCTCAGATGAAGAAATTAAAGCCATCTATAGTCATATGAAAAAATGCTCTAAATCGTTATTGATTAGAGAAATGCAAATCAAAACAACTCTGAGGTACCACATCACACCTATCAGATTGGCCAACATGACAAAACAGGAAAATGATAAATGTTGGAGAGATGTGGGAAAATTGGAACACTAATACATTGTTGGTGGAGTTGTGAAATGATCCAACCATTTTGGAGAACAATTTGGAACTATGCCCAAAGGGCTACAAAAATGTGCATACCCTTTGACCCAGCAATAGCACTTCTAGGGCTATATCCCAAAGAGATCAAACAAATGGGAAAAGGACCACATGTACAAAAATATTCATAGCAGCTCTTTTTGTGGTGGCAAAGAATTGGAAATTGAGAGGATGCCCATCATTGGGGAATGGCTGAGCAAGTTGTGGTATATGAATGTAATGGAATACTACTGTGCTATAAGAAATGATGAACAGGCTGACTTCAGAAAAACCTGGGAAGACTTATATGGTCTGATGCTGAGTGAAGTGAGCAGAACCAAGAGGACTTTGTACACAATAGCAGCCATGTTATGCAATGACTAAGAATGTTAAACTGAACCCTTCTCAGCATTATGAGGATCTAAGACATCTCCAGAGGCCTCGGGATGGAAAATGCGGTTCACATCCAAAGAAAGAACTGTGGAAGTCAAATTGCTCTCACTTATTTTTACCTTCTGTTGAGTTTTGTTTCACCTTCTGATGGTTCCTCCTATTGGTTTTAATTTTTACTTACAACTTCACTAATGTGAAAATATGTTTAATGGGTATGTAAATGTAAAGCCTATGTCAGATTGTGTGCCATCTTGGGGAGGGGGTGGGGGAGAAAAAGGGAGAAAAATTTTCAACTCAAAAGCATATGGAAAAAAAATTTAAAAAAAATAGAGCAGGCTACACATCAGAACAGGCAGCTAGGTGGTGTAGTTGAGAGAGTGACAGGCTTGGAGTCAGGAAGACCTGAGTTCAAATTTGGCCGCAGACACTTGCTATCTATGTGAACCCTGCACAAGTTACTTAACCCTATTTGCCACAGTTTCCTCACCTGTAAAAATGAGCTGGAGAAGGAAATGGCAAACCACTCCACTATCTTTGCTAACAAAATCACAAATGGGGGTCACAAAGAGTGAGACAAAAGTGAAAATGACTGAACCGCAATGAGAACTCACTCTCAAGGCCAAAGAGGGACCCTCAAAGCATCTGTTTTGCTTGCTGGTTCTCTGTGCTGGCAAACAATAACAGCTGACATCTCTTTCTGTTTTTGCTTGTTTACAAGAGTATGACCTCTCTACCTGGTTTGAAACTTTGACCAAGCAGAGCTTGTCATCTTCCTCTTCCTCACACCTCTGCCCTACAGAGAGTTCTAGATCCCTTTCAGCAGAACCTGTGATATTCAGTCCAGTGGCAGTTCTGTTGGACCCCTTGCTCAGGATTTGTGCTTAGGGATGACTTGCCTTCTAGAGGAAACCAACTTTGAATGAGTCTTTTAGTACTCTCTGTTAGTACTTGCTAGTAACATCAAATGCTGTTGCTGCTGCTGGTGATAGCTTATACCTGTAAGCAATCCATCCATCCATATACATATATATACACACACACACACACACACATACACATATACATATGTATTACCTCATTTGATCAACATAACACAGAGACATCAGGCTATAGAACAACTACAGTTATTCTATTAAAAACCAACCAAGGATAAACTAGTACTTAATTTAACTGATTCTAAAAATCATAAAGATATAACCAAAAAATGATGTGTTTTCTAAGTAAGAGGTAGGTAGTTGGTTATAACAATAGTGGTTAGAGCATTGGGCCTAGTCACTTTGGTCACTTACTAGCTAAATGACCCTGAACAAGTCAGTCAACCTCTATCTGCCTCAGTTTCCTTATCTGTAAAATAGGGATGATACCATCTCAGCGTTGTTGTGGGAGTAAAATGAGATAATATTTTGAAGTGTTTTGTAAACCTGAAAGTGCTAAATAAATGCCAGCTGTTGTTATTAGTAAAAATAAAATAAAATAAAAATAAAAAATGTTACATCACATGGGTAGGGTATATGAGAGGGATCATAGCTTTAAAAAAATTGAAAGGGCCAAGAAGGTCATTTACCTTACCTCCAGATGGGGAAACCTAGGCTCCGAAAGATTCAGTGACTTTCCCAAGGTCACAAAGGTTATAAATTACAGATTGGAAGTAAATCTAGGACTTCCTGTTCAGAAATCTACCTGTTATGCCATACTGCTGCACTTATTTAAGAAGGTGTATATGGAAATTAAAGTGATGCACAAACAGATGTAGTGGGAGCATGAGCACATTCCCACAGAGTATGCATGGAGATGGTGGGACTGCAGGGGCCGTCACAGTTGACCATGAACAGAACTGAGCCTGTACCCTGGACACTTTCCTGTAATGCATGTTTTCTTGCTTAGTCACTTCCCATGGAATTGAATCAGAGCACATGTGGCACTGCGAGTGAACAGGGCACAAGCCCATCACCATGAATCTCCATAAAATGTGCCCCAATACAATCCCCTTAGCCCAGCTACAGAATGTTAGTAATATAATTTTAAAACAAAAAATGAAAATGTATTTGAAAGATAAAACAGAGCCAGTGGGACCATTATGCTCAGGACAAGTCATAATATTTCTTTTGATTTTTTAATGGGCTTAACTAGATATACTAACTGGGGCAGAACGTACTGGATCCTTTGCAGACAAGTATCCCTATTTGACCATGGAAAGATTTCAATACATGGATCAGAGTGTGTCTGTTTGTGAAAAATATTAGTAAAGTTAAATTCATATTTTAAAAATCATTTACTTCCTATATGAGTTAAGTGAAAAAAAATGAAAGATTGATAGAGAAATGTTTATCATTATCTTTGTTGAAAACAATCAATATTCATTGCATAGTTAATGCAATACATTCAATGTTTTATATGTAGTAAAATATTTTAAAGATCAAGCTTAGATCCAATTAAATACAAATGATATCTTGCAATCACATGAAGATTTGTGCCCTTTGGGAAGTGATTTAACATCTGGCCCTCAGTTTCTTCATCTCTAAAATGGCATGGTAGAAATAAATGGCATTTAAGATCCTTCTCAGCTCTCTAAATAGATCTATGCCTATTTTCAACATTTCTGCACATGAACTGTGTTTTATTTTTCTTCCAATTAACCTCACATTAAACTGCTCTATCAAGAGAACAGAGTACTATCACTTGTCTTGGTGCCTTTTTCTCCACTGGGCTCTAATCATCTGGAGAACCTGGAAGCAGATGTTATTCTGCCCTATGTTTACTTTGAAATATATGTATTTCTATAAAGTGTGACTTGGGCTAAAAAATCTTGATCAAGAAATATGTTTATATTGATTTATTTTGGTTAGGCTCTAAGATGATGCAGGCTCTTTCCTTTGGCATTTTTCTATTATCAAATTCTTCTATTTAATTCCATGAAGCCTTTATCTAGAATAAGAATATGGTAAGTTGTCCTCATCTATTCGGTAGCATTAGAGGAAATCCACATAGCTGAGAAGTGTGACCATTTTTAAAAAGTATATGTGAATCAATGGAGTCACTATTTGAAATTAGCACTGTCACCAAGTATCCATCTTAGAAATGAAATCTCTTTAGTCCTTATAGTTGACTCTCAAAAATGTTATTCTCATATCATTGCTACCTTTTGCACAGAGGTACAGGCCTAGCATTTGATTGAAACTGTATAGGTAGAAAGCAACAAATGAAAAAGTGAAATCTGCTACCCGGAGAACATAAATATGAGTTTCATGTTCAAAGGAGGTATAAGCTGGTTTTGTGTTGAGTAAACTACTAGATTCCTTCCAGCTCTCTGGTATGTTGCTGACTATGATTCTAAAGTAACTGCTCCTTTTTGGCAACAAAGAACAAACAAATAGCAAAAGCCCCTGTATTTACATACATACATAATAAAGACACCATTATGAAACCAGTAGCATGCTTGCCAGTTCCCTGAGTCTGGAGGGTGTTAAGAATACATGGATTTTATTTCTTTTCAAGGAAATTCAGGCATGAAGCCTCATTCATTATTCAAGTGAAAACAATAAGGTGTTTATGCCATCAAGCAACAGGGAATATAAAATATTTGTGTAATGATGGCTCTTTCTGGAAGTCATCGAGTTTTTCAAACGAAAAAAAAACATTCCAACTTTTCCTGGGAAGAAAATACTGGAAATAGAAAAATATTAGAGCATTAGAGCATTACAGTCTATTTCAATGACTCCCTAATGCAGAGATATTCAATTTCCTAGTTGTTGTTGGGTTTGTTTTTTTTTTTGTAACTAGATGGGTAATGAAAGTTAGGAGTAGAAGAAGGCTATTCTGGATGACAGGAACTGTAAAGGTGAAGCCTATCACACAAATTGCTGTAAGAATCTGAAAAGGTCATGGACATGGCAAGTACTGGAGAGAACCAAGTATAACAAGGTTCATTGGTTAACCTGGGAAAAGTCAATCAATAGTTAGAAAAGAAAACAAAGTCATTTTGAAATAGAGCCCAATACAAAAGAAAAACAAGGAAAAGCTTTAAAGAGGCATGCCATGGCTTCTGGGATTATTTTATTTATGTATTTAATATTTTTTGCTTATTTTTGGCCAGAGAGAAAAGATGCATTCATGTGAGACACGAAGTGGTGGGCAGAAGGTTTGGAAGGGGACATGAAAGAAGGGTACAGTCAGGACTTTGTTCAGTTAAAATTAAAAAAAAATTAACAGAGTACTGAACTCCACTCACCTGCCATTGGAAATCCAATTCCTCTTGAAATCTACCCTAAAGTCCTCCTTGAATGCTTCATCATGCCAATAAGAAGGTTTGGGCATCATTAAGACTATGCCAAGGAGTGTCAAAGCTTTAGTAGATCTTCCACAGATGGAAACTTTGAGTATAGATCTGATGATATGTTGTTTATCCATTGGCAGAGGGGAAAATATTTAAATTTAAGAAAGGCTTACATCCAGGGGCATTGACATGAGGTGAGGACCTTTAGTTTGTTTGCTTGTTCGGGGGGACTGCAACTCATGAAACTGTCTAATTAGGGAGGGAGGTATTATGCTTGGTATCAACGAAGGGAGTGTCCCAACCAGTGGAATCACATGTTCTTGTAGAATATTTCTGAAAACGTCTCTGCATTCCTGCATCCTCTGGCAAATTAGAGGAACTCCATTAAAACAGACAAAATCCAATCTCTTTGAGATCAAGAATTGTTCATTGTTTTCCTTTGTATTCTCAGCACTTAGTGTAGTCCCTAGCACATAGTAAGTATTTAAGGATTCCACCAGTTTGACTATTGATAACATTTTAAAACTTCCTCTCCAAAAATCTCTGCAGGTTTCAGAACAGATATGCATAGACAACATTGAAATATAATCAAGAATTTATTAGAAAAAAATATTACAAAAGAAAGAATAACAATAGAGTTGGAAAGCACAGGACAAACATGAGGATTTTATGCAAAAAATATATATATACATATGTATATATGTAAATATGTCTGACATGTGTAATGTATGTATGAGATGGGTATATTCTCTTGGGTTGTCTAAATATACAGATGTGTCTGACGGTAGAATGGATAAATATGATCTGAGATCTGCCCCCTTTGACAAAAAGGAGAACCAAACACAC
This sequence comes from Phascolarctos cinereus, assembly GCF_003287225.1. Classification (NCBI taxonomy): domain Eukaryota; kingdom Metazoa; phylum Chordata; class Mammalia; order Diprotodontia; family Phascolarctidae; genus Phascolarctos; species Phascolarctos cinereus. The sequence continues at coordinate 138,828,983 of NW_027555514.1, forward strand.
TGCCTGTATAGCATACAACTAGCAAGAGATAGACAGGCCCCAGTAATGCCATTGAAGCTAGGTGCTCTTTTCTCTAGTGTACAAGGGAGGGGATAATGGGCTAGAATTATATCTTATCTGCCCCACTTCCCATTTATGTCTAGTCTAGGAGTATGAAGTTTGGTTTCAAAAGTAAACCACTTAACTGGTCACTCTTAAAAAGGAGTGGATCACTTATCACTTAGCTTATACTCTCAAATTAATTCTTTCCCAGCAAACACTGGTTACATGAAAGACAATCACTCATAGCAAAAAAAAAAAAAGGGAGTAACCCAATTTATCTGAGAAAATGTCACATAAAAATTAGAAAAATTATACACATTAGAATATATCAAAAATCTGAAATGGAATGAGTAATTCACCTGTGAGCTAAACACTAATCTACAGGTCAAACGCCAAAGCTGCAGGAAGCTGTACAATCCCATGACTAATGCAGCTGAGTCTTGTAGTGACTCCACACCATGCCCAACAGAGACTACACATCCATCGGATCCTACATGTTGGCAGAGACTGTATACCATTGTAGAGCAAAGTGGCCTTTCAGAAGTGACATAATAACATCACTGGAAGACAACAGCAGCCCTGCAGTATCAAAAATATAATTTGGCCCTTTGTGTGTGTATGTCATTCACATATGGTGCCTTCATGTCTGCTGCTTTATCCATGTATCCCAGCCATATGTATGTTTTCTCTTTGTGCCCCCATGCATGCTTATTGTATGTTAATTCTTCTTGTTGAGGGTATATATATTTCTAGCAATATAGTTTCACAAGTTCAATGTTTTCTTATTTCTTTTCTTGCTCTGTTATTTCATAAAATGTCTTTACTTTGTATTGTGTCCTCGGTGATTAGAAATGTGAACATATGGTGGTACCTGCTAAGTGATAGTATGGTTTTGAGTATATATGGACTCACAGAATACTCTGAATCTGGAGTAGCCTTGTTTGAGGGAGCCACAGAACAAGTTGGAGGTTGCCTCCAACTGCTACACACACATACACACACACACACACACACACATGCACACACACAAATAAACATGCTCATGGGTGCTCGTGCATTCATGGAGACATGCACATACTCAGAAAATTGCCAGGGTCACTGAGAAGTTAAGTGATCTGCCTGAGGTAATGCACTCATATGTGTCAGAAGTACTTGAGACCAAATCATTCTGACTCCAGGGCCAGTCCCTTTATCCACTAAAACAAGCTGTGTCTTATATCCATATGTATTTTTACATTAATATATGTATATATGTGTATATGTATTGCATACACATACTTGCATGTATACACACACACACACACACATACTAGGTGATTGCATTCAGACAAAAATTTCACAAAGATTTTATGATATTCAACAGTGTATGATAGGCAATGGAAAGTTATCTACAAAAAGTAGAGAAAGAAACAGATGGAGAACCCTTGTCTTTGGAAACTTCTGTAGAAGTTTCTCTGCTTCATCATAGACAAGGTTTAGCAAGATGAATTTAGAAGAAACAATACTATATTGGCATAATCCTCTAAAGATTTACTCTAGTGCCATATGGCTGGTAGGCAGCATATCTGAGCATAAGTGGCCCTCCTTATCTGCTGAGAACATAGTGCCAGGAGCACATATGGAGCAGCCTATCAGATATTTAGGCACCATAGTGAAAGGCAGCAAAGCCTGCTGGTTTTCAAGTTAATCAATTCCCTTAGTCCTTCTGCTCCTCAGGTTTGTCTTCTACAAAAGGGGTGGCAAAGAGATTTCTCCTGATATCCCCTCTTTACAGATATTATCTTATTTCATCCTCAAAAAGTAGGTGTCATTAATATCCTTAGTTTATAGTTAGGGAAACTCAGGCAGAGAGTTGAGTGACTTGCCCAGCCCAGACAGGAAATGTCTGATATGAGGTTTGACCTGAGGTCTTCCTGACTCAGAAGTCTGTTACATCACATCACCACCTACTTACTAAGATTAATTAATAAAGAATCTGCCAAGGTGCATTTGTAGGGATAATTTCCTCACATGTAAATCACCTCTATCATGGAAATTTCAGATAGGAGAGAGGATATTAAAAAAAAAAAAAGGCTGTGTGGGTACACTTGTCTAGAGAAGTGGTAATACTTCTCCAGCATAGACCTCTTCTGTTAATACAGGTCAGAAGGAAGCATGGGCAAAGAGGAGGCCACAGGGAGGGAAGTAATGAAATAAAACACTGGGTTGAAATAATCAGTGTGCAAACTATCTGGGTGACAGTGAGTACATCGCTTAATTTTTCAGGGACTCAGTTTCCTAATCTGTAAAATGAATAGACTAAGCTAAATGATCTCCAGAGTCTCTTCCAGTTCAAAATTATTGGCCTGAATGATTATTCTTATTGCAAGTCACTCATTGCAAAGACTATCTGGAAAAAAAAAGTTTCAGTGGTAAGCTGGCCCTTTTTGTTCAGAGAATTACCAGGGGTTGTGTTCTCATGAGAATTGCCACATTACTGATGCAAATCTATCAAGAAGGGTAGATGTTCCTCCAATAGCTTGTCATCTGGAAAAAATAGGGGAGTAGGAGGGATGATCTAGAGATAAGGGAACCTAGACAACTTCACCTGGGAATGGATATTTGGATTTGTATCCATTAGATTTTAAGCTCTTTGAGAGCAGAGACTATCTTTTCCTTCTTTTGTGCCCCAAGTGCTTAACATAGAGGCAGACATATAATAGGCGCTTAACAAATATTGATTGATTTCATGCCCTTCTCAGTTTCTTCTGCTTAGTGATAATTGATATTCTTGGCAGGATGAGTCTTTGACAGAGAAAGTCTGAAAAACTTCCCTGTTCAAACTGTCTTCTCATTGAAATGAAAGGAGGAAGGATTAAATGGAGAGCCTTAGTTCTTGTAGTTGGTCCAGGATTCTTTTCTTGGAGTTTTAATAGGGAAGCTATCTTTTTATTATCATTCCCACATACATCATACTCACATTCTCACTTACTCCCCCACCTCCTAGCCATGCAAAACCTTGGACTCTTCCAGTGGAAGCACCTGGTGAACTTTTGCTTTATCTTGCCAGAACCAAGACTTCAAGTTACTTCCAAGTCACTATTTCCAAATCATGTCACAAGTTGTGCTCATTTCCTTTTGGTTCTCCTTTATTTGCTGGTCCTACCATATTAGAATGTAAGCTCCTTGAGAGGAAATGCTGTCTTTTTGCTTCTGTTGGATATCTCCAGTGCTTAGCAGGGTACTTGTCTTATAGTAAGTGCTTAGTAACATTCTCTCTCCCTGTCTCCAGGAACCCTGAAAATTCATAACCTTAGGTCACCAGGAAAACTAGGCAAGAAAGTAAGGATGGATCAAAATAAATCTATCACAATGGTGAGGGGGAAAAAATCAGAGTTTATGACCTGCTTATGATGAATCATATTTCTGCATGAAGGTGGCACAATAAAAGAAATGAGGTTTAGTGAGTTCTTGTTTCCTATTATTTTATAACTAAAGGCTTTGTCATTCCATTTCATTTTTTTCCAAATCCAAAAAGTCTCTGTCAACTTTGAAGACTGAATTTTATTGAGAAAAGTGACAGGACTAAATCTTTCACTTTTCTTTGTCCTTATTTATGTGATTCAAATTCTATACCAAGATACCCACAATGTCCTTGAAATCATTTCTAGTTTAAAAAAATAAATGCAAGGAATTGTTAACTGGTAAGTAGTTTGAGGGTTTCTTTGTAGAGTTGTATAAAGGAAATTGATGATCTCAGTATATGAAGCAGGTTAAAAACAATCTCACTCATTAAAAAAAAACATGAACTAGCATCAGAATCTTTGGCATTAGCTGATATTCAATAAAGAGAGAAAAATTTAGCTGGAACATTTGGAAACTTTTTTTTTTGCATGTAGGATGTTACTCTAATGATCTTTAGCATTCTGTGTACTTTATCCCTTCACATTCCCATCATTGTAGGCACATAGGTACAGATTTTCTAGCATAGAACTGAATGAATGAATGCTTACATGAAAGAATGATTCAATAAATGTTTATTATGTGTAGAGAAATGGCCTAAGGGCTACAGGTACAAATAGAAAAAGCAAGATGATCTCTACTCTCAGAGACTTCACATTTCAATGGAGGAGACAATACATAGAGGAGGTTTCAGCTATAAGTAATATAGAAAGGTTGCATGGCAAGGACATGGCAATGCATCATCTTTAACATCATTTCTATTAATAAAACCATAATGGCTTCTCATGTTGAACCATTTGGCAGTGCCAAGAAATCTTATGGCAAGAACTTTGTTTTTCTTTGTCTTTGGGAACTTTGGCTGATGAACAAGGTGGTGATTGTGGTACTTGTAGGACCAGTTTCCAGGTCACATTTCTGTAAGTTCTGCTTCTATAGACTGTGGTTACAAGGGCCATGCTGAAAGCAACAGATAGCTATGACCTATGGCTCAAGATCTCACATCTGAAATCATATGGCCCTACTTCAGTTTTTGCAGCTGCCCAATAATAATAAACAATGGCTGAAAAGCCTCTCTCACCCAGGCTCAGCCTGCTAGAACATATGAAATTTGGTTCATTTTAGAAATATTTGATTCCTTTTCCCCTTTGCTCTATGTGAGTAGTAAGGCTTATGAAGGCACAGTTAGCCAAAATCAGATTTATTAACATCAGGAATAAAACAACAACAACAAAAAAAAGCAGTAATTCCTTTTTATAGTGAGCTCTATTTTCCCCTTCTCCTGACTTCAGCATCAGGTTTCTATTTTATTTTCTTTTTTCCCTTAACTCACAATCTAGTACAGGATGAATGGACTCATTGCAAGAACAGTGCCATCCTGAAGCTCTCTTCTTATTTGTTCCATGGTCCCCTCACCTATTTCCTTCTGCTGTTCCAGCTACCTTTCCTTACATTGTCTAGTCCCAGATATAAGCCTTCTACTTCAGCTTCTTCATGCCCCATTGCACTGACTCTGTCTTGCTCAGTGCTCATGCTAGCCTAACATGTCTCTCTCTCTGCCCCACTGATCATCTTCACTCTCAACAAAACAAAGCAAAACAGTTTTCAAACATTTGAAAATATAGGTATAGATAGATTTTTCCTTAAATTGATGAAAAATATTTATCTAAAACCATCAGTAAGTATTATTTGCAATAGGGATGAGCTAGAAGCTTTTCCAGTAAGATCAGGTGTGAAAAAAGGATACCCACTATCACCAATATTATTCAATATTGTATTGGAAATCCTAGCAATAGCAATGAAAGAAGGTAAATAGAAAGAATTAGAATAAGTAATGAGGTAATAAAACTATTTCTTATTGCAGATGACATGATAGTATACTTGGAAGATCCCAAAGACTCAACTAAAAAGTTAGTCAAAACAATGAATACCTTTAGCAAAGTAGCAGGATTTAAAGTAAATTCACATAAATCCATCAGAATTCCTATATATCACAAACAAAACCCTGCAAGAAGCGATAGTAAGAGATACCCTATTTCAAATAAGTCTATACAGTATAAAATACCTGGAAGGATACCTGTCAAAACAAATCCAGAAACCATACAAACACAATTATAAAAATGTTTTTATAAGTAAAATCAGATTTAAATAATTGGAGAAATATAAATTGTTCACTGATAGGCAAGACCACTATAGTAAAAATGACACATTTACCAAAACCAAAATTTATATATTCAATGCCATCTCAGTTAAATTTAAAAAAAAATTGCTTAATTAGAAAAGATGATAAAGTAAATTTGGAGGAGCAAAAAGTAAAGAAAATGAAAGGAACTAATAAAAAATATAAGGGAAGGAGATTTATCAGTATCAGATCTGAAACTATATTATAAGGCAATAATTAGCAAAAGTATCTGCTATTGGCTAAGAAATAGAAAGGCAGGTCAATGGAATAGAATAGACATACAATTTACAGCAGCAAATGATTATCGTTTTTGTATTTGACAAGTGTAAAGACTTAAGACTTTGGGATAAGAATTTGGCAAAAAAAATATTATTGGAAAACCTGGAAAGCACTATGGCAGAAATTGGGCATAGCCCAATATCTCACGCCATTTACCAACATAAGATCAAAATGGATACATGACTTAGATTTAAGACAGCTATTACAAGAAAATTGGAAGAACGTGGGACATGTTATTTGTTAGATAAATGAACAATTCATGAATAAACAAGAGATAGGAAGAAGAGTGAGGTATAAAATGGATAATTTTATTATATTAAATTAAAAAGGTTTTCTACAAATAAAACAAATGTAGCCAGATCAGAAGGAAAACAGAAAATTGGGGGTGGGGAGGAATTTATACTTTCTCAGATAAAGGTCTCATATCTGAACTATATAAAGAACTTTGTCAAATCTATAGGAATGTGAGTCATTCTCCAATTGATAAATGGTCAAAGGATATAAACAGGTAGTTTTCCTATGAAGAAATCAAAACAATTTATACTCACATAAAAAAATGCTCTAAATCATTATTAATTAGAGAAACGCAAATTAAAACAAACTTGAGATATCATTTTACACCTATCAGGTCTGCTAAAATGACTGAGGGGGATGTGGAATAGAGGAGGGGATGTGGAAAAATTGGGACACTAATTCATTGTTGGTGGAATTGTGAACTGAGAGAGCAACTATTTTAGAGAGCAATCTGGACTTATGCCCAAAGAGTTATTAAACTGCCTATGGGACCTGTGGCCTAGAGGCCTTCTAGGACCTTGGGTGTGGCCTTTTGACTGAGTCCAGGTTTTACAAAACAATTCCTTCTGTGAGCTTGAGTTCAGTCTAAGGGCTGCAATTGAGGATCTAGAGGGCCACATGTGGCCTTGAGGCTGCAGGTTCCCCACCCCTGGATACCTTTTGACCCAGAAATACCACAACTAGGTCTATTTCCAAAGATGATTAGGGGAAAAGGAAAAGAACCTGCCAACATAAGAGGCCCCAGCACACAAAATCAGTGACCAAGACCTAGGCTCCCAACACAAGAAGCTTGGGTCAATGCCCTCTGTTCACCAGAAGGAGAGCTCAATCTCTTTAAAGTCAGCGAATAAAGAAACCATGAGTAAAAAGAAATGTACCATAGATTCATATTATGAGAAGAGTAAAGATTAGGACAGAAATTTTGAAGAGGACAACATTGTCAACAAACCCACATCTGCAACATCAAAAGGGAATATGAACTGGTCTGAAGCCCAAAAAGCCTTCTTGGAAGAGCTCAAGAAGGATTTTAAAAATCTAATGAGAGAGGTAGAAGAGTGCTTAAAAAACACAATTGGCTAACTGGAAAAAAAGTACACTGAAGAAAACAAATCTCTTAAAAATACAATTGGCAAATTGAAGAAGGAAGTACAAAAACTAACAGAAGAAAACAATCTGTTAAAAACTAGAATTGAACAAATGGAAACTAATGACTCTGTGAGACAGCAAAGTCAAACAGAAACAAAAAAATGAAAAAATAGATGAAAGCATAAAATACCTCATCGGTAAAACAACCTACCTGGAAAATCAATCCAGGAGACACAATTTAAAAATCATTAGAGTACCTGAAAATCATGATGAAAAAAAGAGCCTGGACAGTATTTTTCAGGAAATCATAAAGGAAAACTGCCCTGACGTCCTAGAACCAGAAGGGAAAATAACCATAGAAAGAATACACCCATCACCACCTGAAAGAGATCCCAAATTGACAATGCCAAGGAATACAATAGCAAAATTCCAAAATTACCAGATGAAAGAGAAGGTGCTGCAAGCAGCCAGAAAGAAACAATTTAAATATCATGGAACCACAGTCAGGATTACACAGGACCTTGAGCTTCTACATTAAAAGACCACAGGGTGTGGAACATGATATTCCTTAAGGCAAAGGAGCTTGGATTGCAGCCAAGGATCAACTACCCCGCAAAAATGAGCATGACTTTTCAAGGGAGGAGATGGATATTCAATGAAATAGGGGACTTCCAAACCTTCCTCATAGAAAGATCAGAGCTCAACAAAAAAATTTGATCTTCAAGTATAAGATTCAGAAAAGACATGGAAAGGTAAATGGGACAGAAAGATACAAAATGTTGTTAATAAGGGCAGACTGTTTGCGTCCCTGCTAGGGGACTCTTGAGAACTGTATTGTTATTACACCATGTTAAAGGAGTATACATAAAGGGGGTGGATATTAATTGACTTTGGTGTAATGATAAAAAAAAAAACTAATCAAGTGGGTTAAATGGATCCAAGTAAGTGGATTAGTCTGATCTTAGAAAATGTACTGAGAAAGTAGGAGGCAGACAAGGGTAAATTATATTACAGGAAAAGACAGAAAATCCTATTACAGCAGAGGGAAAGAAGGGAGGGGGTTGAGCATTGTTTGAACCTTACTCTCATCAGATTTGGCTCAAGAAGGGAATAAAATAATCAGTTAGGTGTAGAAATCTAACTTGCCCTATAGGCAGTAGGAGGGAAAAGGGGAAAGAAAAGAGAGGGGGGAAGAAGCAGTAAGGGCAAATGGGAAGAAAAAGGAAAGGGATAATAGAAGGGAGGGGAGACTGAAGGAGGTGGTGGTCAAAAGCAAAACACTGGTGACGGGGAGAAAGGGGAAAGAAAAGCATAAACAGGGTGGAAAAAGGATGGAGAAAAAGACACAGATAGTAATCATAACTGTGAAAGTTGAATCGCTATCTTTTTTTTCTCTTCTGTTGAGTTTTGTTTCATCTTTCTGATGGTTCCTCCTATTGGTTTTAATTTTTACTTACAGCTTCACTAATGTGAAAATATGTTTAATAGGAATGTAAATGCCTATATCAGATTGTGCGCCGTCTTAGGGAGGGTGGTGGGGAAGAAGGGGGAGAAAAATTTTAAACTCAAAAGGATATGGAAGCGATTGTTGATAAATGACAACAAATTAATAAAATTTTTAAAAAAGGGAAAAAAAAATGAGCTCGATGATCTTAGAAAAATTTGGATGTTTTAAATGAAACTTGCATGAAATAATGAAAAGAAAAATTAGCAAAACCAGGAAAGTACTGTATACAGTAACAGCAAATTGTTTTAAGAACAACTTTGGGCAAATAAATCATTTTGACTACTATAAATACCCAAATTAACTACAAAGGATATATGAAGGAATATGCTATCTGCCCCCAGAGAAAGAACTAATGAATAGAAATATGCACAGAATGATGTTACACACACACACGCACACACACACACACACACACACACACACACACACACACACACACACATATATATATATATATATATATATATATATATATATATATATATATATATATATATATATAATATTATATATATATATATATATATTTATATATATATATATATATAATATATATATATATATATATATATATATATATATAACAAAGTTCTATATACATGGCCACATGAGTCTTCTGGTGGCCTTAACCTGCATTTCCTCATCTATAAAATGAGGATGATAAGATATAACTTATTTGAATGTTCTAAGGCAGGGGTTCTTAACCTTTTTTACACATCATGGACCCCTTAGCAGGGAGGTAAGCCTAGGGAACTCTCTTCTCAGAATCATGTTTTTAAATGTATAAAATAGCATATAAGATTACAAAGGAAACCCATTATATTTAAATGCAATTACAAAAATATATTCAAAAATAAGTCTTAACCCCAAGTTAAGAACTGCTGTTCTAAGGGAAGTATATTATAAAAATTAGAGATATTAGGAGTAGAGTTTGACAAGAGGGTCAGATATATATTGAGTAAGAAGGGAGCTCAGAGGCTTTTTAATCCAATCTTCTCATTTTAAAGATGAGGAACTGAGGTCTCTGAGAGGCTTTGGGACTTCTAAATCTTGTAGGTTGTAAGTAGCAGAGTTATTATCTGAAACCAGTTCCTCTCACTACTGATTCAGTATTTTTTCCACTGTAGCCAGTGTCCTTTATGTCACTGCTGATGGTGGTGATGGTAGTAATAGGGGGTTTTATATGGCACCAAAGATTCCAAAGTTTTGTTCATCTTCTGACTTACATGGGGTGATATGGAAAAGTTATGAAAAATCATGTAAAATTATTAATTATTATGGAGGGCCAGAAATGGTACCACCAAAAATATGAAAAACAGTGAAAACCCTTTTCAACAATGAACTTGGAGAGAAGGCTGTGGAGCTAAAATTTCAAATTAAATAAAAGTGTTTTAACAGTAGGTTGCTATAGATTTAGCCATAGTACTGTGGGAATTATCATGGTACTTTCATTACCAAGAGGGCATCATGCCTCTAGGATAGGGACAAGTATATGATGAAATCTATTGTTGCCAAATATCTAGTGAAAGAGCAGGGTTGGCAGGGAGTAGAAAAATCCTAATGGTCGTCTTAGCAAGTATTTGGCTTACATATATATCTCACATAAATGCACATCCTGATTGGTTTTATTTTATCCTAATGGCTACCCAAAAGAAAAAAAAGTTACTATGATAATGTCTGGAACAGATTCTTGTGGAATGCCACTAAGGTGTTAAGGGCAGAGGCTTAGTACATTTCACTGAAATTCACCAGGAGGCATATATAGATATAGTCAGAGTTGAAAGAATCCTGACAGATCAATAACTAGAAGGCTTAAGAGTTATCAAAATGAGTATTTTTAATACAACAGTTTTTATACCACTGTGTTTTGCCTGCTGAACTTCTGTGGCAAATTGGAGTAGCATTAGGTATGTCTTAGTTTATGTATCTATGATGAACCAGCTACCAGCATATATTCAGCAACATATTCAAACAGTCCTATCATCAGTCACAAATAGAATTATTCTTTTCACTTGAATGCCCTCCAAAACTACCTACTGTATCAAAATAGGGCTTTCCATGCCAATTGCTAGCTCAGGTTCTGGAAGCAGCTTGTTTATTCTTCCAAAAATCTCACTCTTCTGGCTTCCGTCCTGCATCTCTTATTTAGCAAGTTGGCTTTTTGGTGGAAGGAGGTAAATGCGAGGATGTCAAAAATCTTATTTTCCTAAAGGAACCCCTCTACATTGCTATAGGGATTGTTTTCAGTGAATCTAGTGGTGATCTAGACAGGATCCTGCCCTGTTAGATAGGATACCATCGAGGGCACCTTTACCCAAACTGTAGGGACTCTTTAGAGAATAAAGGTACAGTAACTACTGCATCCAATGTTCCACTCTTTTGTGGCAACTTTTTGTAATATGTGTCCTTGTGTCCTCATCCCCTGTGCTGTGGTCAGGTGATGCTATGGTCACAGACAGGTCTTCCACATCTTCTTCTGACTTAACTGCACCAGTAAGGACATGTGGACATGTGCTAAAATTGTACAATCTCATATACTTAACTTTGTATTGTACTTAGTTGTATATGTGTCCATCCTTTTTCCATTCTGCCTGCCCCCCACACACACATGCACACACACTTAAACTTTTCAAGGGCAAGGGTTCTATTTTATTTTTTTAAACCCCTCTCATGTGTAGAGCTGTATACAGAAGGAGCTTAAAAAGCATTTGTGAGTTGAATGTACAATTGAACTTTTGACCTTGGATTTATTGCCTCTAATCAGATTGGCTAACCAGCCTGAGACATAATAAACATGCCCAAGTGAACAACTTTTCACTATATGTCTGGTGCTTATTGCTAAGGGATTCCAATTCTTTGCTTGCCTTATTAATCTTCTCATCCCTTTAGGTAAAAGACAGTATTACCTGAATCAGGGCAACCTTTCCCTTTTAGTTATTCAAGATACAGATGACTATCAGTATGCTCATATAGTTTCTAATGGGACTCTTTTAAAATTATGACTGCATGTTTATCCTTATTTAAAGAATAGCTACAATTTCCAGCCTTTTGTGATAGCTCCCAGGAGCCAGAACTTCTGAAGCCCTTTTACAATATAGGATAGAAATTGAAGGTACCTGATCAGTAGCAAAGAGACATTAGGGCAAAATTGAAGCTCAGAAAGGAGGTGAGTTCACAAGGGAGTGACAAAGAGTGGGACGGACAGCTTTGTATTTGCCTTAAGGACTCAAAGAGCCGATCGGGGAGGCAAGAGAAAGATGCCTATTTACACCCCACTGGAGTATTTGGGGATTCTTTGCCAGGTTTTGCAAGTTGGTTTTTGCTGAGATAGACTTCATGAGAGTGGAAATGAAGTTTGGACTATTACAGCAGAGCTTGACATTGCAACTTGGGCAGACAACTATAACAATGAGAAGTGATCATATATATATACATGACCAAAATAATTTTACCACCGTAATGAAGAAAACAGCCTTTTCAGCTGTGTCATCATAATGCCAAAGAATACACCCAAAAATGAGAATAAGAACAAAAACAGAACTAGGAATTTGTTGTCTACATGATACCAAAGACCCCCTTTGGGAATTTTACTATTTTTAATCCCTTAATAGATCACAGAATGATGAGGAATGGAACTAGGTGATGGGCAAGTACCTCTTATCGCTAAGATGGAATCTATTTTTGAAACTGAGTCTCTGTCAATATTATGGAGAGGATTCCTATGTATATGTTACTATGTAATTGTCATACATATTGTATACATAATAACAAATTCCATACATAACAGTAGTAGTAGTATGTATAGCTATGCTATATGTTGCTATGTAGTTGTCATAACAATTTGAGAGTCTGTAAAAATGGTAATTAGTTCTTTTGTAATACTGGGCAGAGCTATCTCTTGGAAATTCCACTCACAAGATGCCCCCAAATGATATTGTAGTTATAATTTAGTTAATGTTTCATCTTGGAAAAAAATCAAATTTGGAGGCTAGATAAAATTTGTGAAAGAAAATATAAATATTCCCTTCAATTTTTGAAACTAAGAAGTTTTCTGATTTTATTTTTCTATTAATGCTAATGCATTTATGTAAATTTATTCAAACAAATTCCCAAGATTTTTTAGTATATATGGTTTATTTTTTTAAAGTATCAAGTTTTTTTCTCCCTCCTACCTTTTAAGGAAGAAAGGAAGGAAGAAAAGAAGGAAGCATGGGTTCAGCAAGCAAAACAAATCCCCATGTTAATCACATCTAAAAATGAGCTTCTTATTCTCCATATTAGTACATCTTCTCTCTGTCATGAAGTGGGCAGTGTTCTTCTTCATCAGTCTCCTGGAATCACGATTGATTACTTAGTTAATCAAAGTTCTTAAGTTTTCAGAATTCTTCATTTTTTAGAAAAGAATCAAAAGACCTCTAGCCTGTATCTAGCTTTACCTTGATTTGTTCTTCATTAGTACAATAATCAAATAATATAAAAAGTTAAGACAGGTATAGAAAAAAAGTATAATACAAAAGAGAACATGTGGAATAAGAGAGGTACATAGAAATGTTATGTTGTTGTTGTTGTTTGTCCTTTGTCCTTGAAGAAGACCATGTGATGTCTGAGAAAGGAAGAATTTCTAACTAGTTAATGGAGGCAGGCTTCATGGAGGATGATGAATTTGAGATAGGTCTGGATACATGAGTAGGATTTCTAAAAGTAAAGAAGAGTTGGTTATAGAATGTAGAAAATACTCTGGGTATAAAAAGCATAATCGCAGAATCTGAGAGTTGGAATGAACTTCAGCAGCCATGCAGTCCAATCTATACACCAAAAGAAGTCCCTATTATAATGTACCTGACTAATTGTCATCTAATCTCTGTTTCAATGGAGACCCACCATCTCCTGAGGCAACATTTTATACTTTGGGATAACTAACCAATAAACAAATTATTTTGTTTTTTGTTTTGTTTTGTAGACACTAAGGCTAAATTGGTTTCTTGTTAACTTTGAACAATTGACCCTGGCTCTGCCCTCTGGAGCCATCAAGAAAAAGTCTAATCCTTTCTCCATATGACAATTAATCAACTACTTGGAGAAAATTATTTAAATCTTCCTTTCTCTAAGCTAAATATGCCCCATTCTTTCAACTTATCTTCATGTGACTCAAGATTACTCATTACTCTTGCTGCCTTCCTCTAGACATTCTTCATCTTATCAATGTTCTTCTTAGACCTTGGTGTCCAGAACTGAACATGATGCTGATAATGAGTTCTAATGAGCGGCAGAAAACAATGTGACCATCATCTCCCTTGTCCTGGAAAGTATGACACTCTTAATGTAGCCCAATAAAACACTGGATTTCATAGCTGTTGAATTATGCTACCAATTCATATTAATTAAATAATTAATTAAATCTTACAGTCTGGCAAAACTCACAATTCTTTTCTAGAACAACTTCTATTGATCTATGCATCCTCCATCTTGAACTTGTGAAGTTAATTTTTGAACCTAATGTAAGACTACATTTAACCCTATTGAATTTCATTCTAATAGATTCAGTCCAATGTTCTAGCCTGTCAAGGGCCTTTTTGATCATAACTGTAATCCAGTATGTTAGTTAACCCTCCCAGCTTTCCGTTATCTGCAAATCTAATGAGCATATGTATTAATATATTAGCTATGTAATATCTATGCAATATCTATGTATTTGTCAAAGTTAGTGAGAAGAAAAAAAAAACATTTTAAATAGCACAAGACTGAGAAAAGTTCCCTGGAGTATTCCACTGGAGACCTCATTCTCTCAATTAAACCATTAACAACAATTATTTCACTCTAACCCTCCAAAAAATTAGGACTCCATCTGATTTTATTTTTATATAATCTATATGTCCACATCTTCTCCACAAGAAAAGTATGAAGTACTTTATAAAAACTTGGCTAACATTTCAGTAAACTATATTCAATACGTTCTTCTCATGGACTGGTACAGATCTGTTTTGGATGGAGCCATTCTGAATCTTTGTAATCACTTCTTTCCTTTCTAGGTATTTGCCAACAATGCCTTTAGTGATATTTTTGAGGACTTTTCCTGAAATTAAAGTCACACTTGGCAGCTTCTACTTGGAAGACTCTATTCCCTTGCTTTTTTTTTTTAATTAGGACATTTTCTTTTCTCCAATCATATGTTACTTCCCCTGTTTTCTATGTTTTCGAAGTAGCATGGAGGGTGCCACTGTAATCATATTTGCCAATTCTTTCAGGACCTGAGGAAACAGGAGGAAAACAATGAAAGATAGACCTTTTCTAATACAATAACAACAGAAGGACAATTAGATTTCTTTCTAAAAGTGTATAAATGGAGAATCAATTATAGTCAATAAAACACTTATTAAGCACCTGCTATGTGCCAATACCAAGCATTTCAGATACAAAGAAAGGTAAAATACAGTATTTGCTCCCAAGGAGCTCACAGTCTAATAAGGGGAGAAAACATGCAAACAACTATGTATAAACAAACTGTATATGAGATAAATAGGAAATGAGTAACAACAGGACATCACTAGGATTAAGGGAGATAAGAAAAGCTTCCTGTAAAAAGTGAGATTTTGGCTTGGATGTAAAGGAAGCCACAGAAGTGAGGAGGCAGAGATAAGAAAGAATATTCCATGTATGGGACATAGACAAAGAAAATGTTGATGAGTTAGGAGGTGGGGTGTTTTGTTTGAAGAACAGAAAAGAGATCACTGTCACTGGATCACAGAGTATGTGAGTGGATGTGGGGTGTGTAATTTGTAAGAAGACTGTAAAGGTGGAGAGGAGACAAGTCATAAAAGGTTTTTAATACCAGAGGATTTTATATTTAATCCAGGAGGTAATGGGGAACCACTGGACTTTATTTAGTGGGAGGAGTCACATGGTCAAGTCTGTGCTTTGAGAAGACCTCTTTGACAACTGAGTGAAGGATGGACTGTCATGGGAAGATATTTGTGGCCACTACACAAATTTAGCATGCTATCACAATAGTCTAAGATGAGGTGATGATGGGTGAATCTACTGTACTAGTATATTGGCAGTGTCAGAGGAAAGAAGGCAGAAGAGAAGGGATTAAAAAATAAAAGCTGAACTCAAAGGAAAAAGGAGAAATAATGATAGAGGAATATCCCTGAAACGCCAGGAACTAAACCTTATACTCACCTACGCAGGTTAGTTTATGTATTTTAATGGAAAAAACTGCAGAAGTGGAGCATATATTAAAACAGAAAAGAACAGTGGAGGATAAAGGAAAATGTTTTATGTACAATAATCAAGTCCATCAAAGCTTTATTTTTTTTAAATTTCAATATCATTTTCTTTTCATTTTTAGATTCTCTCACTACTCCCCTCCACACACACTGAGAAGCCAAGAAATACAAAACCCATTACAAATACAAAGTCATATGCAAACACATTTCCATATTGTCTATGTTCTGGGTAGAGGAGGAAGATGCAAAAAAGTAAGATGAAAAAATTGTGCTTTAATCTGCATTCTAAGTCCATCCATTCTTTGTCTAGTAGTGGATAGCATTTTTTTTTATCATGAGTTCTTTGGAATTGTCATAAGTCATTGTGTTAATCAAAGTTGCTAAGTCTTTTAAAGTTGATTATATTTGCAATATGATTGTTACTGTGCAACTTATCTTAATTCTGCTCACTTCACTCTGCATAAGTTTGCATAAGTCTTCCTAGGTCTTTCTGAAATTTCCTCCTTCATCATAGTATTCCACCACATTCATATACTACTTGTTCAGGCATTCTCCAATTGATGGGCCTCTTCTAGGTTTCCAATTCTTTGTTACCACAAAAAGAGCTGTTATAAATGTTTGTGTGTATATGGCCCCTTTCCCTCTTTCTTTCCCCTATTTGAAATATCAATCTAGTAGTAGTATTGCTGGGTCAAATAGTATGTACAATATAATAGCTTTTAGGGCATAGTTCCAAACTGTTTCCCAGAATGTTTGGACTAGTTCACAGCTCTAGCAACAGTGCATTAGTGTATGTACTTTCCAATATCTTCTCAGATGTTTCATTTTCCTTTTTTGTCATCTTAGAAAACATGAAGGTTGTGAGGTGGTTCCTCATAGTCATTTTAACTTGTATTTCTCTAATTATTAGAATTTTAAAGTATTTTATATGACATATTAGCTTTGATTGCTAATGGAAAACTGAAAGCTGCTCTGAAAACTGTCTATTAACATCCCTTGACTATTTATCAAAGGGGGAATAACTCTTATTGTTATAAACTTAGATCAGTTCCCTATATATTTGAGAAATAAGACCTTACCAGAGAAACTCAATTTAGAGATTTTCCACCCCCCCCTCAAGTTTCCTACTTATCTTCTTATTTTAGGTTCACTGATTTTATTTGTGCAAATTTTTTTTCAACTTCATGTAATCAAAATTATCCATTTTATTTCTTGTGAATGTTACTGTTTCTTCTTTGGTCACAGATTCTTCGTGTTCCTAGATCTGATGAGTAATTCTTCTATGTATCATGATTTTCTTATACCAACCTTTATCTAGTTCATGTCTAAATTTTGAGATTATCTTGGTATATATGCCCTGTTACTCCAGACCATTTTTCAGTTTTCCCAGCAGTTTTTACCAGATAGTGAGTTCTTCTACCAGTAGCTAGAATCTCTTGAATTTATCAAATATTAAGTTCTTGTGTCTATTTGGTCCTGTATATTATATATCTAATCTGATTCACTGATTAACAACTCTATTCCTATGCAGTGCTAAATTGTTTTTAATGATTAAAGCTTTGTAGTATATTTTGAAATCTGGTACTATTTAGGGCCATTTCCTTCCCATTTTTTTCCATTGATTTCTTGATATTCTTAAACTTTTTTCCTCCAAATGACTTTCATTAATTTTTTCTAGCTCTATAAAGTAATACTTTGGTAGTTTGATTTGTAAGGTACTAAATAAATTAATTTCAGTAGTATTGTTATTTTATAATATTGACTCATATTACTCATAAGCAATTAGTGTTTATCCAGTTACTTAGATGTACATTTTTTGTGAAGTGTTTTTTTTTTTATTTTGTTCATGTAGTTCATATGTGTATTGGCAAGTAGACTTTCAAATATTTTATACTGTCCTCAGTTATTTTAAATGGAATTTCTTTTTAAAAAATCTCTTCCTCTTTGGTTTTGTTGTTAATATATAGAAATACTAATGAATTATATGATTTTATTTTAAATCCTGCAACTTTATTGAAATTGTTAATTGTTTTGACTAGGTGGTTCTTTTTTGTTTAGTTCTCTAAGTAAACCATTATATCATCTGAACAAAGTGATAATTTGTTTCCCTTTTGCTTATGAAGATTCCTTCAATTTTTTTCCTTTTCTTATTTCCATAATTAGCATTTCTAGCACAACACTGAATAATGATAGTGTTAATGGACATTCTTGTATCGCCTCTGTTCTTATTGGAAAGGCTTCTAGTTCACATTCCATGTAATACTTGATCATTATTTTAGATAAATGCCCACTTATTTTAAGAAAAGCTCCATGTATTCCTATACTTTCTAGTAAATAGGAATTGATATTGCATTTTGTCAAAATATTTCTCTGCAACTACTGAAATAATCATAGGATTTTCATTGTTCCTATTATTGATTCAGTTAATTATGCTTCAGGTTTTCCTATTATTGAATTAGCCCTTGTTTTCCTGGTATAAATCAGCCTGGACATAGTATATGATCCTTTTGATCCTTGTAATCCTTGTGATTACATTGTTGTAATCTCTTACCGGTATTTTATTTTAAAAGTTTTGTACTGATATCCATTAGGGAAACTGATCATTAGTTTTCTTTCCCTGATTTTGTTCTCCCTCGTTTATATATCAAAACTATATTTGTATCTTCGGAGGAATTTAATAGGAATCCTTCTTAAACCTATTTTTGTAAAGAATTCATGTACTATTGGAATTAATTGCTCTTTAAATATTGGGAAGAATTAGACTGCAAATACATCTGGTCCTATTTTTCTCTAGTAGTTTCTTCAATTTCTTTTTCTTTTTAAATTTATCATTTACTTATTTTTAACCCCTGCAAACCCATTGTGAAGGCAAGAAATGTGATATCAATTTTACATGTAATCACATAAAACATATCTACATGTAATCACATAAAATATATTTACATGTTATCTATGTTATAAAAACAAACAAAAATATCATGAAAAAGAAAATTTTAAAAGTATGCTCCAATCAGCAGACTCCATCAGTTTTTTCCTCTGGAAGTAGACAGCATTTTTCATCATAAGTCTTTTGGAATTGTCTTGCATAATTATGATGCTGAAAATAGCTGTCATTTACAATTGATTATTGTACACTATTGCTGTTAATATGGACAGTGTTGTCCTAGTTCTGCTCACTTCACTCTGCATCTGTTCATATAAGTCTTCCCAGGTTTTTCTGAAACCATCCTGCTCATCATTTCTTATAGTACAATAGTATTCCTGCACAATCATGTAGCATATCTTGTTTCCCCATTTTTCAATTGATACACACTCCCTCAATTTCCAATTCTTTGTCACTGCAAAAAGTGACATATGTATTTGCATGTATATGCGTATCTCTAGAATGGATACTAAACAATGTTATTTTTCTTCATGTGTAACTGATATCTCCCTCCCAAACTCACCTCCATTACCATATAATGATGTGGAAGTGACCCTTAGTGATCTCTAAGAGATGATATCAAGCTAGAAAGGATATAAATATGAACCCATCTGTTATAAATCATTTAGTCAACACATGTTTATTAAGCCTTTTCTATATACTACTTAGGATGCAAAGAAAGAGGAAAAATATCACAGTCCTTAAGAAACACTCCAACTCCCCCTCAAAAAAATACTCTGAGGGAGTGAATAGAATATTAGAAGAGTTAGATATGACAGACCTTTGGAGAAAATGGAATGGAAACAGAAAGAAATATACCTTTTTCTCAGTGGCACATGGCACCTACGCAAAAATTGACCATAAAACCCTCAAAATCAAATGTAGAAAGGCAGAAATATTGAATGTAATAATTTTTATCATAATGCAATAAAAATTACATTCAACAAATGGCAATGGAAAGACAGATTAAAAACTAATTGGAAACTAAATAATCTAATCCTAAAGAATAAGTAGGTCACAGAACAAATCATAGAAATAACCAGTAATTTCACTGAAGAGAATGATAACAATGAGAGAAGAGCTCAAAATTTATAGGATTCAGCTAAAGCAGTACTTATGGGAAAATGTATTTCTGTAAATTCTTATTTCAACAAAATAGAGGAAAAAACCTATCAATGAATTGAGCATGCAATAAAAAAGTAGAAAAAGAACAAATTAAAAATCCCCAATTGAGTAACAAATTGGAAATCCAGAAAATCAAAGGTGAGATTAGTAAAATTGAAAGTAAAATAACTATTGAGTTAATAAACAAAAACAAGAGCTTGTTTCGCAGAAAACAACAACAACAACAATAAGACAGATAAGCCATGGTTAATTTGATTTAAAAGAAGAAGAAAACCAAATATTCAGCATCAAAAATGAAAAAGGTGAAATCATCACCAATGCAGAAGAAATTAAAGCATTCACCAGGAAATATTATGCCAATAAATCTGACAATCTTAGTGAAATTGATAAATATTTATAAAAATACAAATTACCTAGATTAAAGATCAAGAAATAGAAAGCCTGAACAACCACATCTTAGAAAAAGAAATTGAAAAAGACATTAGTGGATTTCCTAAGAAAACATCCCCAGGGCCAAATGGGTTCACAAATGAATTCTATCAAATATTTAAAGAACAATTAATTCCAATACTATAAAAACTATTTGGAAAACAATACGAAAAGAAGGAGTCTTACCAAAGTCTTTTTATGACCCAAATATGGTGCTGATACCTAAACCAGGAACAGCTAAAACAGAGAAAGCAAATTATAGACCAATTTCCCTAATGAATATCAATGCAAAAATTTTGAACAAAATACTAGTAAGGCGATTAGAGCAATATATATCACAAGAATTATACCCTATGACATGGTGGGATTTATACCAGGAATGCAGGATTGCTACAATATTAGGAAAACTGTCAGCATAATTGACCATATCAATAACAAAACAGAAATTGCATGATTATCTCAATAGATGCAGAAAAATCTTTTGGCAATATACAGCACCCATTCCTATTAAAAAATATTACAGAGCATAAGAAAAAGTGGAGTTTTCTTTAAAATGATAAGTAGTATCTATCTAAAACAATCAGCAAGCATTATATGTAACAGGAATAATCTAGAAGCTTTCCCAATAAAATCAGAGGTGAAACCACTATTGTTCACCACTATTATCACCACTATTGTTCAATAGAGCACTAGGCATGTTAGCTTTAGCAATAAGACAAAAAATGGAAGGAATCTGAATAGGCAGTGAGGAAACAAAATCATCACTCTTTGCAGATGATGTGATGTTATACATAGAGAATTCTAGCAAATCGATGAAGAAGTTATTTGAAACAATTAACAACATTAGCAAAGTTGCAGGACATGCATAAACCTACATAAATCTTTGGCATTTTTATATATTACCAACAAAGCCTAGCAGCAAGAGACAGAAAGAAAGATTCCACTTAAAGTAATTGTAGACAATATAAAATATTTGGGATACTACCTGCTAGAACAAACCCAGGAACTATATGAACGCAATTACAAAACACTTTCCACACAAGTAGAGTCAGATCTAAACAATTGAAAAGCTATCAACTGCTCATGGGTAGGCCAAGCTAACATAATAAAAGTGACAATTCTATCAAAATCACTTTACTTATTCAGTGGCATACCAAAGTACTGAAAAATTATTTTATAGAGCTAGAAAAAAATAATAAACTCATCTGGATGAACAAAAAGGTCAAGAATACCAAGGGAATTAATGGAAAAAAAATGCAAAGGAAGGTAACCAAACTATACCAGATCTAAAATTAAGGCAACAATTGTATGTACACATATATACACATACATGTACACATATAATACATAAAAAATAAACCAGCAATCATCAAAATTGTTTGCTATTGGCTAACAAATACGGTAGCAGATCAGTGGAGTAGGTTAGGTACACAAGACAGTAGTAAATAACTATAATAATCCACTGTTTGATAAACCCAAAGACTCCAGCTTCTGGGATAAGAACTCAGTATTTGACAAAAACTGCTGGGAATACTGGAAAATAGTATGGCAGAAACTAGGCATAGACCAACATCTTAAGCTGTATATGGAGATACGGTCAAAATGTGTTCATAATTTAGACATAAAGCAAATTAGGAGAGCAAGGAATAGTTTAACTGTCAGATCTATGGAGAAAGGAAAACTTTATGGCCCAACAAAAGATAGGGAACATTATGAAATGTAAAATGGATAATTTTGATTACATTAAATTAAAAAGGTTTTACACAAACTAAACAAATGCAACCAAGATTATAAGGAGAACAGAAAGCTAGGAAACAATTTTTATAGCCAGTGTTTCTGATAAAGGCCTCATTTCTAAAATATATAGAGAACTGAATCAAATTTATAAGAACATAAATCGTTCCCCAGTTGATAACTGGTCAAAAGATATGAACAGGCAGTTTTCAGAGGAAGAAATTAAAGCTTTCTATAGTTGTATAAAAATACTCTAACTCACTATTGATTAGAGAAATGCAAATTAAAACAACTCTGAGGTATCACCTCATGCCTATCAAACAGGCTAATATGAGAGAAAAGGAAAATAATAAATGTTGGAGAAGATGTGGGAAAATTCAAACACTAATGCATTGTTGATGGAGTTGTGAACTGATCCAGCCATTCTGGAGAACAATTTGAAACTATACCCAAAGGGCTATAAAACGATGCATACCCTTTGATCCAGCAATACCACTACTAGGTCTATATTCCAAAGTGATCACAGAAAAGGGAAAAGGACCAATATGTACAAAAATACTTACAGCAGCTCTTTTTGTGGTGTCAAAGATTTGGAAATTGAGGGGATACTTATCAGTTGTGGAATAGCTTAACAAGTGTGGTATATGAATTTAATGCAATACTATTTTGCTATAAGAAATTATGAGCAGCCAGATTTCAGAAAAACCAGCTTGGAAAGACTTGCATGAACTGATGCTGAGTGAGGTTGTCAGAAACAGGAGAACATGGTACACAGTATCAACAATGTTGTATGGTGATCAACTATGATAGACTTAATTCTTCTCAGCAATAAAAAGTGATCCAAGAAAATTCCAAAAGCTTCATGATAGAAAATGCAATCCACATTCAGAGAAAGAACTGTGGGCTCTGAATGCAGATCAAAGCATGCAATTTTCACTTTTTTTTGTCTTTTTTCTTTCTCATAGTTTTTCTTTTTTCTTCTGTTTCTTCTTTTACAATATGACTAATGTGGAAATATGTTTAACATAATTTGTACATATATAGCCTATGAAGAAAGGAGGAGAAAAATTTGGAGCTCAAAATCTTAAAAAAATTAAGTTGAAAACTATCTTTACATATAATTGGAAAAAATAAAATACTATTAAGTGAAAAAATGAAGAAAAATTTAAAAATATAAAAAAGGAAAAAAATGAATGCTAAAATTATCTTGACATGTAATTGGGGAAAAGATAAAACATTATTAAAAATAAGAGGGACTCAAACAACAACAGCAATGGGAAAAAAAGTAGGGAAAGATAAGGTTTTAAAAGACTTTACATGTCAAAGTAGGGATTTTATAACTGATCCTAGAAATAAAAGAGAGTCACTAGAGTTTATTGAATAGGGGATTGACGTGTTAAGACATGAGCTTTAGGAGAATGAATTTGGCAGTTGAGCAGAGTATAGATTAGAGGTGGGAGAGACTTGAATTAGGAAGACTTATGGGAAGCTATTACATTAGTCCAGGCAGGAGATGGTGAATGCCTGAAGCAAGTAGGTAGTTGGGTGAGTGAAAAAGGATGTATATAGGAGATGCTGCAAAGGTAGGAACAACAATACTTATTGATAGATTGTTTATGGACATGAATGTGAATGAGGAATCAAAGATGATAAGGTTGCAACCCTGGGTGATTAGGAGGATGGTGGTAGCCTGAACAGTAATGATAATGTTGGGAAGATGGGGGAGGGTTTGGGAGAGGAAGATAAGTTCTCTTAGTTCCGTAAGTTCTCCAATCTATCCTCCTCACATTATTTAAACTGATCTTCCTAAGATACAAGTTTGACCATCACATTTTCATAATCAAAAATATCCAGTGGCTGCCTATCACCTCCAGGATTAAATATAAGATCTCGTGTTTGGCTCTGAAAGCTCTTCATAACCTGTCCCTATTCTTACCTTTCCAGTCTTCTTACACCTTACACCACCCACTCAGGATTCCAGGAACAGTGGCTTCCTTTTCACTCCTCACATAAGATATCTCTTGACTATGGGGATTTTCATCACTGAAATCCTGATTAAAGAGAAGAGAAAGTCCTTCATCCTGTTAGATAATTGCCACCAGGTTCTAGACAGGATTATAAATTTGAATCCCACAACCCTCAAAGAAAGAGAGTTTGCTGGGAAAGAGAGTCTGGAATTGGCAATGGAATGCAAAGGAACATTGCTACTATCCTACCACAAACAGTGGTTTGTTTGTTTGTTTTGTTTTGTTTAGTTGTTCTTGTTCTAGGCACTGGGGAAGGAAGAGTAGAAATTGAATCAGTACTGGAAAAGGTGACTATAGATGCTATGATATCAGAGGGATCTAATGAGTGTCAGGAATACAAAAGCAAGTCTGTATTATGTAGTAATTTCAGGGAGCAAGTGGAGAGATAAATAGATTCACAGTGGGACATTAGGGTTACAGCATTGAGTGGGATGGGATGGGAGCAATTTGAGGATACAGAATGGGGTTTATAAAGAGGCAAGTAGGTAGTTTCAGAATAGCTGGAAAGGGGAGGGAAAGACAGGGCTTTTAATATACTAAGTATTGAGGAATGAGTTCTTGAAGTATATTAGTGGTTGCAAAAAGGTCCATTGAGGAAGATAAGTCATTAGACTGTCCAAAATTTTAACCTTATTGCAGTGGCAGTGCAATTTTTTACTAGGCCCAGGAAGCCTGCTTTATAGTAGAGAGGTACTGACAAAACTATATTCTGGGGTAGTTTAGTCAGGGTAAAGAAGGTGGTATTGAGGGGTGAGTTTAGTCAGAGGATGGCCTCTGGGAGCCTAGAGAAAAGAACCTAGGTTGAAACCTACAGTAGGTGACTAGATACGAGACTGACTCAAGACTCAGTGGGAATTCTCTGGAGGCTAGACAAAGGCCAGTACTATGTTTGTTGTCTGAGAACCAACCAAATTCTTTTTGGCTACAGAATTCTGCGTTGGATTGGGGTGAGGGAGATGTTTTTTTCCACAAGAACTTACTAAATTTTATTCGAAATCAGAGCTTCTTAAACTTTTTCCACTAGTGACCACTTCAGAACTAATTAAACTGTGAGTGGGGTCATGACAAATCACGGACAGGCTGCAGTCTGCATCAGTGGATGAAACACTGAGTGAGCCGAAAAGAGACTCTTCATGCAGTGAAGTATAGCCAATATTTTCTAATTGTAGGTTATTTCATAGCATATTTAGGAGAAATTGACTGGCAGTTGGCCTTCAGGAAACTTCTACCTTAGGCTTATAATACTTTTCTTCATAAAAGAAATCATTTCCATATATTCCATTCATTTAAATTAACAAATTTAGTATAAACTGCTCAGGGGTAATATTACATATTACTATTGCATAACTTTATTTTCTTAGCTCCAGGGTGCACCCTTTAATTTTTAATCTACCTAATTAGTAGTCTATGAACTCTAAACTCAGTGTGTTACTGATAAGAGCATGTATTAATATAGTTCTTTGCTTTTCTCACAATTCTGTGAAATAGATGATGCAAGTCAAATCATTCCCATTTTGTAGCTGAGTAAACTAAGATACAAAGATGTTAAGGGATAGGTTTAAGTAGCAGAGCTAGGACTAGAACCCAGCGCTTCCACTGTAAGAATGGTAGTCTTTCCACTATACCTGGTCTTCCTCCAATATCTCAATAACCTCTGTTCACATATTGTAGTTCATTAATAGTGGTTACAAATTATAGAAGATATACCCATTTAAAATATGATCATCAGCCACAAACTTGTTTCTAAGTCAACATGAAACAGATTTGTTAGGTTTTGACGTCTTGTAATAGTATATTTATGTATATGTATTTAATTTTTGGGTGGGGAATGAATACCAATTTCATTAAAATTGTCGTTTACTTTTATTAGTTCTCTTTTGAAAATCACCTGTGTACTTACAGATAAATGTAAACTGTAAAAAGTTGAGCTGAAATAGAAGTCTTACTTTGTTCTGGCAATAGACACTGATATTGGCACTTATATGACAATATAATGTAATCAGGAATCAGTGGGGGATAGTGAGCTAGCCTCCCAGTCAGTAGGAGCTGAGTTGAAGGCCCCAGACTAACTCGTAGATGCCATATGACTAAGCAAGTCACTTAACCTTTCAGTGTCCCAGGAAACTCTAGAAGACTCTAAGTTGCATGCAGTGCTTTGGTAGAGAGAGTTTCCTACTTGCAGTTTTCTACAAAAGTGAAAGTCCAGTCATCATCACTGTCATCATCATTATAATCATCACAAAAACAACAATGATAATGATAATAATGTTTTCTATAGAAAATCTGTATAATTTACTCATCTTAATTTATAGCCAGTGCACATGAGGACTGAAAAAATAAGCAATATCCAGGTTTACGGACTCTGATTATGCCATGAATGGATATGCATATATTCTATCTATAATACAATATATAAAAACATACACACACACACACACACACACACACACACATATATATATATATATATATATATATATATCTCCATGTATACACATATACATATATAGAGACATATGCATATTTAAATATATGTGTGTGTATGTGTTTGGGAATTTATACCTTCTTACATTGCTTTGTTTCCTAGCTCAATATTGGTTCTTTCTTTGGGAAGCTCATGAAAGGTGTTTCTGATTATTATTAATACTCCAAGAATGTGCATATAGGATGCAATTTAAATAACCAATAAGGTCAATGGAGTGGCAAATTAGTTATCCAAGTTGAAATATTTGACATATAACCCCAAGAGGAAAAATGTTTTCTAAATACCACATCAACAACAACAGAGACATATTTATAGGTAATCAGCTGCATTCAAACCAAGAATTTTGAGTGTTGCTCTTACTGTATTTACAAGATAAGATGATTCTAACATGAGGAAAGTAGGGGAAAACACTAATCTGATACTCATGATTCTGGGAGTATATGCATCCATTGGAGAGTGGAGAGGATGGGAAATCTCAAAGCTCCTAAAGCTGTGTAAACATTTAGTGTTGAGGGTCAGGCAGGAGGGCTCATGGAGGATGAGATGCTTAAAAGATAGTGAAGATTAGTTGATGAAAAATAGAAAAATTGCAACTGCACCCTAAGTTCTAACATTGTGTCTAGTACCTCTGCTAAAAAGCAGAGCTCTCAAGGCCTGTTTAAATTTTTGTTGACTGCCCCATACTGAGAAACCTGGTGTTCTTTTAGACTTTGGGAAGTTTTCCAAGTAGCTTTCCAGGATTAATTCAATGGATCCTTCTTTGATTGTGATAAGATGACAAAATAGTTAATTGGGAACCAATATAATACCAAATGATAGGTTTGCAAGCCAAATCAGTTTTGTGCTACATAGTTGTGTTTTTTAAGTGAATTTAACTAAATTTTTTCCTTTTTTTGATTTGTGGGAGTCAATTAACAAAGGCGTACAGATTGAGAGCTAGAAAGAATCTTAGAAGTAATCCAATCCAACCATTTCATTTTATAGATGGGGAAAGGGAGGCTTATTTGCAGGCAGGAAGGCAACAAGAATGTATTAAATTCTTATGTGCCAGGCACTGTGCAAAGGTCTAAGGATGAAAATACAAGCGCAAAGAAATAACAGTCACTTCCATTAAAGACTTTCCCTTGTAAGGTGGGAAGACAATATATAGAAAGCAGCTGAAAGAAAGGGAATGAAGAAATGTAAAAGTTGGGATATGGTAGGAAAGTTCCTAGAGTCAGAAGCACAGTCATGAGCGGAATGAAACACACTCAAAACAGAGACCCTAGGATGAGAGAAGAGGACCAACATGGCAGATGGATCTTCCAAGGTCAAAAGGCCCCAGGCAATGACAAGTCCCAAGATGAAAAGGCAACAAAGTGATGGTGGCAAAGTTCTTAGAGTCAGAACCACATGGTGCAGCTAGGAAAGAAATCCAGATAAATTGAGTTATTTATCAAAAGCTATGCAGAATGTCAAACTACTGGACAGAGATATAATTTGAACCCATTCCCTCATATTCCAAATGCATTACCCTTTCCACTGCTCCACAGCTTGGAGAGTCATCATATAAATGCCATCATTCTCTATAATAAATTTTAAATTCTTGGCAAAACATTGTTATAGTTAATCATATCACTCACTTGGCTATGTTAATCTTTTTTCTCCATTTTTTTTTTAGTATGAGTTGTGGATCTCTGAGTTTTCAGACAAGACTTTATTTACTCTTCAGGGTGGCTTTTCTTATCACTGGAGTTAACACAATTTAATTAGTCTTATCAAAAATGTGTCGTGTCTGGCTGACATGATGATAAACTCTATGGTATTACTCAAGTACAGCAAGATTAGAAAGGAAAGCACGTAGCTATAAATGACATTTTTTTTTTACAGCCAGGAAAATTAAAGGGCACTTTGGCAATACACCACATTTTTGTGTCTGCTATTGCTATTGCCTTTCTAGAAGAATAAGCTTAGGTCTTATGCATTAAGACTACAACACAATTTTCTTCCGCTTCTATGGTTTAATGTCCTTTTAAAATTTTAGCTTACTTTCAGTATAACTTAAATTAGTTTTGTGCTTGTATCTTTTTCTTTTAGAGAGGAAAGTAGCAGGGT
This sequence comes from Phascolarctos cinereus, assembly GCF_003287225.1. NCBI lineage: Eukaryota > Metazoa > Chordata > Mammalia > Diprotodontia > Phascolarctidae > Phascolarctos > Phascolarctos cinereus. The sequence continues at coordinate 138,857,854 of NW_027555514.1, forward strand.
GGAGGTGGGCCAAGAGGAGGAAAGAGGACTGGTCTATAGCAGCAGAGCTTACACATGGCAAGTGGATATATCTAATTCACCTTACATGCCACTCTAAAGACAAGGATGAGGCACCAAATTTCACAATGTAGTCCAATTTACTTGCTGACATATGAAAACAACAAAGGATATGGGACCTGAATGAGTGGATCAATTTCCTACTGAATTGTATATCGGGTAAATGGAGACTAAAACCTTACTGAACTGCCTAAAAAAGTAATTCAGGGTCTCTTTGTTGCTATTTTAATGGCTTTGTTTTCCCATAAAGTATTTCACCTAGTCACTGACTTTTTGGTTGGGATGAGCTGGGTCCCCAATAGCCTTAGGTAGAGTGAATAACCTGTAATAAGGTACGAAAGAAAACTTTGCTTTCATGAAAGTTAACACTGTCTTACTAAGTCTAGTTTTCTCTATATTGAAGAGTGGAATTTAAGTTTCTGGATTGTTTTGTTTTCATAAGTACTTTGGGATTTGACTTAGCAGTCTTTTTGTTTAATACTAAAATCTGCAACTCATTCATTTTCCATCAAAACACAGTTTCTTAAGAAAAAATGAATAGATATTTGTCAAATGTCTTTCTATTTTAACCCTAGTGGCCCATTTGTTTTTTTCTTTAAATGCTCACATTCTTAAATGAAATCCTTTCAAAACAAAAAAAGCTCAGGTGCTAAACAAAAACAGCCTTTGTTACTTTCTTTTAAGAACATTTTTTCAACTGCTCAATATAAAGAAAGCTTTTTTCTAAGGATCTCTAGGCATCTCGACAATAGAAGCTTTATGAGTGATATCACAATAGATGCTTTATGGCTTATTTTAATCTAACGATTTTATTATATGTCAACTTTTCCTAGCCCCTTGGTAAGAGAGAAATGATGATGCTTCAAGACTACATAACATATTTCAGTCAAAGAAAATGAAAGCTGAAGTGATTGTGAAACAGTGGTAAAGTCTATTGTCTAGTTAACTAAGAAAGAAAAATTGTATAGGAGATAGATATAGGAATTGGAAGAGGTAAAGGATCTTGATATATGTCATGGATGAAACTAAATACCTAGACCTGAGGAGGTTATGTGACTTGAGAGAAAATGTAGGCAGGGTAGTTCAGTGAAAAACATGCTAGATATGGAGTGACAGTAACTCGGTTAGAAACCCCAGTCTTATAACTTCTGGGATCATAGATATCTAGAAGGGACTTTAATAGTCACTTGTTCCAAGTCCATTATTTTACAGATGAAAGAACTGAGTCCATATCAGAGTAAACAATTTGCCAAAGATCACATAATTGGTAACCCATAGAGCCAAAACTTTGAGTCCCGCACCTCTGGATTCAAAACTATTTTTTCACTTATTATCTGTTTTACTTTAAGAAAATCACTTCACCTCTATGGAAATCAGTTTCCTAATCCATAAAATAGCGGTGATGGATAAGAAGACCACCAAGATTTCTTGGAATTCTAAATTATTGGTCCCATGATTAGAAGAGAATGGGAGATCAGCAAAGGAACATAGCTTAGTTTTACTTTGGTTTTCCTATCCATATGAGGTTTGGGGTGATTGCATACCTCTATGAACATTCATGTTAGACATTTTGAAGAGTTATATTTTAAAATGCAATGGAACATAATTTTTCTGTTGCTGTAAGGGATGTGTAATTTTAATGCAGCAATAATCAGACAGGGAAACTTAAATTAGTGGTTTATTATATTGCTAAAATATGTTTCAATATTTAGGGAGCAGTATTGAAATATAATTAAAACCTTTCCTACAGCTTTGATTAAAATTAATTCTGAGTCCACTAGCAGCATAATAACATTTAGTGTCAATCATTTAAAAATTGTTCTGTGTCATGAGAGAGGGAAGCTATTATCAGGCCTAAGAATTAGAAGAAGTGTCAGGCAAGTAAATAACCTGTCATACTGCTGTTAATACTGATTAATCTCGAGGGCATTCTCTCTTTCATAAATGAAATGGGATTGCAAAGACAAATTCAAATTGGGCAAACATCTAATGAATATGCCTAACCTACCTGTAAGGGTTGGCTGGCTGGACATGATTCAAAAGTCACTGTATCAATCAAGGCTATCTCCAAATGGAGACTTTCTAAAAGGGTGCATTAGGTCACATCTTCCTATTTCAATCCATTTCAATTTAAGAAACATTTGTGAAGCACTTACTCTATGCAAGGTAGAGAGACAGTGTGTTATAAATATTTAACTGGGAACCTATCTGATAGCTCAACTGTAAACTAGTCATTTTGCTATCATTGTTTAGTTGTGCTGGTCATCGCTATCACTTTGTGACCCCATTTGGGGTTTTCTTAACAAAAATAACAGAGTACTTCTGCATTTCCTTCTCTTCCTCATTTTACAAATGAGGAAACTGAGATAAATAGGGTTAAGTGACCAGCCCAGGGTCACACATTTGGTAAGTGGCTGAGGTCAAATTTGTGCTCAGGAAGATGATGAGTCTTCTATCTACTGTGCCACCGAGCTGCCCCAAACTCACCATACACTGATGTAATAGAAATTGCAATGGGTTTGGTGTTAGAGAACCTGAGTTTAATTCCTGTATCTGCCACTTGGCACCATTGTGACCTCACAACAACTTTGGTTCTTAATTTCCTCATCTGAGGGGCTTGGACTGGATAATCACTAAGTCCCTTCTAGCTTTAAATCCATGATCCCAGCAGCAAAGCCATTCTGATTTTTGCTCATATTGTTCCTGTGAAGTAAGTCAGGTTTTATATTTTGTCTATGATAAACTTGGAGGCATGGAGCACAAGCATCTCCCCAAAGCAGCCCTTGAAGTGCTTGGGGAACTATTAGAGATGACAAAGGAGCTTTTGGAGGGCGGGAAGTGGCCCTGTAAAAAATTTAGCTTTGGCTCCAGAATTATATCTTCTATTATAGGCAGTTAGGTTAAACTATGTGTAGGAGGAGGTAGCTAATGAATACCACTAACAGGGACAGAAATAGAATGTTCTCCTGAATCCTTTTCTTCTAAGATTCCCCAACTTTTGCAAAGCTCTCTAGAACCTCATGGGCATTTTTGGTCAGCCAATCTGCAGATAGCTTCATAAGTACCTCTTTTACATAACTTGGTCTTATAAAACTCTCCATGAACAGGCTGCATTATTAAATAAAATGGTATACACTAACTGGATATTATACTCTACTAACAGATAGAAACATCTACTTTTTTGCCCCTTCACTAAGACTTATATGCTTCCCCTACAACATGTCTCTCATCTCTTCCTTTTTCTCTCTTGATTCAAGTAGCCACAGCAATAATTCCAGTCCTCATTACTTTGTGCAGACTATTGCAAGAATCTCCTAATGAGTTTCTCTGTCCCTCCCCTTCTCTAGCCTTTCCTCTGCAAAGCAGTCAAAGTGATATGTCTGGCAATGTATGACTTGAGCTCAAGAAGTTTCAGTGGCTCCCTATTATCCACAGGAAAAAATAAAAATTCCTCCATTTGGCATTTCAGGGACTTTAGAATCTAGTTCCAGTCTTTTTCCCCAGGCTGATTTGACATGACTTTCCCTCATTTACTCTAGATTCTAGGCAAATTAGCCTTCCTGCTCTTCCCTGCGTATGTATTCCCCATCCCTCCTGCATGCCTTTAAACCTCTGTGGATTTATTCCCATCTCTTGATATACTCAGCTCAAATGATACCTGTTAAAAGTGTCCTTTCCTAAACCGCTATGAACTCCAGTAGTTAATATCTCACATATATCACACTTAACATATATTTTGCAAATATGTGTGTGGTATTTGCATATTTGTGGGATTAGAACTGCAAAGATAATATAGTTTTTGGTTTTCTGTCCATACCACCAAGTAGTACCTTGCATATAGTAAGTGATTATCAACTTATTACCAATTACATATATACATATATATGTATATACCTTTGTGTATATATATATATATATGTGTGTGTATGTATGTATGTATATATACATATATATATATATATATACACACACACACACACACACTTATATATGTTTGACATGTTGGAAAGCTTATAATGTGAAATGACAGATACATTTTTAGGAAGATTGGATGTGGTAGAATGTTGCAAATGGAAAGAAAGATACTTAGAGATGAATGCAATTTAATTCTCATAGTTAAACATGTAATATTAATGATAACAAAAAGGTAATTGTTAATTCAGAAGAAATGGAGCTATTCAGCCCAGAGAAGAAAAGGCCTAAGAAAGTACAATTTCTCTCATTAAACATTCAAAGAGTTACTGTAGAGACGATTAACTTCAGTTGGACCTGGACAGCAGAAGTAAGAGCAGTGGTTCATCGAAGATAGAGTTAAATCTGGAAGGAATCTCTGAAGCTATCAAATTCAACCCCAAGATTTACTTAGGGGGAAACTGAGACACAAATATTTAAATGACTTGCCCAGAGTCCAATAGCTAGTGTGTAAGGTAAGTATTTAACTAGGTCTCCCTGATTCTTCATTTCATGCTCAATCCATTACACCACATTGCCTCTCAAATGACAAGGCCATAGATTGTGGCACAGAAAAAATATCTTCCCAATAATTAGAGCTATGCTTAAATGGAATGGGCTGCCTCATAAAAGAGCAAGCTACTCTGTGTTCTTGGGTCTCACTTTAAGGTAGCAAGATCTAAGGGTTCATAATGCTTTATTCTCAGAGGTGCAAAATAGTAAGAGTCTATGGATGTCCTTTTTCCTAAGGCCTTTTAAAGAAAGAAAAACATCTCGCTTTAGAAGTATTGTGGCCTAAGAATTTAATTAGGAGGACCGCAATTACTTCCTTATATGCTGCTGGTTAAAAAAAAGATGCTAGAGGCTTTTCAGCAAATTTAAGCTTTAAGTAAATAATTACTCGAGTCAACATTTTTATTAAATTAAGTCATTTGTAATTATGACTTTGACTCCTCAGCAATTTTTCATTAGAACATTAACATGCTATTATAATTTTCAGGGGGGGAAAGTCTCTGTAGCAAATTTAGTGCCCAGGAGCTAGTTTCCATTTATAACCATGAAGCTTTAATTCATCTCATGAGTCAAACACAAGCACAGGTAAAAGCAACAATAAAACTTCCCAAACCTTCCATCAATATTCAAGAATAACAACCACAGCACATTTATTAAACCCTTGCAGAGGGGTTGGCATTGCACGGAACATTATAAAGCAGCATGGTTTCCAGCCTCATGACACAACCCAGGTACTTCAAGCTCACCTCTCGTCAATCTCCAAGCCCATTTAATCCATAAACTTTGTACAAATGCTGCCAACAGGACCCTTTGCTTCTAGAATTGACATTATATCTCCCTCTACTTAGTAGGGGTGGGATCATGGAGCTACTTTATTTTAAGTGTATCAATGGACAATACTGACAATTGCCATTTAGACTGTAACCAAATGATAACAAATGACTTAGATGAGAAAACATTACCTTTTCTCAAGTTGTGTCTGTGTACCTAATTTGTTGTAATTAAGGACAATAACTTAAGTAAAACAAACCAAAAAATGAAATAAAAATGAAAATCCATTTCATATTATTGTTCAGGAGAAGGTAGACACTAGCTTCCAGCTTTCTTTCTTATGTGTTCCATTCCATTATTATTTCCCAGAATATCACACATAAAATTCACCTAGTCAGTATCATTTTATAAGCCAAGCCTCATCTTCAAGTTTCATACTCTTCCACTATAACATGTTTGAGGACATGTCCAGTGACAAAGCCAGCTCTAGCTTGGTCCCCAGTGAATCATATTTCTCTATTTGTTTTTAGCACTATATTATAAAGTTGGACTTTTCACCTCATATGAAAGATTCCTGCACAGATTCATTCACCTAAAATTCAAGACAAGTGCACATGTGTTTACTGGAGCAGTCCTCAGTGGTCAGAATCTTATGAGACTTGCACATGAATAAAGCAAGTGCATCAGGAGATATAAACTTGGGAATGGGAATTAGAATTAATCTGAAGAGGAGCTACGTGGAGGAAATGAGGGCCCTTCCCATAAATGTTAGACCCAGAAACATATCCTGTTGATATCCCCTGAGAGCCTATTTAATATGGTTGAGGCAGAGGGAAGAAGTCAGAGATATAGGCCAAGGAGCAGGACATACTGTCTTTGAAGCAACTCTCAGAGAATTTGGGCTACGGTTATGCAGAAGACAAAAACTCAGCATAACAACTCTACTTGGAAGGACCTAGAAGCCCAGAGTCAAGAATAATCAATGTCCATGGGGCTCAAGAAATATCCATATTACTATTGAAATCCTAGCTTTGACCAGTTGTCACATGAGTTGTCATAGTTAGAGACTATTATTGACCATTTGTTTTCCTTGTACATATTGCTTTGATATTCCATCTCAATTAAATAATTTGATATTTGATTAGGGACTATTGCATAGCATACTAATAGAGAATAATGTACTCATGGACACTTGAACCATGACTGGCATAACAAATTAAACAAAACAGCCTATACAGAATGTGTGAAAGTAACAAGGGGTTGCACAGTTTTCAAGGAGATTTCAGGGAACTCTGGTTACCTTAAATTTCATAGAGATATATTAAGCACTTAATAAAAATGTTTTGCTTTATAAACATCATGCATTTTCAGTGAGAAACTCAATTCATACATACACACAAAATAATGAGTCATTTGCTCCATCTAGCTACTTCTGGAACATAAAGGAAAGAGTATAGCAAAAATAACAACAAAATTAAAACTACCCTTCAGGTTTTCTTAAAATTTAGCCTCATTTATGCAAGGTTAAATTCACTATACTTTTGGTTGTCCTATTCCTCCAATCCTTTGGTAAACAGGGATTAGGGAGATTTGGCTCTTGAACCCTAAGGGCTCCAGCTGTAATCAATTAGCTTTCCTTTCCACGTCTTGTGCTGGAGCCCTGTATGTTTCCATTGCTCTTTTCCTCTAGGGAAAAGGATTATTCTTCAAAAGGAAGAGAAAGTAGTTAGGCTCACTGTCATTCTGACCAATAAGGATGAACTAGTTTTGAAATAGAAAAGATGGGAGCCTTGGGAGGAAGTAGCAATGTCATCAAAGAGTTCATGATGAATAAAGAAATACTGGACATAGTCTGATATATATACCTCCAATTAGGGCAGTGAAGATTCAAAGGGCTCAGAGAAAAGATAAGTTTGATTCCACAGCCCAAAGTTTTACAGGGGGAATATATATAAGAGTATGATGATATTAGCAAAAATGAAATACTGAAAACAAAAATACAAACTATTTCAGTGAATAAGAAAAAGTAAAGTTTATCTATCCACTTCGATATATGAGCAAATAAATCATTGAAAACTAACATTAATAAGATATATATGTGTGTGCTTGCATACTTTATATATATATATGTACATATATATGTATATACCTATATCATATACATATGCATGTATATATTTTAAATAAAATACTGAATATGAAAACATGACCAAGGAACTAACTGAAGGTAAATTCAAAATAGTGGCATGATCCTGGAAGAGTAATGTGAGGAATGCTAAAGCTGATAATTAGAGCTAATGACAATTAGAGAAAAAAAAATAACTCTGTTCAGGGCAAAGGGAAGAGACCAAAAAGTGATAGAACTGCTTTTCAGGTGGATGGTATGTTGATAATACATGACAAAGAAAAGCCAGAACTACTTAATACATATACTGCTTCTTAATCCCATTTAAAGGAAGAGAGAATGACTGAGGAAGCAATAAATATTTTTCAAATTATAAGTTGATTACTTTGATGTTAATTATATACTAAAATTTCAGTACATATTATCAAAGAAGTGGTCTGTGAGCACTTTAAAAGAAAAATGGTGATTACTAAGATCTAGCATGAGTTTGTCAAGAACAGGTCATGTCAGAGTAGACTTACACCCTTTTTTGACAAGGCTATCATCAATAGGGTAGGCTTACCAATCTGAGGAAAATCATAGATGTAATATAACTAATTCAGAAAACAAAAAAAGAATTAATCCTCTTGACATCCCTTTGAACAAGAAGAAAACCCAAATGAACAGCACCTAGTATAGTGTTGATGTACAAAAGATAATAATTTTTTTCTTGATTTGAAGAAAAAAACTAGAAATGCTATATGGTGGCATCATTGAGTGCTTGGAATACACACAAAAATGAAGATAAAGCTTATTCCAGACAACATAGAGGCCATTCAGTTTTTTAAAGCCTCTTGTTTAGAAGTAGGATTTATGCCCATCAATTGGGGAATGGCTGAACAATCTGTGATATATGAATGTAATGGACTACTAAGAAGTAATGAACAGGCAGATTTTAGAAAATTCTGGAAAGACTTGTACAAAATGATGGAAACTAAAATGAGCAGAACCAGGAAAACACTGTACACAGTATCAGCAACATTGCATGATAATCGAATACCAATGACCCAGCTCTTCTCAGCAACACAATGTTTCAAGACAAGTACAAAAACTCATGAAGGGAAATGCCATCCACATCCAGATAAAGAACTGATGAACTCTGAATGCAGATTGAAGCATGTTTTTTTTCACTTACTGTACTTTTTATGTTTTTTTCTTTTGATCTATTTCTTCTTTCACAACTGTGACTAACATGGAAATATTCTTATATGATAGCACATGTATAAACTATATCAAAATGCCAACCATTTTCAGAAGAGTGGAGGGAAGGAGAGAGGAAGAAAAATTTGGAACTCAAAAATAAATGCTAAAAATTTGCTTGACATGTAACTGGGGAAAAAATAAAATACTGTTAAACTTAGGAGTAGAATTTATGTTTTAAAGGGACAGGTTTAAGTTGCTAGTAGTAAAGGTTTCTTAACAATGAAAAATTTCCAAAATAGAATGGGCTGTCTCAGTAGGCAAGGACATTTCCATTCCTAAGGGTCTTTGAGTGGAGGTTGAATGATCCCTTGTCAGTAATATTGCACAGGGATTCTTATTCAAGTATGGGTAGGACTTCCAACTCTGAGATTATATGCATTCTTCTTCCATTTTCTAGCTGTTAATTTAGGCAAAGGATTTAACACCAATTTCCCCATCTGTAATGGCAATAATAATGAATGAATAAAGTATCTCACAAAGTTGTTATGAAGGAAGTGCTTTATAAAGTTCTATATTTGTACAGACAGTTCCTGCTTTCTGTAAATTCACACTATGCAAATTTGACTAAATAGTTCTGAAAAAATTTGCATTCCAAAAAAACACCTATGTTAACTTTACTGTACAAAACTATGGTTTCTCTATTCCTTTTCCTCCACTGGAGGCTCTTCCTACTCCCCCCCCCATATTTGGGGGCAAATTGTAAAACTTGCTTTAAGTAGAGGTCTGCTGGAATATCTGCTTGCATAAAATAAGAACTGTATTCATTTTTATTGGGTGCATATCTGAGATGTCATTGGTAGAAACTTCTTCAATGGATGCCCATCAGCTACTGCTCTGTAAAATACAGTGTTAAAGAATTAGCAATTAAGTGACTCATCCAGGATCACACAATGAGCATGTATCAGAGGCAGGTATTCATGACTTTGAGGTTAACCATATTGCTGTTTTTCATTTATTAGTACTATTCTGGATGGTAAATAAATATCCATTTGATTTATAGATTAATAGTGTAGAACTATGATCTTAAGTCTGATTAATTTTATTGTATTTCTACAGAGACTGATGAAGTTACAAAAGCCTATGAGTAGACTAGGTATTGATATCACAAAGAAACTGGTGAAATGTGTGCCTATGGGAAAGAATGCTGTCATCAGTGGAAAGCATTGTTCAACTTGCAGTCCTTATGTCTAGAATGTTCCAATCATTCCAATTACAACTCAGTCACTGTGGCCCAGATACCCTCACCAAGCTTCTAACTCAGAACTTCCTTCTCCCAGTGTAATATTACCCTCTACTTTTCAATTCTATATCACCTTCAATTTATTCTTTGTCTTCTCAACAAAGTTGTTGAATACCTCTCCTATTTGGGTGACATATGGCAAATCTGTACGTGTTTTATCAGGAAAGAAATTATATGCCAACCATCTTGATATATCATCACATTTGGAATTTTCTCATCCTCTGTGTCTCTCTTGGCTTGAGAATTATAGAACATAATTCCCATAAAAATTCTCTAATTGTGCCACCAATATCATGCATTTACATTCATTTTTCAATTTACATTCCTTTTAAAAAGCGTTTTAACGCTGTTTGTCCTCATTCCCTACCCAGTCAGCTTTCCCTTGTGATAAAGAAAACAAAAACAGTCAAGCAAAACCACCAGACATCTACCTTATTTGACAGCAAGTATACCATTCCACACCCATGGCTTCCCCTCTTTCCAACAAGAGAAAGGAGATGTATTTCTTCATCTCTTTTCCCAAACTCAGATTAGCCATTGAACCTCCTTGACATTCAGCTTCATTTATTATTCTTTTTGGTTATATTATTACAATTTCTATGTTGTTTTCATGGTTCTGTTTACATAGCTTTTTATCAGTTTTTATATATCTTCCCTTCTTTTCCTGAATTCCTCATTACATGATTTCTTTCAGAGCAATAATATTCTATTATAGTCAAATACCTAATTTGTTCAGTCATTCTTGAGTCAATGTGCATCCAGTTGGTGTCATCAATTAATCTACGTGCTTTTATTAACCACCTGATAAAGTGTTGGGCTAGGCACTGCCCTAGGCACCAGAGGTACAAAGACAAATTTAAAACAATCTCTGCTGTAAAGAGTTTACATTCTGTAGGGAAGATATTGTGGACCTCTATAAGTATGTAAAACATAATAAATATAAGTTCTTTGTTACCATAAAAGTGTTGCTATTACATGTCCTTTCTTTTTTAATAATTACATTTTAGTATCCTTTATTTTTACATTGCTTACATTTCCTAGTGCATCCTTCTATTCTTCTCTCCAAGACCCATCGTTTATAACAAAAAGAAGTGTGGGTGTGGGGCGGTAGTGGGGAGAAGATAGAAATGAGTTCAGCAAAATTGACCAACTAAATCAATCACTTGTTTTTCATTGGTTTATTTCCTTCTCCCTGCCATTAAAATTTTCTTTTTGGTGCCTTTTGTTCTCCCTCTTATGACTTGTGCTCCTCTTCATCTCCCTCTTTGCTTGGTGGCTAATTCTAACATCTTTACTTACTTCCTAGGTAAGAAATATCAGTAACTGGGCATACATTGAGTGTTCTGTCCCAAAAATATAGCTGCCTCAGATCATCTTCTTGTGATTTTAGGCATCATAACTTCTTAATTAAAGCACATGTGCAAAGAAAGAACTGGTGCCTACATGACTAAAAATACATTTTAAAAGACATTTTCCCCTGCACAATGCATTTCCACAAGCACTGCTTCATGAATATTACCAGTGACTTTTAAAAAGCCATGCAATTAAAATTGTTATGCATTTTCACTTTGTCTTAGAGCTATAATTCCACATTAAGAAATATTCATTCAGCACAGGTTGGCCCCAAATACCTTTGAAAAAACCAAAATAGACTGCTTTAAAAAATTCAAATTATACCATGTACATTTAATAAGAAATAACCCCTCCATTAACTCTCCCTTGAGTGAATTTTCTCTGTCTTCAGTCTTTTCAGCATGATGCCAACGCCCTGGCCTAAAAATCAAGTTAAAGAAATGTGAATATCAGTCTCTTTGCACACAAAAGGGTTTTAATGAGCCATTCCACTCTAATTATTTTAGGGCCTATTCTGTAGTTATTTCAAGGAATACACAAAATGATTGCATCAGGAGCCTTTTCAGTTCGGTAAATATTTGGCTGTGTTTTATTTGTGAACAGTGTAGTTATTTATGCAAAATAGGGTTGGTAACTTAGAATCATCTTCCTTCTATCACTTTCTTCCATCTCCCATTTTTAAGCAAGCTCTATAACCTATGTTACCTGCCCCACCCCCACAACTACACCTCTGTCTTTCCCTTTCTCTCCTGGTACCACTACTCTAATCCATACAATGGATCCACCAGATCCTAAAGCAAGGACCAAGAGTATTCTTCCTAGTCAGTAATTGTTTTCAGCCCCAATAATTAGGACCGGGCCTAAAGTCTCCATTTTTTTTGTTTTGTTTTACATACAATACCAGACTCTCATCATAAAGTCAATGGTTGGATGAACCTCAACTGGAGATTACTAGGAACACCTAAAACCAAAGTTCTTAACCTAGGATCTGTGGGGTTTTTTTAGTTTGAAAACTAATTGATTTACTTTGGAACCTATTCATTTTATTTATACACTTTATTTTTATACATTTGTATAATTGGTTTACTTTGTAACCTATACATTTTATTTTATACATTGAAATATATTTTTCTGAGAAGGAGTCCATAGGCTCTCAAAGGAGTCCATGATGCACAAGGTAGGGTAAGAAGCCCTACCCTAGAGTTACTGGCTATTGAGTTGGGTAAAGAAGTATACCTGTATTTCTGAGCCTTCTGGGAAGCAATTCAGTGGCAGAATCATGAACATAGTACAAGGGCTAAGATTCCACTTATCTGCCTATTGTTAGATGATGGCTACCTGACAATTTAGAGGATAATACTGGGAATTGACTATGGACTTCCTAGTGCCCAATTCTATGTGTGGATAAAATAGCACCAGCAAAAGTACCCCAAGCACTATCAGGAAGAAGTAAAGCTAGGAAGTATAATAGTCAAAATATTTCAATAGTTATCAATGTGGGTTAATATAGCTAATACTGCATACTATATTCCAAAATGAACTGAAAATGATGTGTTACCTGGCTATTAAAGGCTATACTTTAAAATGATTAGAAAAGAAAGTGTTCTGGCAAACTATGGATGATTAATATGAGATTTTTGTCTGTATGTTCTGCTAAATTATTGTTTTCTGTTTTTCATTTTCTTTGCTTTAAAACTCTGGAAAGGAAAGCAGGGAGAAATGCATTGTGAAATGTAGGTAATGTAAAAACACAATTCTATGTTGTTGAAGGTCTAAAAGTATATCCCAGCACTTCCACTAAATGTTGGTGCCCTATGGAAGAGCAGCCATCAGCCTGGTCTCATTATACTTCTGATCCCACCCATATTTCAAAGGTCAAAATGAATCCCACAATCTGTATGAAAACTTCCCTTTTCCGTAGGAAGTTCTCCAAAGGGGTCCCTTCTCTGAACTATCTTAGTGCTTTGAATGTATTTTACTAATATACTTATCATTTTCTATATCATCTAACAAACTGCAAGATTCTCAAGGGCAAATACCTGACTATTAATCTCTATATCACCTTCAGCTACTAGCAGAGTGACTTATGCCTGGTGAATGTTAACTTTGTTGAATTAAGAATTTATAAAATAATGGGTGGAACTACATGGTCTCTAAAAGTCCAATTGAGGTTTAAAAGTCTATGAACACAGAAATCATGAAAACCTGGGTTCAAATTCTTCTTAAACAATTACTGTCTCTGTGACCATGGCCAAGTCATTTAACCTTATCAGGCCTCATTTTTCTCCTTTGCAAAATGAGTAAGTTGTTAGGGTCCTCTGAAGCTCTAAATCTATAATCCTGTTGTTGATTTAGCACAAGGATTAAGCCATGTTGCTTTAAACAAAATCAGTATTATAATGTATCTAAATTAAATCATCAGTGCTGTTAAGTTTCCATTATTTGTGAAGCATTTGTACTGTAGTCATACATACAAAAGAACAATACTTCATAATGAAAGAAAAAAAAGAATGATTTGGTACTTGGGATGCACTTCATTATAGCTTTATTCTAAGTTGCCCTCTCCAATCTACATATGCTTCACTTCACTGTGGACATTCTGCCCATCTGTTAAGGCCCAATTCATTTGTTATCTTCTCCATGAAGCCTTCTCTGATATCCCCAACTAGAAGTAATCTATTTTACCTGTGAGCTCGCACTGTGCATTGTTGTTCTAACTAATGTGCTTTTCCCAGTCAATTTCCTACAATCGTTATTTGCTATGTGTCTTACCTCCCGATCTAGACTGTAACATAAACTCCATAAAGGCAGGCATCATGTATATTTATCTTTGCACAGACTTTGCACAGGGACTTCCTCCTGGTAGAAACTTAGTAAATATTTGTTGAATGAATAAACAAATAATGAGTGAATGCATCAAAATATTCAGTATCATCCTATCATTTCTATAACATTTTTCCATTGGCATTCTTCTACCCTCATTTTCAAACTTGAAGTCTCTTGAAAGGCCAACTCTTCCAGCTTTGAAAATGAAAAGTAGTGAAAGTAGAGGTCAAGGCCAGACAGGCTTGCAAACAGGAAGAGTTAGGTGGTTTAATATCAGGGGTCCTGAGAAAGCCAATCTGACTCTAAAATAGCCCACCAAAAAGCTGATGCTAGGACATTTTATCATTAGAGATTCAATTTTTTGACTTAAAATGACTTTTAAAATGCAAATAATCCTGATAGAAGAAATATAGGCTCATCAGTCATGCTGACCTCAATTTAAAATAAAAATCTTGTACTGAGAGAGTTAAGAGGAGAGAGAACTGGAGGGCAACAAGCATACAGGAGGATCCAAGAATATCAAAAGTAGATAGAAGGACATCAGTGAATGGGAAAATGATACAGGAAGAAGAGGCTAGGGGCATACAAGCTTAACTATGCCTACTTCAAAAATAAGCCTCTGAGAAAGAGAGGGTATGATTCATCCTTCTCTTCAGAAGAGAGCAAAATGTATGGGACAACAAGGTTTCCTTCATTGAAAGAAAATTCAAGCAAGAATCTATGATAGCTCAAGGAACAGTCTTACAGGCCAGACTTTTGCTGGACCAATCTATGCCCTGTAGAGGTAGAGGCTGAGGGTATTTCCCACTGGCTCAAACTGTGCATAGGAAAGACAAAGGGAAAACTTGGGGCCACTGTCTGTTAACAGCCAGCCTATGTATTACCAGATCTTCTACAGAAATATTGAACCCACAAGGCCAAGTTAAAAGTTAAGTTTCCTTCCTTTCATATCCTTCAAAGTTTTCCACTACTGTTCAGTTTAGTTGGCAAAAGTATTGTGCTAACCAAGAACATGGATTAGTAAATGCTTAACTAAAGTCCTGGAGAATAACAGTAAATCAATCAATCAATCAATAAGTATCTATTAAAAAACCTAGGAACGGGGCTAGGTGTTGGAAATTCAAATGCAATAAATAAATACTCCCTGCCCTTAAGGAACTTTCATTCTGTTAGGAGAGAGAAAATGTTTATTTATAAGGATGGCCAGGGTACAGAGTGCCAGACCTGGAGTCAAGAAGACTCATCTTCCTTAGTTCAAATCTGGCCTCAGATTTACTATGTGACCCAGGGCAAGTCAATTAATGCTGTTCGCCTCAGTTTCCTCATCTGTAAAATGAGCTGGAGAAGGAAATGGCAAACCATTCTAGAGTATTTGGCAAGAAAACTGCAGATGGGTCACAGAGAGTTGGACACTACTGAAAATAACTGAATAACGACAACAGCAACACATAATGTATACAACATGAGATGTATAAATATGAGAAATGGAATAGAGATCAGGCAGCACTTGAGCTGTGCTTTGAAGGAAAGTAGTGATTCTTAGATGTAGAGGTGAGGAAGGAATGTAGGATAGACATTGCAGTCAGACCTTGGAAAAATAAAGGGATGGGAAATGTAGCACCATATGTGAGGAACAACAAAAATGCCAAATTGATTATACTATAGAATCTGTGAAAGGGAGTAAGTCTTCAATAAATATTTGTAGAATGAATGATGAATTCGTTGTAATTTTACCTTCTTGGAACACACGACATTGAGCCACTGACTCCATATAATTCTGAAGCTGGCCCTGACCTTGCCTTTCATCGTTGACACGCAAAAGTCATGGAGAAAAGTCCTCTTTCAAGTGATTCCCAGACTGAAAATTAAGTTCATAGAATACTCATTGAGAAAACATCATTGAAATGGTGCAGATTTAATGCCAGGAGCTAAGAGAAGATGGGGGGTTAGGGGGGTGGGGAGAGAGATGAAATAGAAATGAATTCCCTAAAGAAAAGCTTTAGATTTTAGCATCTAAAGGATGTAATTTTCAGAGGAAGCTGGAGCATCCCATGCATGAATTATGAGTTGTCCTCACAAACCTGTACCTAAATATATCAACTGCACTCGTTACGTTAAAAGCATGGCAGCTTAAATATATATATGCCAGACAAGCAGAAACTTTTAAACTAAACTCATTTCAGGGGAGATTTTTTTCAACTTTTGCTTGTCTTTTCAAAGAAATAACTAAACCTCAAGCCCTATTACACTCAAGTTTAGCCACATTAATTATTATTACTTGCTACATTAGGAATCTCAACATGCTTTGATTTGGTTTGGCAGCAGCTCCTTTCTGGCCTTTTGTACTGATACACAAAGCCAAATGTGCTGGCAAGTCAATGCAATAACAACTTGGAGTCAGGCGGTATTTTCTTAACTTTACTGCTTAGTTTTCACGTTTATATGTGAATAATCATAGCTATGCTCTACTTGGTTTGGAGGGAGACCATGAGGATTAATCAGATACTATCCACAAACTCTTTAAAACACTTATTGAAAACTAACTACAGAAATGGAACTTATTCTCATTACCAAAGGCTGAAATATTAGCATTGCACAAAAGATGTTACTTCAGAAGTAGTTTAAACTAAGCATCTGTGAGCCAACTCAGGGGTTCCAGTCATGAACCACAGTGCCAACGCTTAGCAGCATAAGATATGAAAATTATTCACTTAAGAAAGTCTGGCAAGGTGATTGTAGCAATGTATTTTATTAATATACTAGTACATTGCTCAAATAATTGGAGATTTTAAAAAGACTAATTGATGTAACAGAAAGACTATTCAGCTCCATGTTGGAGTACCTAGGTTTCAACCATAGAGGACTTTCTTGATCTGCCAATGACTAGCAGTGTGACCTTGGGCAAGTCACTTACCATCTCTGAGCCTCCATTGACTCCTCTATAAAATGAAGGGATTGAATTAGATCTATCAACACTTATTTACTGTGTGCTACTATGCTCTGGAGACATAAATATTAAAAATGAAACAATCCCTAATCATAGAGATTTTACATCTTAATGGGGGATGCAATGGGGGATATATATATTTTATATATACATATCACATACATATGGATATGGGTGTGGGTGTGTAAATACAACATAAATATAAAGTTCATAAATATTACAATACAAGTAGTTAAATACAAATAATTTGGGAAAGAGGTCACTAGAAGTTGGGAGGAGATCTAATGCAGAAAATGATACTTGAGTTGCATCTTAAAGGAAGACGAGTCTGAGGCAAAGGTAAAAAGGAAGCATATTCCAGGCCTGTGGGATAGCCAATGCAAAGGGTCAGAGATGACAGACAGACTACTGTGTGTGTGTGTGTGTGTATGTGTGTGTGTGTGTGAGAAACAGACAGGACAGTTAGTACTGTTGGGAAATGGAGTGCCATATATGAGGTACAGTAAGAATGCCAAATTGACTACTACACCATAGAATCTGTGAAAGGGAGTAAGTCTTCACTAAATATTTGTAGTATGAATGAATTCATGGCAATTTTACCTCCTTGGAACACATGATATTGAACCACCAGCTCCATATAATTATGAAGCTGGCCCTGACCTTGTCTTGAAGGTAAAGACACAAATCTGAAGAAATGATCTTATATTTAATGTACTTTTCTCAGTCTGCATCATTCCTTGATTTCTCTGATGCATTGGAAACCAATGACCAAACCATATTCTCTTGTTGGATACTTTGTCCTATCTGTCTAACTGCCCCTTCTTAAATTGCCTTGTTGGGGCACATCTACTTCCTGTGAGAACTATATCCTAGGACGTCTTCTTTCTGTGCTTTCATTTAGTGACCTAATTAATCAGCTAACATGTTTGAATTAATCTGTCTATAAAGATGACTTCCAAATCTGTATTTCTACCCTAGTCTCTTTTTAAACTCCATTACCACACCACAAATTGCATATATTTCAAACAGGATATTCCATTGGCATCTCAGATTTAACACATCCTAAAACAGAACTCATGATCTTTCCTCTAGATTCCTCCCATCTTCTGATTTTCCATAATACTATTGAGGGCACACAATCCTTCTAAGTATTCAACTTGCAACCTTGGTATCCTCCAACTGAATATAAGCTTTTTGGGAGCAGTGAGAGGGTTTTTTTGTTTTAATTTGTATCCACTAGAATTAAGCACTGGACCTCATGTTTAATGAGTACTTCATAAACGCTTGGTGACCCACTAACATGTCTTTTATCTGGTCCCTTTTTTCCACTTATATAACCATCACTGCATTTCAGGCACTCTTGATATATTGCTTAGATTGTTATAGTAATTTCCTGTTTCTTCTATTTGTCTTAAGCCTCTCCCCACTCAATCTATGCTCTACACCAGAGATATCAAACATATGGCCTTCAGACTGCATATGGCCTACAACACTCTCAAGAGCAGCCTGAATTAGATTAAAATGTAGTTCCTATCTGATTTTAATGTGTTAATGTATTAATAAAGAAAAATGGGATTTTCTAAGTCAACATGCAACACACAACTTTCCTTATGTGTGATTTATTGGCTCTCCTTTCTATTTGTTTGCCACCACTTCTCTACAGTAACCAAAATGATTTTCCTAAAGTTTATGTCTTATCATATCTCACACACCTACATAACCCTCCTAAATAAACTCTAATAAAGGCTAATTTTCACCTATAGCACAAAATGCAAAATCCTATGTTTGGCATTTAAAGCTTTTCAAACCCTGACGCTCTTCAATCTTTCCAGAATCCTGATGCCTTTCCAGCATCATATGCTGTATGGTCAGCTATATTGTCCTAACTCTGATTTCTCACACACAATTCTTCATATCCAGTATCCATGCCTAGAATATTATCTATCCTTATATATTCCAGATAGAATTACTTGTTTCCCTTAAGGCAGCTCAAGTACTACTTGTTACCCTCCCTCTTCCACCCAAGCCATGAAGTCTTTCCCTTCCAAAGTTACCTTGCATTTGATTTCTATTTATATTGGATATACATATGTATGCACATACATACATACATATGTGCATGTGTGTCAGACATTAGAAGGTAAAACTGTGAAAGTGCTGGAAACAGAGAAAGTGCCTAATTAATAAATGCTTATTAGTTGATTGATTGCATCTCAGTGGAAAATAGAAAAGGCAAGTTTCAGAGAAGAAATAAGATGAACCTTAAACTTTTTGTCTTTTGTTTCTTTAAATAATTTTTTACAGGTTATACATGTGTAGTCATACAAAACACTTTCATAGTAGTCATGTTGTGAAAAGCTAAGTGTATTTCTCTTCATCCTATCCTGCCCCCCATTTATTCTATTCTGTCTTTTAACTGTGTCCCTCCTCAGAAGTGTTTGCTTCTGATTACCCCCTCCCCCAGTCTGCCCCTCTGTCAACTCCCTGCTCTCTTGTCCCCTTCCTCCCCCATTTTCCTGTAGGGTAAGATAGATATCCATACCCAACTGAGTATATGTGTTATTCCCTCCTTATGCCAAATCCAACAAGAATAAGATTCACTCATTCCCTCTCACCTTCCCCCACTTCCCCTCCACAGTGAAAAACTTTTCTTGACTGTTTTATGTGAGATAATTTATCCCATTCTACCTCTCCCTTTCTCCTTCTCCCAGTATAATCCTTTCTCGCCCCTTAATTTTATTCTCCAGATTATCATCCCTTCATCTTCAACTCACCCTCTGCCCTCTATCTATCTATCTATCTATCTATCTATCTATCTATCTATCTATCTACATACATACATACATATAATTTTTCCCCTCCAACTACCCTAATACTGACAGAGGTCTCATGAGTAACAAATATCATCTTTCCTTGCAGGAATGTAAACAGTGCAACCTTAATAAGTCTCTTATGATTTCTCTTTCCTGTTTACCTCTTCATGTTTCACTTGAGTCTTGTATCTGAAAATCACATTTTCTATTCAGCTCTAGTCTTTTCATCAAGAATGCTTGAAAGCCCCCTATTTCACTGAATGATCATTTTTTTTCCCCTGAAGGATTATATTCAGTATTGATGGGTAGGTGATTCTTAATTATAATCCTATCTCCTTTGACCTCCAGAATATTATATTCCATGCCCTCCAGTCCCTTAATGTAGAAGCTGCTAAATCTTGTGTTATCCTGATTGTGTTTCTACAATACTGGAATTATTTCTTTCTGGTTACTTGCAATATTTTCTCCTTGACCTGGGAACTCTGGATGAAAAGTGAATTGAAACAATTAACAACTTTAGCAAAGTTGTAGGATATAAAATAAGCCCACATACATAATTAGCATTTCAATATATTATCAATAAAACCCAGAAGGAAAAAATAGAAAGAGAAATTCTATTAAACTCATTGCAGACAGTATAAAATATTTAAGACTCTTCCTGCAAAGATGCACCCAGAAACTATATGAACACAATTAAAAACAATTTTCATATGTATAAAGACAGATCTAAGCAATTGGTGAAACATGAATTGTTCATGCATAGGCCAAGCCCATATGATAAAAATAACAATTCTATCCAAAGTAGTTTACTTATTTAGTGCCATACTAATCAAACTACAAATTAATTATTTTATAGAGCTAGAAAAATAATAACAAAATTCATCTGGAAGAACAGAAGGTCAAGAATATAAAGGAAATCTATGAGGAAAAAAATGTGACAGAAAGTGACCTAGCAGTACAATTTCAAACTACATTACAAAGCAGTAATCATCAAAATTATTTGGAACTGGCTTAAAAATGAAGTGATGTATCAGTGGAACATGAAGAGGAAGGATTTATTAAGCAACTACTATGTTCCAGGTGCTTTACAAATTTTATCGGAGTTGATCTTTACTACAACCTTAGAAAGTAGGTACTCTTATTATCTTGATTTTACAGTTGAGGAATCTAAGACAGACACAAATTAAGTGATTTGCCCAGATTACATAGCTTTTAAGTGTCTCAGAATGGATTTGAACTCAGTTCTTAATGATGACTTCAGTCCCAGCATTCTATCCTCTGCACTATCTAGCTATCTCTATATAGTTTCTTAATTTAATGGGGAGAAAGAATAACAACAACAGAAAACTTCATCTGCAATATTTTGAACGTGGGTCCTACAGATATTTAATATCAATATATTGGATAATACTATGCTTTAGTTGTCCAAGTTTCCCTGAATTGCTCGTGTCTTAGACAAAAAGATTATAAAACTAAAATACATTTTTAAAGGCCAACTTTTTCTATTTTACTCCTATATATTGGTACTCCAGCTGAAATTTCAGAGCTAACAGAACAATGGACAATTTGTAGGCTATAGAATGTAAACTCTTTGAGGGCAGGTGTTCTATCATTTTTATTTTTGTATCCAAGTTATCCAGAGTGACTGGCAGATACTAAGTGCTACATCAGTGTCCTGAATTGTGTCCTTCCAATCTAGGCAAAGTACAAGACATTTAGGGTCTTTCACTAAATCTTTAAAGATGGGACTGTCACAAGAATGTTCATTTCAGTAAAATATTTGGATCTATGGAAAATCTAATAACAATTATTATTGTGCTTGAAGCTCAAATCCAATTATGGTAGTAATTTGTAACTAAAGTAGTTTATCAATCTAAAATAATGCTGCAAATCCACAGTTCTGGGCAATGGAAACAAGGATTAATGGCTTGTGAAACAGCATGTCAATAGTGGGAGGAAATAGTTGTAATTGTTAACAAATTCACCTCTCTCTGCCACACCTTCTGGACAGGTAAGCAATCTATACCATTGAAGGACTTTTATCAGAAGCCTGGACTGAAATATCTTTGCCCCTTTGCAGTGGACTGTGAAGTAGTGGTCCCTTTCATTTAAAGAGATCCTAGTTTTTAAATTGGGGGGTGGGGTGGTATTGAACTGAGTATTGGACTTGGCATCGAGAGAGACTTGTGTTTAAATTTTCTCTTTGACCCTATCTATGTGACCACAGACAAGTCAATTAACCTGAGGCCCAATGCAAACCAGTAAACATTTACTAAGCCAGAGACCAAAATGAAATAGCCCCTACCCTTAGAAATATAACATTCTACTGGGAAGGGAAGAATCAGAAGCACCTGTTTCCTAGTCTATTAAAATGAGGATAACAAAATTTACCTCAAAAAAAATAAACAAAATTAATATAAGGTGTTTTACAATTTTTAAAGTACAATGTATACACCAAATGGCAATACTTTTAGCCTATTATGTGTCAGGCACTGACATTTTTACAAATATGATTTCATTTGATCCTCACAAACAATCCTGTGAGGTAGGTGCTATTTATTATTACTATTATTATCATCATCATTATCATTATTATGGAATATGTGGATATTGCTTCTGCATATCACTCAATCAGAGGTTGGAGTCCATTTAAACTGGTAGGGAATGTGAGAAATAGTTGTGTGTGTGTTTTTAATTGCCACAAAAGTCAAATGGAATCTTAAGGAATGCAGTCTAGGGGCTAAGTGGAAGTTGAACAAAGGGAGTTATATTAGAATGAGAAAACACTCTTGGTGGTGAATAGACTAACCAGAGAAAACCAGGTCTAAGGTTAGGTAGAGATTTACATATCTGCATCCCAAACCAAAGTATGGGCATACCCAAATAAGGGGTATTCACAAGTAATGGCCGGGATCCTCAAATTGGGGGGGTTGGAGATGTAATGAGGGGCAGAGACTCATGTAGGAAAATTAGGCACTTTAAATAGGCTGTAAATCTCTATAGTACCCAGCAAATGGGGAGACAGGGGAAGGAAATTCGAATGGGAAATAGAGAATAAAAAGGTGTGCATCTGTAGACACATGCGCTCTCATATGAATGCTCTCACACATACAAGACACCCAGCTTTCCCATGTCATTAATAAAGCTTCTTTCTGATTGAACAGTGGCTTCATGGAATTTGTGATATTGATATAGATAACAATTATTATCCCCACTTTACAGTTGAGGAAACCAGGAAAGAAAGGTGAAGGGATTTGCCTGTGGTTCTGGCCTGGGGCCTCTTCTCTTCCTCCTCTGTGCTACTTCACTGTGTAATCTCATCAGCTACCATGGATTTAATTACCATCTCTATGCTGATGATTCTCAAATCTAATTTTCTTGCTCCAAACTCTCTCCTGACCTCTAATCTCACATCTCCAAATACCTTTGGGACATCTCAAACTAAATGTCTAGTAGATATCTTAAACACAGCATATCTAAAATGTAACTCATTATTTTTTCCCCTAAATTCTTCCCCCCCACCTACTTTCTCTATTACTGTTAAGAGCAACACCGTTTTCCCAATCCCTCAGACTCACAACCTGGAAGTCATCGTTGACTCACTCCTCAATCCAAGATATTGTAAAGACCTGGCAATTTAACCTTTGCAACATCTCTCCAATATGCTCTTTTCTCTCCTCTGCCATCCTTCTAATGCAAGCCCTCATCACCTCATGCCTGAACTATTGAATAGTCTGCACATGGGTCTACATGCCTCAAGTCTTTTTCCACTCCAATTCATCCCCCATTCAGTCACTAAAGTGACTTTCCTAAAGCACAAATTCAATCATGACCCACGCATCCACCTCCCACTCAAACTCCAGTGGCTTCCATTGCATCCAGGAGTAAATACCTAATGCTATATTCAAAGTCCTTCATAACCCAGTGCCCACTTACCATCCTAGTCTTCTTAGATCCACTGATACCTTCTTGCTGTTTCACAAACGTAACACTCACCTCTTGGCTCCAGTTGTTCTCATTGGCTGTCTCCCATGCCTGGAATGCTCTCCCTCCTCTGCTCCAACTCTTAACCTTTTTTGTTTCCTTTAAGTCACAACTAAAATCCCAGCCTCTGAAAGAAACCTTTCCCAATCCTTCTTAATACCTATGCCTTTCCTCTGTTAATTATTTTTTATTTATCCTACATATAGGATATATGATTTGTATATATTTATTTGCATGTTCTCTCCCCCATTAGATAGTAAGCTCTTTGAAAACAGGGAATGTCTTTTCCTTTTCCTTGAACCCTCAGCACTTAGAACAGTGCCAGCTAGGTAGTAGGTGCTTAGTAAATGTTTATTGATTGATTAATTGCTTTGCAAACTTTAAAGAACTATGTAAACACCAAATGCCATTCCTTTTTCTCAGATAAACTACTCACCCAGCCCAAGAGTTTAATCTCCCTAGAATAACAACTTTCAAGGACTGCTTTCCCCTCTGAATATTGCTCAAATTGGAATTGGGCAGCTGTAAAATTAGTAGAATGTAAGTTTCTGGAGGCAGCTAGGTGGCTTAGTGGATAGAGTACTCAGCCTGAAGTCAGGAAGACCTGCGTTGAAATCTGACCTCAGACACTTACTAGCTATGTGACCCTGAACAAGTTACTTAACCTTTGAGTGTCGTAATCCTCTGGAGAAGGAAATTGCAAACCACTCCAATATGTTTGCCAAGAAAACATTTAATGGAGTCATGAAGAGTTGGACAGGGCTAAATAACAACAAGCTTCAAGAGGACAGGAGTTCCATACATAAATTAGAAGAACAGTCCATTGAGTAAGTTCATTAATATATTTATCCTGGGCAAGCACTGAACAGGGACAGTAATCTGCATCCATAATGGAATAGAGTGAGGGCTAAATTGAAAAGGAGTATGAACTGGATTGCATTTGGGAAATCTCACAGGCTTTCAATAATCTCTGAAAATGCAGAAGTCCATCATCTTAACACCAATATTCTCCCTTGGTGCTATATGGCTGTGAATCATGGAATGCCATGGTATCAGTAGAATTGTGATCATTGGTGACTGAAAGAACAATAGAAAGCCACACAGAGACAATAAGTGGTATAAAAGATATTATCTGAGATATGAATGACCAGATAAAGAGCCAGCCTGACCATGCAGTCAGAAAGATGGACAACATAAAAATAGACCAGGTTTTGCCCTACCTACAAAATATTAAAAGACCTAGAAGGCATTAAAAAGATATTGGGTAGATACATAGGGAGGATTCATGTTATCAATCAATCAACAAGCATTTATTAAGCGCCAGAAGCTGTACAAGGTGCAGATTCAGATATGAAAAAGGAAACAATCTCTATTCTCAGAGAGATGCAAGGAAATAGATAAGCATTGCATATGATAAGGAATATAAGAGTCATGATCAGCACTGATGAGAGGAGGCAGTGCCCATAATTATGAGATGATCAGTCTAATAAATATTGAAATTAAAAATACTTGAATCTCTAGGGGCAGCCAGGTGACACAGTGGATAGAGCACCAGCCCTGGATTCAGGAGGACTGGAGTTCAAATCTGGCCTCAGACACAGAACACTTACTAGCTGTGTGACTCTGGGCAAGTCACTTAACCCCATTGCCTAGAGAAAAAAAAAATACACTAATCTCTAAGAATCCCACACCCAATGGCAAAGTGCAAATCATATTAGAGGTTGAATAACTTTTTCTTCCTCTGTTTTACTTAGAAGATTCTAAAGGGAACTTAATTCAGGATTTTTCTTTTAAAATTCAAATGAAAAATGTCATATAATACATAATTAAATATTCCCAGAAAGCCTTTGGTTTTGGGTTTTTTTAATGATCACAGCTACTCTTAAAATGCTATTTAAAGACTGAACTATGCTCAGGGTTTATTACACAGATGTGATTTGGAACTGCGCACACTAACTGATCTGATTAGTGGAGGTGAATTATTTGTAAACACGTAGTGTCCCTGTGGGTGTCCACCTTTATGATGTGTATTTTGTTTAAGACTTTACCTATTTTTAAAGCCACCCAAATGAAGAGAACAAAATAAAACTGTTGTAGTTTACCGAGGGAAGCAATACTGTGTGATCATTTTCACTCACTAATGCTCTCTCTCTCTCTTTTTTTCCTTTGTAATTTGGTTCCTTTCTACCCATCCATTCATTTTGCAGAGTGAGAAAGATCACAGTGAGAAAAGATCTGGAATAAATCACATAAAAACTATAAGCAATACAGACTTTGTGTGAGAGGAAGAGATAAGAATGAGCTGGAAGAATAAAAAGGAACTTAGAAAGGAAAAATGTGTTGGATTATAGTAGCTACAAAATTACGATATTAGAGGCAGCTAATCAGAGCACAGCATGCAGAGTTCTGGGCCTGGAATCAGGACAACTTTAGTTCAAATCCAGCCTCAGACATTTACTAGCTGTGTGACCTGGAGCAAGTCCCTTAACCTTTGTCTGCATCAGTTTCCTCAACTGTAAAATGGAATAATATCGGCACTTAATTTGTAGGGTTGTTGTGAGGATCAAATGAGATAATGTTTTTAAAAGTGCTGAGCACAGTGCACGGTACATATATAAATGCTTATTTACTTCCCTTCCATCACTTACAAACTTCCCCTTAGCTCAAATTTCTGGTATTACTGACCACAAGGACAAGGCAAGCTAGGTAAAATGCTTGAAATGGAGACAGAAAAGAAGAGGTTCTATTTAAAAAATGATAAGGTAGAGAAAGAAAAGACCCTAGAATCATCACTGAAGAAAAGATTAAGTGACACTAATGTAACCAAGTGAGATGTTGGCTAGGTGTCCTGGGGTGTGCAGGATATGCTTACCAAAATAACAGACTAGCTTCCAATTCTCACTGCTACTGGTTTGCTTGTTCAGTAAGTCTCTCTGTGTTCATAAGTAGTGAAATTGGTATGAATATACTCTGAGATACTATCAAAATTGGATAAACACTTTAATTAGGCCATCCTGATTGAGGAAAGTCTCTACATTTTGGGTTAGCTTTCCCTCTCTGAATCTCAAACTATGCACTTATATACTTGGGCACAAATCATAGTTAATGGCCATTTCTTTTATAGAAATTTCAAATAACTTAAATACATACACACACACACACACACACACACACACACACACACACACACAGAAAGTTAAAAAATAAGCATTTAGTGTAACAAGCTTCCACTTGCAGGCCATGATAACTGCATCTAGGAAGTTGAGTTTCTTGACTCTTCCTCTATATCTTTTCCCCACTGATCAGAGGGTGGAAAAAGGAAGAAAGTGATTGTTCAGACAGTCCATAAAAACAATTTCTTAATTTCTACTTACCATGTACTTAGCACTATGCTAAGAAACTAAAAAGTGGAGGTAAACGCACAGCAGTCCAGGCATGGCCCAGGCCCAGAAAGTACTAAGTGATGGAGGTGGGATAGGAAGTGTTGTGCTTAAAAAAATGTAAACAGATGCCAGTAAAGAACTCTAGGACAGCAGAGAAAAGAAAGGTGTTAAGTACTGGCCTCAGGTAGACTCATAAATCTCCCCCTAAGAGTATATCCTTGTCTGCTCTTCATCCCTCTCTACTATTTTTGGCTCATCCAATCACATCTCTCCTGTACACACACACTGTCCTACACCATGAGGCCTCAGTTCTGATTACTTTCCTTGATTTCTGTCCTTGGACAAGTGCACAAAGTTCACGTTCCCTTCTCCCTTGGCAGAAGAAGCACAGGGGACCAGTCTGGCTCATGGTCTTTGTTCCATTCCATCTCTTCTAACATCTAAACTAGTGAGAGACTTTGGATTCTGTAGATAATGTATTCACACAGACATAGAAGTAGCCCCAAGCTCACCAATCCTTCCATACCATCCTCTATTTCATTCCTCTGAACCTATTCTTTGTCCTCACCAGAACCTTTAGTCTCTCTTCCTCCATTTTTCCTGGTCCATTATCACTGCTTTGACTTCAATTTCTTCTTCTTTTTTTTTTTTTTAGTGAATGCAATTGGGGTTAAGTGACTTGCCCAAAGTCACACAGCTAATGAGTGTTATGTGTCTGAGGCCAGATTTGAACTCAGGTCCTCCTGACTTCAGGGCTGGTACTCTATCAACTGCACCTTCAGTTTCTTCTTTTCACAATCTAGACCTGGGATGGGGAAACTGCAGCCTTGAGGCCACATGTGGCTTTCTAGGTCCTTAAGTATGGCCCTTTGAATCAGATTTGTTCTGTGAAGTTTGTACTTAGTCAAAGGGCCACACTTAAGGACCTAAAGGGCCACATGTGGCCTCAAGGCCGCAGGTTCCTCACCCCTGAATTCTAGACCTTATAGTTAATAATAATCTGTCCTGGAGGATGGAGCCAGGAACCAGCCTGAGCTCTCCCAAATACCCCTCTGAACAAGTTAAAATAATGCCTCAAAATGAATTCTGAAGTGGCAGAAACAATAAAGGACAAATTGAAACCATTACCAGCCCAAGAACATTTAGAATGTAAAGAAGAAAGGTCTGTCTCAACAAGTGAGAATGCAGCACTGTCCAGTGCAGGCAAGCCAGCAAGAGGCCATGCCCTATCAAGGCAGCAGTGAGGCCCTACCCCAACAAGTCAGTATAGGACTTGGGGGCAACTGAATCAGCAGTATTGACTTCCAGAGAGAAGGAAAAACAGAGAAACAATGGGATAGAAGGAAATACACACTTATAACTGTGAATGGTAATGGCATGGACTCATTTATAAAACAGAAGTAGATAGCAGAGTAGGCTACAAACTAATATCCTACAATACCTTGTTTACATGAAACATATTTGAAGCAGAGAGATACACACAGAGTAAAGGTAAGAGGCTTGAGCAGAGTCTTTTATGCTTCAGCTGAAGCAAAGAAAGCAGGGGTAGCAATCCTGATTTCAGACAAAGCAAAAGCAAAAATAGATTTAATTAAAAGTGATAAGGAAGGAAACTACATCTTACTAAAAGGTACCACACACAATGGAGTAGTGTCAATACTAAACATATATATACAGCAAATGGTATAGCACTCAAATTTTTAAAGTTAAATGAGTTACAGGAGAAAATAAAGAGTAAAGCACTATACTACTGAGTGACCTCGACTTCACTCTCGAAGAGCTAGATAAATCTAACACAAAATAAACAAGAAAGAAGTTTAAGAAATGAATAAAATTTTAGAAAAGCTAGAAATGATAGAACTCTGCAGAAAATTGAATGGGAATAGAAAGGAATATACCTTTTCATCAGTGGTACATGACATCTGTACAAAGATTGTATGTATTAGTGCATAAAAACCTCAAAACCAAATGTGGAAAAGTAGAAATATTTAATGTATCCTTTTGGGAACATAATACAATAAAAATGATATTCCATAAAGGGCTGTGAAAACATAGATTAAAATTAAGTGGAAACTGAATAATCTAATCCTAAAGAATGAGTGGGTCAAAGAATATATCATAGAAACAATCAATAATTTCATTAAAGAGAATGATAACAATGAGACAACAAATCAACCAAAGCAATACTTAGGGGAAAATTTATACCTCTAAATGATTACATCAATAAAATAGAGAAAGAGCAGATCAAAGAATTGGGCATATAAAAAAAATAGAGAAAGGACAAATTAAAAGTCCCTAATTAAACACCAAATTGGCAATCCTAAAAATCAAAAGAGAGATTAATAAAATTTAAAATTAGAAAACCATCGCACTAATTAACAAAACTAGGAGTTGGTTTTGTGGGAAAAAAACAATAAAATAGATAAATCATTGGTTAATTTGATGAAAACAATAAAGAATACCAATTTTCAATATTGAAAAAGGGTGAATTCATCACTAATGAGGAAATTAAAGCAATTTTGCTCAATTACATGCCAATAAATCTCATAATCTAAATGAAATAGATGAATATTTACAAAAATATAAATTGCCCAGATTAACAGAAGAGGAAATAAAATCCCTAAATAACCCATATTAGAAAAATAAAGTAAGCCATTAATGCTCTAAGAAAAATTTCAAAGGCCTAGAGGGATTCACAAGTGAATTCTACCAAACATTTAAAGAATAATTAAACAGAATACTATATAAACAATCTGGAAAAAGAAGCAAAGAATGACTCCTACCAAATTCCTCTTACAACACAAATATGGTACTGATAAGTAAACCAGAAAGAGCAAAGACATAGAAAAAAACTACAGAACAATTTCCCTAATGAATATTGATGTAAAATTTTTAAATGAAATACCAGCAAGGAGCTTACAGCAAATATATCATGAGATTATATCCTATGACCATGTGGATATACCAGGAATGCAGGACTGGTTCGATATTAGGAAAACTACCAGCATAACTGACTATATTAATAACAGAACAAATAAAATCCTATGATTATCTCAACACATGCAGAAAAAAGCTTTTGACAAAATACGACACCCATTTCTATTACAAACACTAGAAAGGATAGGAATAAATGAAGCTTTTCCTAAAATTACAAGTAGTGTGTATCTAAAACCATCAACAAGTATTATTTATAAAGAGATAAGCTAGAAGCTTTCTCAATGAGATCAAGGGTGAAATAGCAGTACCCATTACCACTCCTATTATTCAATATTGTACTAGAAATGCTAGCTATAACAATAATTGGAAAAAAATAAATTGAAGGAATTAGAATAAGCAATAAAGAAGCAAAACTATCACTCATTACAGATAATATGATGGTATACTTAGAGAATCCTAGAGAATCAACTAAAAATCTACTTGAAGTAATTAACAATTTTAGCGAAGTTGTAAGACTTAAAATAAACCCCAGCTTTCCTCTATATTACTAACAAAGTCCAGTAGCAAGAGATAGAAAGAGAAATTCAATTAAATAGAGAATATCAAATACTTAGGGGTCTACCTGCAAAGACAAACCCAGGAACTATATCAACATAATTCCAAAACATTTTTAACACAAATAAAGTCAGATCTAAACAATTGGAAAAATATTAATTGTTCATCGGTAGGCTGTGACAATAAAATAAAAAGACAGTTCACCTAAATTAATTTACTTATTCAGTGTCATATGAAACTACCAGAAATTATTTTATAGGGCTAGAAAAAATAACACAATTCATCTGGAAGAACAAAAGGTGAAAAATATCAAGGGAATTAACGGGGAAAAAATGTGAAGGAAGGTGACCTAGCTCTATCAGATCTCAAACTGTATTATAAAATGGAAATCATCAAAACAATCGGGTACTATCTCATAAATAGTGGTGGATTGGTAGATCAGTGGAATAGCTTATGATATACAATAAATGGTAGTAAACAACCATAGTAATCTAGTGTTTGATAAACCCAGAGACCCAACCTTTTAGGACAAGAACTCCCTATTTGACAAAACAAAAAAATGCTGGGAAAACTAGAAAACAGTTTGGTAAAAACTATATATAGACCAATACCTCACACTGTATACCAAGATATGGTCAAAATGGGTACATGATTTAGCCAGGGGTGGGAAACCTATGGTCTCAAGACCACATATGGCCCTCTAGGTGTGGCCCTTTGACTGAATGCAGAAGTTTGTTCTCTGAAGTTTGGATTCAGTCAAAGGGCCACACCTGAGGATATAAATCTCCACCACTGAATTAAAAGGTTGATACCATGGGCAATTTAGGGGAGCATGGAAGTTTTCCTCTCGGATCTATGGATAAGGGAAGAATATCTGACTAAATGAGATAGAGAGCACTACAATATGTAAAATGGATAATTTTGATTATATTAAATTTAAAAGGTTTTGCACAAACAAAACCAATGAGGCCATGTTAGAAGGAAAACAGCTTGAAAAAAAAATTACAGCAAGCATATCTTTTAAAGGCCTCATTTTTCAAATATATGGAGAATCAAATCAAATTTATAAAAATACAAGTCATTCCCTCATTGGTACATGGTAAAAAGATTTGAACAGAAAGTTTTCAGATTAAGAAATCAAAGCTATCCACAGTCATATGAAAAATGTGCTCTAAATCACTATTGCTTTGAGAAATACAAATTAAAACTCTGAGATACCACTTCATACCTTTCAGATTGGCTAATATGACAGAAAAGGAAAATGCTAAGTGTTGGAGGGGATATGGGAAAATTGGAATGTTAATGCACTGTTGGTGGAGTTGTGAACTTATCCAATCGTTCTGGAATGCAATTTGGAACTGTGCCCAAAAACTATGCACACCCTTTGACCTAGCAACACCACTATTAGGTCTGTATCTAAAGAGATTAAAAAAGTAGGGAAAGAACCTATTTATAGGAGCTATTTATAGCAGCTTTTTTAGTGGTGGCAAAGAATTTGAAACTGAGGGATACCCATCATTTCAAGAATGGCTGAACAAGTTGTGGTATATGATTATAATGGAATGCTATTGAGCTATAAGAAATGATGAGCAGGATGCTTTCAGTAAAACCTGGAAAGACTTACATGAACTGATATGAAATGAAGTCAGCAGAACCAGGAGAACTTTGTACATAGTAACAGCAATATCATAAGATGATCAACTATGAATGACTTGGCTATTCTCAGCAATACAACAATCCAAGACAATTCCAAATCCTAGCCTCTTGCTAGGAAATGCTATCCTTCTCCAGTGGAGGGGGGCGGAACTGATGGAGTCTGAATGCAGATCAAAACATAATATTTTTTTTCTTCATTTATTTTTTGATGTTGTTTTTGGTCTTTATTTTCCTTTACAACATAACTAATTTGGAAGTGTTTTGCATAACTGTGATGTATAACACATATCAAACTGCTTACCACCTGGGGGCAGGAGGGACCATGAGAAAGAAAGAGAATGTAGAACTGAAAATTTAAAAAAATAAGCATTAAAATTGTTTTTACATGAAATTGGGAAAAAATAAAATATTATTTTAAAAAACAATAAACTATCCTCCACCCTTACCCCTTTGTGTCCTTGTCTTACTATAATTAATGCCTTGAAAAATAATCCACCCTCAATCATCCCTAACTACTTACCTGCTGGATCAAAGATCATTTAGAGTTGTAAAGGATCTTAGAGAACAGCAAGTCCTACCCCTTAATTTACAGATGAGGAAGCTAAGGCTCAGAGAAGGCAAACAGTTTTCCCTGAATCACACAGCTAATAAGTATCTGCAGCAAAGTTCAATTCTAGATTGTTCTAACTTCAACACTTGCACGTTGTCCAGGGACACAGGGCTCTGTGTCAATGCCATTTCATCTCACTTTGACTTTCATCACACTGTTGCGGAGCAAAACTTAAATTCTTTCTTGATTTGTGCTCTATCACACTCTCCTTAGCAGCAGTTATAATATAATTGTATGTTCTCAAGTATGCAATGTCTCCTCTACTTTCCTTTCTCTTAGATGATAGCCTCGTTTCCTATTTTACTGAAAAAAAAAAAAAGAATTTCCCATGTGAGGGTCAACTTTTCTCCTACTCCATCCCTGAACAGACCTTGCAATTCTATGTCCATTCACTCTTCCTTTAGCCCTAGTTAGAAAGAGTCAGCCCTTCTTGCCAAATTCAACTCCTTAGTCTGTACTCTAAATTTCATCCTTCCCAGAACTAGCCTCTTTGATCAATCCCTCCCTTCTTCTCATCTTCAATCTTCCCTATCTACTATTACCTCCCTCCACTAGATATGAGAATATCCCAGTTATCTTTTTTAAAAATTGCTTCATTTAGATCCTGCCCCCTGCTCCTTTATAGAAGTGGGGGCCATGGATACGGAAAATCGCATAAAGTGCTACAATTTTTCAATATATCGTTTGATGTTGCCGAACAGTTTTCCTTCCTCTTTTTTTTTTCATTCATTATTATAAGGTATGGATCTCTGGGAGAGAAAGTTTGGAGGATACATTAGGAAATGTAGATGATGCAAAAGTAAATAATTGCAATAACATCTATTTTTAAATTTTCATTTGACCTTGCCATCCTCTTCAAGATTCTATAGCTCATCTCCCTGTCATTTATTGATATCGTAATTCGATATCATAGCATCACATTATTATCATCATTAGCTCATATTATCTGTTATTTTAAGCTCATCTTTGGGAAAACATCATCTTGCTAAGTACTAACAGCCTTAGTACTTCACCTTATCATCACCCTCTGTCCCTTTCATTAGAAGGTAGAACTATGAACTTCAAAACCTTCCTTAAACAGGCAGCTCAGCTCAGAACACCTTAATTCTTTTCTGGCTACACTACCCTGGGACTTGCATGATCTTTCCCCCTTCTACCCACCCACCCCTATTTTCAGCACCCCCAGTAGATTATATGCTCCTTGAGGGCAAGAACTACATTTCTTTTTTTTTTTTTAATTTGTATCCCTAAGACTTAGCACAGTGCCTGGTGCATAGTGGCTACTTAATAAATGCTTATTGATTGTCATCTCTTTTTCATATAACTCCTAGCAAGAATTACCTTCATTTACTGCTTTACTTCTGGGCATAGGTGGTAGAATAGGGGGTCAGGAAGACCTGCGTTTAAATCCAGCCTCAGATACTTGATTTAATTTCTCTCAGTCTTAGTTTGCTCACCTATAAAATTGGGATTATACTATCATCTACCTTCCAGGGTTGTTTTGAAGACCAAATGAGATAATATGTATAAAACATTTAGCACAGTGCCCAGAACATAATAGGTGCTTAACAGGTGGTCATTTTATTTCTTCCTCCTTTCCACCACACAGTCACTTTTCAATTCCTTTTAACCTGGTTTCTGAATCCAATACTTGTCAGAAACTGTCCTCTCTGAGGTTACCAATGACATCATTAGCTGTCTAAGCTAATGCCCTTTTTCCAGTGCTCATTCTTCTTGATTTCATTGCAGCCTTCGACACGTCATCATGATCTCTTTTGAGACTCTTTCATCCCTTGGCTTCTGTGATGCTGCTCTCACCTGGTTCTTCTCAGCCCTATCTGACTGCTGCTTTTTTTTAGCAACCTTTGCTCAAAAGTTCCCATCATCTATTCCCTGCTCTGTTAGTGTGGACATTCCTCAGGACTCTGTCTTGAGCTGTCATCTCTCATCTCTTTACACTCTCTCTTGACTATCTTATCTGCCAAATCTAGATAATTGTGCTAAAGTTTTCTGAATTCCAGTTATGCAGCATCAACTGCCTGCTGTAGAACTCTTCGTGGATATCCCATTTCAATTCTCAATATGTACAAAATAAAACTTGTTATAATCTCCCTGAAAACTTTGTCTTCCTCAAGTATACTCATTTGTGTTAATTACTCTACCAACCTTCTAGTTATCCAGGTTTGTAACTGCAGAGTCATCTTTGACATTCGACAATTAGACCTCCAGTCTGCTTTGTCAATGTTCCCTCCACATCATCTTTTGCATCTGTCCCCTTATCTTTAATTATAGACACCACCCCCACTCAGGCCCTCTTCCCCTATCCCTCTCAGTTCTTGACCTTGTCTATGGCATCTCTCCCTATGGCACCATGTCAACATAATTTTCACATAGAGCTTCTGTTCAGCTCTTTTCATGGCTTCTCACCTTTATGGGTAGCCCACACACAGAGATTTCATGAGGAGTGTATCAACCTGAAATGTGTGATAGTGTTACATACTATACATATTTGTGTGCATGTTGTATTACTATAATATGGACTTTGAACTTTTTTTAAATGTCGTGGACCCATTTGGCATTCTGGTGAAACCTATGAATCTCCTCTCAGATTAATATATTTAAATGCACAAAACAAAATATGATATAAAGGAAACCAATTAAATTGAAATAAAAGTGTATTATTCCACTCAAGTTAACAGATGGATTCAAATCTTCCCATAAACCCTGTTCTAATAAAATATAAACTTTTGAGGGCAGAATATGCTTCATTTTGGTCTTTGTATCCTCACTGCCTAGGATAGTGCCTTGAATCTAGTAGGCTCTTAATAAAATATTTTAAAGTTGAATTGAAATGAAATGAAATGAAGTGTTGAAAGTCTGATTCTATCCCTCACCTTGGTATTGAAGTGACCCTGGGGTCCCAAAATCTGTCAGATCCTACCAAGCTAGACTATTTTCAAGGACAAGTAATTACAGCCTAAATGGATCTTGTCTGAGGGAAGTCCAGCTACAGTGGGAATTTGAAGAGGCTTAACATCACAAGTTTGGCAGTTACTGCTCTCTCCTCCACCCTCAACCACCAGTTACCAAAGCTTGCTAAGACTGATAAAACTGTAGGCTCTCTGAAGCACTAAAATAACTAGACTCAATTATTTATGCATTATGATTTAATTTTCCCATGAAAACTGCAAAACTATTTGTCTAATATAAGAATTTGAACACAGCATATTCATACTTCTTTATTATCCTTCAAACTTGAGATACTTTTTCTCCTTTTCTAACTACTTTGTACTTCACTATTTTATATTTTATATTTAGCCTATATATATGCATAGATGCACATTTTGTCTATCACAATAGGATATGACTTTCTTGAGATCAAAGATCATTTCCCTTTTGTATCCCTAGCACACAGCTTAGCACACAGTTGGTGCATGATAAATGCTTGTGACAGAATGATTGATTTGTGATTTCATATAGGTGGTTATTTCCTCCATCTACTGATGAGATCACCAGCTTAATACTTAGCAGATTGCCTTTCAGAGTTCCTCATCCTGTAACCAACCTGATGATGAGTTTTTCTTAACTTAGCCACACAAAAGACCAAAGGTCATCACTGTGCCCATACTCAATGCCTGAAAACTGTCTGGATATGTCACAATTGATTTCTACCAGGATCCCTCAAGAATATATAATGGCCTTCTTTTAAAATGCCACCATATCTATTACCTTAAGTTAAACATCCCTGGCTAGCAGATAGGAACAGATAGCATACTCATCGTACAGTTGAAGAAATTCTGTACAGAGAACGAGCATCAGTTTTGTTCTGTTTTTCATCTGACCTGGATTTTCATTGGTATAGTGAGCTCCTGTGGCATCTCCCCTGCCGATGCAGATCAACACCTTCTCTGACACTTAAAATATTGTAGAGTTGCCTCTGACATTTACAGGTTAAGTAATTTGTCCAAGGTCATATTGCTTATACTTAAACCCAGGTCTTTCTGACTCCATGACCAGCTTTCCTTCTACCCATCCTGATCCCCAGCTATCTTATTTGTTATTCATTAGCAATCTGTTCTCCTGCAATAATCCTAGGGCTCTTTCCTTTCCACAGCATAGTAGTGAAGGAAACCGTATTGGTACTGGGATATTTTATCATCTGAAAGGAAAGGTTTTCAAGGTGGAAGTCCTATTTAAAGTGAGGTGGTTTTGTGGAAATGCAAGCTACACAGAACTCTGTTTTTGCTGAAATGGCTTTTCCCTTACAAACCTGAAAGGAGAAAAAAAAATCTTTCAACTGCAACTCCATTAAAAGTCAAGCAATATGTGTTGGGTTTTTTTCCCCCATTCTCCTAAGTCCCTTTACTTTTCTTTTTTTTTCCCACAAATTCCTTTCTCATTCGACTTCATTTTCCCTTCTGAAGTAGGAAATGTTTATAGCTGGAGTTAAATCAAGACAGTGTGTCCCCCGCCATATGTATCCACGCACACGCACACGAGTTAAATTAAACAATTTGTGCTTGTATATAGAGAGTCAGAGGGATTGCAATTGAAAAGGGGATAAGTATTCCATCCTTCTAAGGAATGCCATAAGTGTTTTGTTTGTTTAAGCTATGTAGAGCTAGTATATTATCGTTACTGTTGTTCAGTTGTTTTCAGTCCTGCCCAACTCTTCTTTGCAGTTTTCTTGGCAAAGATACTGGGAGTGGTTTGTCATTTCCTTCTCCAGTTCATTTTACAGATGAGGAAACTAAAACAAACAGGGTTAAGTGACTTGCTCAGGGTCACACAACTAGTAAGTGTCTGAGATCAGAGTTGAACACAAGAAGACTCATCTTCCCAAGTCCAGGCCTGGTATTCCCTCCATTGCACCACCAGCTTCCCCCAGAGCTACTGTGATACAATGCTCAAAAACACTGGGTTTGGATTCAAAAGAATGAAGTTTGAATCTTGGCATCTAGGTTGGTATCTAGATTACCCTAGACAATTATTTAAAGATCTTTGTTGCTTTTTCTTCTCATCTATAAAATAAGAATGGACTAATCACTAGGGTTGCTTCCTCTCTAAATCTCTGACATACTTGCTAGATCTTTGTTTCCCCTTTTCCTACTTAAAATAAAAAAGCAGGCCCCTCAGCTGCTCCTCAATAGATTTTCTGTTTGTAGATGAATATTAGAATAATAAGTCGCCCTCAGAGCATCTTGTCCACTACATAAATGTGACACTTAGATAGGTGGGGGGGGGGCAGAATACTTTGTTGAATGCACCTGATCCATTCAGTAACAAGGACCTGAGACTATATTGTTAGGTCATCTCACCCAGTTGTTTTGGGTACCATGTAAAATTAGAGGATGTATTTAGGTATCAGCCACAGTTCCTGGAGCCCCTCTCAGTGTGTATGGCAACTGCTATGATTTGGTCTTTTACTTCTGGCTATAATGTATAGTAGGCCAGGATCTTGTAGTCAAGATATGTGAGTGTAGATTTATCCAACTACT
Source organism: Phascolarctos cinereus (assembly GCF_003287225.1). Taxonomy (NCBI): domain Eukaryota; kingdom Metazoa; phylum Chordata; class Mammalia; order Diprotodontia; family Phascolarctidae; genus Phascolarctos; species Phascolarctos cinereus. The sequence continues at coordinate 138,896,315 of NW_027555514.1, forward strand.
CTTTTGGCTAGTTATGTCACCATACAGTAGGAGATCCCACCCTTCATCTCCTCTCTAATGTATTTCAAATGAGGTCAATCATAAAAGCACACTTATGTAATGCTTTACAATATTAGAAGCTAATTAAAATAACATTAAGGCAATCAAAGTAGGAACCTTCCAAGAAAAAAAATAAATACAATCTCCTTCATTTACCTTGAGATAAGTCAAAACAAGAGAGCTAAGAAATTCCTCCTAGTTGCTTTTGTGGGGAATGTCATAGGGCCAAAATGACAATTTGTTCAGTTCTGATGTAATAAAACACTGGGGATTTATAGATAGATGGGTGGATAGAGTTCTTAACCTGGGATAAGTGAACTTTTTAGAAAAATATTTTGATAAATGTATTTCAGTATAAATGGTTTCCTTCGTAACCCTACATATTTTATTCATGAAAGAAATTAGTGTAAGAAGGGGTCCACAGGCTTCACCAGACTGTCAAAGGGATCTAAGACCTCCCAATATGTTCAGAACCCCTGAAATGTATAATTAAATGGTTGCTTTATTTAAACACAAAACACAAAGTACTAATGAGCACATAGCTCTCTACAAAAATATACCCAGGGTGAAAGGGGCCAACAGAGCTAAATGTTGAGCCAAGGTTGAGTTGCTCCTGAAGTGTAGGCAAGATATCCTCTACAGGCTGCTAGGTATCCTACCTCCCCAGATTACCCACCTTATCAGCTGTTCCAGTGATATGCTGATAAATGTGTAATAATTGGTTTCCAAAATACGTACATATGCATATAGCTATTTTACATTTACATACACATGTAGTCATACATGTATATAATGTATATGTATACTCATGATATACTTAAAATTTTTAATTCCTGGAATAAAACAATCATTTCCATAATATAGCATAATAAAAAGATGACTGCACATAAAACTACAAATCTATTTCTGTTTCTTTTAAAAATATAATGAAGTTATCACGTAAATTTATTTTTTTCCTTTCCCTATCCTTCGCCACTCTAGAGATGGCTAACATTAGACAAAATATGTATATGTGTGTATATGTAAAATCATTCTATACATGCTTCTATTTGTCAGTTCTTTCTCTGGATACAGATAGTGTCTTGCTTCACATGTACTTTGTACTTAATTGGGGTATTTATAATAGTCAAAATGACTTATTCACTCAAAGTTTTCTTAAAACAATATCGTGCTTACTTTGTACAGCATTCTTTTGGTTCTCCTCTTCTTACTCTTCATTGTTTTGTGCAAGAATTTCTAAAATCATTCAGCTCATCATTTCTTACAGATTTGTAGTATTCCATCGTAATCACATACCACAGCTCGTTCAGCCATTTCCTTATGGACTGACATCCTCGTGATTTCCAGTTCTTTGCCACTACAAAGAGAGCTGCTACAAATATTTATTTTTTCACTTGAGGTCATTTTATTTCTGAGACATCCCAAACTATTTTATGATAATGAGAACAAATAACACACGCAGTGACACTCTGTATTCTGATGGGACAAAGAAAAAAATGTAGGATCATTTCATTTAGGGAAGTTGTATCTTTCCATTAGGCTGTGTATATCCTTTCCTATTGTTGTCATTCATTGGACAGTTAGGGTTTACAGCACTGAACTAAGTGTGGCTGCAGGCATGCATCTCAGGTATGGAATCTGCTCAAAATCCAAGTTAAGAATCATTCCAAGCACAAGCCATACCCTCCATGAGGGCATGTACCATATTTTCTCTGTTCTGGATACCGAAGTAGGGAGTGGGATCAGTGTCTGCTCTTTTAAATCCTCTAGCAGTTCTTCACTATCCCAGATATGCGTGGACCCTCCCACAATCTCACCCAACATTTGGCATCAACACATTGACAAATTGAGTAAGCCAGGAATTCTCAGGACATCGCTGCATGTAGGACCTGATCTCTACAGGAAATCGACACAGCAGGATTGGCTCATTAATGGTGTCTGTCATCAGTCTCTCAGAGGCTGCTGGGATATCCTCTCTGAATTCATAGTAGGTGTTATCTTCCTTCTTTACATCATGTTCCTTTAGCCACACAATGGCATCTGAGTATTCCATCTGTTTGAAAGTATTTTAGAGGGTATAAAAGTCAGGTTGAGGCCATGTAATAAGCTTGCTGCAGACTATTTCAAAACCCTGTCAACTACATCACAAACCAAGTCTTCCAAATGGTTTAGAAGATGATAAAAAGTCAGGAAAGGGCACTCAGCTTCAATGTGAGGGTGCTGTGCCAGGTGCCTTTGTGTGCTGGACTGTTCTATATAACTGAGCAATCAATACAAAAGACATCTCCTAAAGCTGGGATGCAAGTCTCTAAATATAACTGTGATGACTGACTCAAAAATGCCTCTCCTCTAAAATAATCAAGATTGAAAAGTATGGCACCACTATCCACCTGTGTTTATACTAATGTTGGAGGAGTGACTTCATAATATACCATATCAAAAAAAAAATGATCTCCAAAGTATGTAGTGACCATTGAATGTGCTTTCAAGATTTTGTACGTGTTTTTTCCTTAGATCATCACATATCTATTATTAAGCTGGACATCTACATCAGACTCTTTGTTTATCAGGTTATCAGCTCCTGATAAACAGGGGCTAAGCCAATCAATTCCTAATAGACACAGTTCAGCTCATGGCTTCCTGGTGCCTGCTTGCCTTCTGGTATAAGATTGAATGTTCCATACACTGCCACACTACTCTCTGTAGACAAGACTGCTCCACTGTAACACTGACACAGTTCATCTCACAAGACACATTAAAGATATCCTGTACCATTTCTTAACATGAGAAACATTAAATTCTTCCCTTGCCTACGTAACCTGTGAAGCCAGCCAAACATTGTCACTCATTGGCCTTGATGTGCTTCTAAAACACAAATCTTTGTGTTTTGCCTATAGAAGATTTCAGTCCTGGTTAATGGTAATTTTCTTTGCTTCCTCTAGATTTCTTTCTCTTGTCTTCTGCTAAATCATAGCTGAAGAACATTTATACATACACACACACACATACATATATATATTTCACATTTTTATAATTTAACATTTAAATATAATGTATTTATATATATTTATGTTCTTCAGCTATGATTTGGAAATAATATCCCATCTCTCTTTTTCTTTTTGTGAATCCACATAAATGGTAGGAAATGGCTCCTTTCCTGCTGTCATCAAAGCTTTTAGGACTGTTTTAAAACATTTCCCTTTTGTTCCATCACCAGTTGCATCACTTCCCTCTCGATATAATACATAGAGTTCCCATAGCCTGATTCAGGCCACCACATGGGTTACCTCCAGAGCCATTTCAACCCAGCCTCCATCCCAATGGGCAGCATGTATCAGCAGGGGCAGCACCTTTCCAGATTACCCTGTGTGCTATGTTGCTATAAATATTTTAGAACACTTAAGTTCTTTTCCTTTTTCCATGATCGTCTTTGGAAATAGACTGAGTAGTGGCATTGCTGGGCCAAAGGCACGCCAGGGGTGGGAAACCTGTGGCCTTGTGGGCCTATAAAAATTTGGATTCCGGGGGTGAAGCCAAGATGGCAGAGTGAAAGCAGTGACTTGCTTGAGCTCTCCCCCAAAACACCTCCAAATACTCATAAAAAATGTCTCTAAACAAATTCTGAAGCAGCAGAACCCACAAAAAGACAGAGTGAAACAAATTTCCAGCCCAAGACAACCTGGATGATTGATCAGAAAGGTGTATCATGCCAGGCTGAGAGCGCAGTGGAGCACAGCGTGGGCAGGCAGGCCACAACAAACCCGGAGCAGGCCTCAGAGGACTGAATCGCGGGCAGCTGTGGAGGTTTCCAGACTCCTCAATCCACCAATGCAAAAGACAACTTAGAAGGTCAGTGGGAAAAGTCTATTTCTGTCGGTGGTCGGAGAGGAAGGCGGGGTTTCAGCTCCATTCCCCAAGAGTGTGGCTCTGGGCAGGGCAGCTGCTTCCCAAGCTTCTGGCCCACAGATTGAGGGGGAATCCAGTGGCTGATCAGAGAGGGACTGCAAGGATCTCTTTGCCAGTGCTGAGGCAGGAATCTCTTGCTTTGCCCGTGTGTGGATCTGGGTCACAGTTCTGGGCCACAGTGCTGGCCTGAGGAGAAGCGCTGGCATGGTGGAGCTTGTAGTGGCTGTGGAGAGGAACCCCTCCTCACAGTTATGGGACAGAAAGGAACTTGTGGTCACAGGCCAGGAAAGGAATTAACACCTCACCCCTTATCATACCACCTTGCAAGAACTGAAAATTTACAGGTCCCTACAAGTATCTCTGAAAACAGCTACACAAACCCCTGAAGTTTGGGACAGTACATTCTCCACATTGGAAGCAGACTCTTACCTTAACAAAGAGTTTAAAACTCAAGTAATTGGCCGGGATCATGAGCAAGCAGAGCAAAAAGAGTCAGACTATATTATCTTACTTTAGTGAAAAAGAAGATCAAAATATATGACCAGAAGAAGACAACAAAATCAGAGCTCCTACATCCAAAGCCTCCAAGAAAAATATGAATCAGTCCCAGGCCTTGGAAGAGCTCAAAAGGGATTTTGAGAAGCAAGTAAGGGAAGTAGAGGGAAAACTGGGAAGAGAAATGAGAGTGATGCAAGAAAATCATGAAAAACAAGTCAACAGCTTGCTAAAGGAGACCCAAAAAATACTGAAGAAAATAACACCTTAAAAAATAGCCTAACCCAAATGGCAAAAGAGGTCCAAAAAGCCAATGAGGAGAAAAATGCCCTAAAAAGAAAAATTGGCCAAATGGAAAAGGAAGTCCAAAAGATTACTGAAGAAAATACTTCCTTAAAAATTAGAATAGAGCAATTGGAAGCTAGTGACTTTATGAGAAATCAAGACACTGTAAAACAAATCCAAAAGAATGAAAAATTAGAAAACAATGTGAAATATCTCATTGGAAAAACAATGACCTGGAAAATAGATCCAGGAGAGAGAATTTAAAAATTATTGGACTATCTGAAAGCCATGATCAAAAAAAGAGCCTAGACATCATCTTTCAAGAAATTATCAAGGAAAACTGCCCTGATATATTAGAACCAGAGGGCAAAATAGAAATTGAAAGAATCCACAGATCTCCTCCTGAAAGAGATCCCCAAAGGAAAACTCCTAGGAATATTGTAGCCAAATTCCAGAGTTCCCAGGTCAAGGAGAAAATATTACAAGCTGCCAGAAGGAAACAATTCAAGTACTGTGGAAACACAATCAGGATAACACAAGATTTAGCAGCTTCTACATTAAAGGACCACAGGGCATGGAATATAATATTCTGGAGGGCAAAGGAGATAGGATTACAACCAAGAATCACCTACCCAGCAAAACTGAGTATAATCCTTCAGGGGAAAAAATGGTCATTCAGTGAAATAGAGGACTTTCAAGCATTCCTGATGAAAAGACCAGAGCTGAACAGAAAATTTGACTTTCAAATACAGGACTCAGTGGAACATGAAGAGGTAAACAGGAAAGAGAAATCATAAGAGACTTATTAAGATTGAACTGTTTATTCCTGCATGGAAAGATGATATTTGTAACTCATGAGAACTTTGTCAGTATTAGGGTAGTTGAAGGAAAAAAATGTATGTATGTATACATAGAGAGATAGATAGAGGGCACAGGGTGAGTTGAAGATTAAGGGGTCATATCTGGAGAATAAAATTAAGGGATGAGAGAGGATGATACTCGGAGAAGAAAGGGAGAGGTAGAATGGGGTAAATTATCTCACAAAAAAAAAACAGAAAAGAAAAGTCTCTCACAGTGGAGGGGAAATAGGGGAAGGTGAGAGGGAATGATTTGAATCTTATTCCCATAGGATTTGGCTTAAGGAGAGAATAACATACACATTCAATTGGGTATGGAAGTCTGTCTTACCCTACAGGAAAATAGTGGGAGAAGGGGACAAGAGAGCAGGGGGGTGATAGAGAGCAGGGCAGATTGGGAAAGAGGGTAATCAGAATCAAATACTTCTGAGGAGGGACAGGGTCAAAAGAAAGAATAGAATAAATGGGAGGGCAGGATAGGATTAAGGGAAATAGAGTTAGTTTTTCACAACATGTCTACTAAGGAAGTGTCTTGCATAACTGCACATGTACAACCTATATTGAGTTGCTTGCCTTTTCAATGAGGGTGGGTGGGGAGGGAGGAAGGGAGAAAATTTGGAACTCAAAGTTTTAAAAACACATGTTTAAAAAAAAAATTGGATTCCGTCAAAAGGCCATATGTGTCTTCAAGACCACAGGTTCCCTACCTGATAGACAATTTAATAACTCTTTGGGTACAATTCCAGATTGATCTCCAAAATGATTGGATCAGTTCACAATTCCACCAACTTTGAATTAGTGTTTAACATAGAGACGGGTGTTTACACAATTCATTATATTAATAAAAAATGTTTTAAAATGATATCAATAGATGCAAAAAACCTTTTGATAAAGTGCAATACTCATTTCTCTCAAAAAAGCCCTTAAAAGTATAGGTATAAACAGATTTTTCTTAAATTGATAAAAAAAAAATGCTACATAAAACCATTAGCAAGAATTATTTGTAATCAGGATAAGATAGAAGCTTTCCAGTAATATCAGGTATGAAACAAGGATGCCCACTGTCATCAATATTATTCAATATTGTATTGAAAAGCCTAGCAATAGCAATAAGAGAAGAAAAAGAAATAGAATCAGAATAGGGAATGACATAATAAAACTATCTCTTTTTGCAGATGATATAATGGTATACTTGGAAAATCCTAAAGACTCAGCTAAAAAGTTAGTTGAAACAATAATTTAAGCAAAGGAGTAGAATATAAAGTAAATCCACATAAATTGTCAGCATTCTTATATATCACAAAACCCTGCAAGAAGAGATCATAAAGGATACCCCATTTAAAACAACTTTACATAGTATAAAACACCTGGGAGGATACTTGCCAAAACAAAACCAAGAACAAAGCCATAAACAAAATTCTTAAAAAAAGAAAAAAAAACTTTTTATGCAAATAAAAGCAGATTTAAATAATTGGCTGGGCAGGACCAATATAATAAAAATGAGAATTTTACCAAATTTATATACTCAATGCCATCCCAATTAAATTATTAAAAATATTTTACTGAATTAGGAAAAAATAATGATAAAATTCATTTGGAAGAACAAAAAGTCAAGAATATCAAAGGAACTAATAAAAAACATAAAGGAAGGAGGCTTGCCACATCTCAAACTGTATTATAAGGCAGTAATTCTGAAAAGTATCTGGTATAGAAAGGTAGATCAATGGAACAGAGTAGACATGCAATTTACTGCAGCAAATAAATAGTGTAACCTTTTGTTGAAAGACAAAGATTTTGGGATTAGAATTCATAATTTAGTAAAACAAAATTGTTGGGGAAACTGAAAAACAATTTGGCAGAAATTGGGCATAGTCCAATATCTTACACCATTTACCAAGATAAGGTCAAAATGGATACATGAACTAGATATAAAGAGAGCTCTTACCATAAAATTGGAAGGCCATGGAATATATTACTTATCAGACTTATGGATGGGTAAACAATTTACTACTAAACAAGAGATAGAGAGCAGAGTAAGGTAAAAATGGATAATTTTGATTACATTAAATTAAAAAGTTTTTGTACAAATAAAACAAATGTAGCCAAGATCAGAAGGAAAGCAGAAAATGGGGAAGGGGGGAATTTTATGGACAGTTTCTCAGATAAAAGTCTCATATCTCAAATATATAAAGAACTTTGCAAAATCTATAAGATTGTGAGTCATTCTCCAATTGATAAGTGGTCAAAAGCTATAAGCAGGCATTTTTAGATAAAGAAATCAAAATAATATGTAGTCTTATGAAAAAAATGCTCTAAAGCATTGTTAATTAGAGAAATGCACGTGAAAACAACCTTGAGATATCATTTTACACCTATCAGATTGTCTAAAATGTTTCAAGGGAAAGTGACAAATGTTGGAGGAGATTTGGAAAAATTGGGACATTAATTCATAATGCACTTTTAAGTTAAATTTGCATTAATAGTTTCTCCATCACTTTCTTAAGTTTAGACAATTAACAAAATAAAACAGCTCATCATTTGTAATATTTGTGCATTTCCCAAGTAAATACATTGAAAATTTAACAATTGGCCTTACAAGCTCAGATTACCTGCACCAGCATACCCCTAGTTGCCTCCCATGGGATTGGCTCATTTTGTTAGCTACTGAAGGAAGATTTAGTCTCTTCCCACAAGTTTTTCAAATCTGACAAAATGTCCTCCTCGATTTGGACATCTTTGGCTCCTCTGCCTACCCTCTTTTTAAACTTCTATGCCTTTTCCACCATGCTTCCCTGCCAGGTACCTTTTCCCCCTCCCTGACCCATTAGTTTATAAGCTCCTTAAGCTTAAGTGCTTTCTTTTTCCTATTTGTATCCAAAGCACTTAGCATGGTGCCTGGTACATAGTGAACATTTAATAAACATTAAACTACTGACTGACTGAGGGTCAGTGTACAATCAGTAAGCTTGATTCAGAGCACTCTGAGGCTCTGCCTCAGCTCTGCATGTAGTGGAGATTTGATGTTGCTTCCCACTGTCCAAGAGACTGTCTCTGATTCTGCTCTAAACAACTCAGCTTCTCAAACATTAAGTGATTGCAACTGTGCCTATCTAAGCAAATGGATGAGAATAATAGGAAAAAAAAATCTCAAAGTCTCAATATGCCACGTACTGTGTGAGATATTTTCTTTCATGGAAAAAATGATCCTTAACTAATGAAACTGAAAATATATAATAATACGCCTGGGAGAAGGTTTCTGGAGGCTAGGGTAGTGGGCTTTATGTATTAGAAAGACTGTCGGGTAAAGAAAGGATTCCACATTCTCTGCTTGACCTCAGAGAACAAAACCAAGAGCAGCGGGTGAGTTTAGGATTGAAATAAGGGAAAACTTCCTAATGATATAGCTTCCCCAAAAGGTGATGGGCTACCCTAAGGTCATGAGATTCTTTTATTAGAGACCTTCAAGCAAAGGCTTAACAATAAATGACAGGGATGTGGAGAGGGATTTTTTTTAATTGAGGCAAGTTTGCAGTACATTCCTAAGGTCCCCTCCAAAACTAATATTCTATGAGAGCTTTACCATCTGTAAAATAAGAGTATTGGACTAGTTCGTCTCTAGACCCACTTTCCACTCCAGAATTCTATGATACCACGAGTGTTAGTAGTTAGAAATACAAAGGTTAAGAGAGTTCTATAAACAAAAATAGAAAGTTTATGAAATATCTGAAATTTTCTTGTGAAGTATAGTGATTAAAAGATTTGTTTTGAAAAAGGATTTAATGGGATTAAATTTAAGAGATTTAACCCATATTCCTTCTCATATATATCTATGTATATATTTAGTGTTATCATGTACATTTTGATATATATTTAAATGTTTATGTGTGTATATAATTTTAAAATAAACAGCATTTTATTGGTAGAAGGCATTTCACATTTAATTTACGTTTAATGTACTAATATATACATTTAGATACCACATTGTAGAGGATAGAATACTCAACATAGAATCAGGACACCTTGGTTCAAACCATGGCTCAGATACTTGTCATTTATTTGACCTTGGGTAAATCACTTCCTCTCTCTGAACTTTTATTTCCACACCTGTAAAAAGGCAATGAAAATACTTGGATATTGGCTTTGCGGTACCATTTTGAGGAAAGTGCTTTGTAAGTCTTATGGTATTATATAAAAGTGAGTTGTTGCCAGACATGATGGTACACATGTATAGTCACTCCTGCTAAGAAGGTGGAGATTGGCAGATTACTTAGATGTTCCAAAGTTCTAGCTTCAGTAGGGATAAAAGTCAATTTGGCATCTACACTAAGTTTGGCCACAGGCAAGTGAGCTCTTGTGAGCAAAGGACAACCAGGCTACCAAAGGAGGGGTAAACTTGCCTAGGTCAGAAAAAAAAATTAAAGTCTCGATGACAATCAGAATTGGAATTGGGACTGTTAGTGGTTTCTGTATTTCCAACTTGTGTGATATTTATACACTCTAAAATAAATAAATGAATATATATAAATAGAAGAATGAATAAGAAAATAAATGAAGAAATATGAGCTGAAAAAAAAAAGAAAACATACAGCAATAGCGGAATATCCTTCATGTCAAACTTTTTTTTAGTAGAGTATGAAATTCTGTATTCTACAACTTAACATAGGCCTTGAGTGGGGTCAGAGGAGAACTACAGGGATGACTGAAGAGTTGGCAAATTGGAACTGTATAGTACTCTTCAAGAATAGCACAGCAAACAATAATGATCTTCAAATATTTATGCAGGATGATATCTAGCCATCCTCTACCTTTACCGAGTTGACAAGAAGAGAGCATTCATCCAAACTGCAGCAGGCTAACTTTGGGTAGCTGTAAAGCTGCATTTTCTAAAAATAAGAGTTGTCAAATACTGAATAGAATTGCCAAGGAAGTAGATGAATTTTCCAGAAGACTTGAAAACTAGATAGATTCTCATCATTGTGGGATGCTTTGGGTTTCTTTACTGAAGGCAAGAGGCTATATACTAGGTGATCAGTCAAGTACCCTACCAATTCTATAAGAGCTAAGGAAACAAAATCCACTACACGCACAAAAAAGATGAAAAGTCCAATCAATAAATCATTTTGCCTACATGATACACAACTGTTAGTTTCACAAATCCGTCCTTTCACTACCACTTCCTGAATATACAGTTTTTATCCTATAATTCATAGAAAGGAAAGGAAATAGAGTCTGCACCTGTGATTTCATTTTGTAGAGAACTTTTAGATGTGAAAAATACCATCTATCAATGCATCTTGGCAATTTTTCTGCAACATATAGTCACAGAAAGTTGACTGGGGCACTGACAGCCTGTGACCTTCCTAGGGGCATATAAGAAGAGACAGAACTTGAATCCAGATCTTCCTGGCTCTGAGACCAGGTCTCTATCCATTAGACCATAATTCACCTGGAGCTCTGAAGATACATAGCCATCCCCTCATAGTTATGACGACTTCAGCTATGATAAACATGATTACTAAAGCATAACTGGGCTATAGTACAGATGTTTATGCTTGTGAAACAAGGACACAATATTCTGCATGCGGTAGGTACAAAATGTTTGTTGATTTGAATTATTTTGCACAAAAGGAGAAATTTGAAAATTGAAATAAACTTGCTTATTGAATGAGTTTGTATTCACAAATGTCTCTGTGTGTGTTGTGGGGGCGGGGGCAGTAGTGACTACAGGATATTCTGAGAACACCCTAAGTTCTCTTCTGGGGAATTCCCCACTGCACCCCCACAGAGACAGTGGGGAGGGAGAAGCTCTCTCAAGAAGCCAGCTGAGGAATACCTAGCTAGAATATGTGTTCCCAGTAGGTTATTAGTATCTGGTAGCTTCCTATTTTACTGTATTTTCATTTATGAGGTAATAAGGTCAGTCATTTCTGAGCTCCCAAAGAACCATAAGTGCTGTTTGCACTCTAAATTTCAACACCCTGGTGAAATACCAACTCTAGAATCAAATGCAAAATACTCTGTTTGGCATTCAAAGGCCTTCATAACCTAGCCCCTCCTATCTTTCCAGTCTTCTTATATCTTACGCCCCACCACATACTTTTCAATTCTGTGGCATTGGCCTCCTAGTCATTATTAATTCATGGATAAGACACTCCTCTCTCCTGCCAACATTTCTCTGGCTGTCCCCCACGCCTGCAGAGCTCTAGGTAAACAGTGAGCATGATACACTTGCCACTCAGACCAGCACCCATTACAACTCCAAGGTGGGGGTTGCAGAGTCGAGACAACTATTGTGAGTGTAAAGAGCAGCAATTAGTGGTATAAAAAGTATGTATGCAGTAGAGCAGAGAACAAATTTGATATGACTAATGTTTCCTGATAATTTGGATGTGGTCAATGAAAATGAGAAGCCGAGGATCACCTGAAATCTACCTGGGCCCTTCTTGTCAGGAGGGAGCCTCTGACACAAGAGTTAAAATAATAACCATAATTGCAGTTTCTCTAGTATTTCATACTTTACAAAGCACTTTCCTCCCACTAACTTGCTCTTGGTTAACACTCTTCACTTCCTTAGACATCTTCTGTATACCGTATTGACATCCCTCATAGAGGAATGAACAACATGTTTATATTCATTTCTAGCACTAATCTATGTGGAACTGAGGGCTGCTTTAGCATGCCTCATTCTCCATGCCTCTTCCTCTTGAACTTGTTTTATGCTAAAAAGTAAGTGATCAGTGTGACTTTCTAAGAAACACACCGTGACTTAAAAAAAAATCAGGCATAGCACTAGATTTGTTACAATTCTACTTATCTGGTTTAGTTTTAGGACCTTTCATTTCAAAAGAATGAGTCCCGTTTGTTATTCTGTTTGAACATCAGGCTAAGACTATTCTCGGCAATATTTATTTTCAAAGTCATGTCGTTATTTCCTCTTTCTTTTCACCTAAGTGCAAGAAATGTAGCATGAGTACATTTGAAATTTTTCTTGACAGCAAGGCCTCTCTGAGGACAGGATGTAGATTTTGCCGTAAGCCATTATGTGGTAACGGGGCATAGCTGATTCATTTTCAGTGGACAACAATGATGGAAGGGGAGGGAGAAGAAACTTTTTCCTTTGATTTATGTAACCTTTTCTGTCACTGCCTCTTCCCCCAAACTAATGTACAGATGAGTTCTTGTTCTGTTAATGTTTCTGTTACAGGAGAACTACTTTACCATTAGTGACAGCCTCAGCTTAATAGAGCTTTTAGGTATATGCTATCTTTGCCTCCAAAACACTGTTTTACCTGTCAGTCAACATTTACAGAAACTGAGAGAAGGCCTACAGTTTTAATTAGAATTGTCACATTAATACATGCCATCTTTAAGTCAGGCTGTTAGCAGCAATTTATTTGTGGTGCTTAACCATAATTTGAAGAGAAAATTGCAAAGCAATCCCAAAAGATGTTCCTTGGGTGTTTCATTTCACTGTGGAATTGGCAAGAAAGTACATATCATAGGTGACAAAAGAACAGTAATAGGCATACAAATATGACTGACAAAAGAGAAGATAGTACTTTCCATAAAATATCGCCATAAATAATATGATATTTCATGGAAGGAAAAGGAGAAGATGGTATACCAAGGATGTATTAGGGCCAAATAAAACCTCCTCACAAAAGCTGATTGTTAAATTTTCAGCATGAACATTTATATCTAGGAAATTTTCAGATGCTATAAATCAGGGCTTCATTTATTATTTTATTGATTGTCTAGACTGAAAAAAAGGGATGTAACACTATGTTAAGAAAGATTAAATTTTACAGTCTGTTACATATTTTCAGAAAGCTGGTTGTTAAACATTTAACAACACATGCTTGGATGTAACCTTTTCACAAGGTGCTCTGCAAACTAAAAACCAGTAGAGGCTAACAGCAAAAACAGAAAAGCAATGTTGAAAACTAATAGAGCTCACCTAGGAATTAAGGAGGCCTGGTTCAACATCTGCCTCACATACTGGCTCTGTGACCTGTGGCAAATTACATGAGCTTTGGTTGACCCAGGAAACTCTCTAAGACACTTGGTGGCAGAGAAGGCATGGATTTCCATCTCTATCTGTCTGTATACCTACATACCTATGGATTTGTCTCTATCAATATATCATCTATGAATGCAGGAAGTATCATTAGGAAGCAATTATATAAGAAATGTAAAAGACTCAATCAATAAACATTTATTAAGGGCCTACTGCAAAGGTGGGAAACCTGTGACCTAAAAGCCAAATGTGCCCCTCTAGGTCCTCAAGTGCGGCCTTTCAAATCCAAACTTCACAGAACAAGGATTAGTTTCGATTCAGTCAGGGCCACATTTGATTTGTTCTGTGAAGTTTGGGTTCAGTCAAAGGGTCACACTTGAGAACCCTAGAGGGCCACATGTGGCCTCGAGGCCGCAGGTTCCCCACCCCTGGACTGTGCCAGGCACTACGCTCAGTAAAAGGGCTACAGAAAGAGGCAAAAGACAGTTCCTGCCTTCAAGGGGCCTACAATCTAATGGGGGAGAAAACATGCAGAAAAATATACACAAAGCAAGTTACATACAGAATAAATAGGAAATAATTAACATAGAAAAAGCATTGGGGGCAGCTAGGTGGCGCAGTGGATAGAGCACCGGCCCTGGAGTCAGGAGTACCTGAGTTCAAATCTGGCCTCAGACACCTAACACTTACTAGCTGTGTGACCCTGGGCAAGTCACTTAACCCCATTGCCTAGCCCAAAAAAAAGAAGAAAAAAGTATAAAAAAAAGGAAAAAAAAGAAAAAAGCATTAGAATTAAGAGGGATTAGAGAAGGTTTCCTGTGTAGGTAGAAGACGAAGTAGAGCTTTCAAATAGAATGCCTGGACCTGAGAGATGGAGTGTCTTTTTCGTGGAAAAGCCAGGAGGTTAGTGTCACTGCATTGAAGAATAAATTTTGGGGAGTAAGAATCAAGAAGACTGGAAAGGTCAGAGGGAACTAGGTTATAAAAAGCTTTGAATACCAAATACAGTATTTTGTACTTTGCTCTTAGAGGCAATCGGAAGCCAAGAGAGTTCACTGAGTAGTGGGGTCACAAGATCAGACCTGTGTTTTAGGAAAAATCACTTTAATAGCTGAATGGCAGATAGAGTGGAGTGGGGAGACATGAAGCAGGCAGACCTAGCAGGCTATTGCAATAATCCAGGCATAAGGTGATGAAAGCCTACAGAAGAGTGTTAGCAATATCAGAAAATTCAAGAGATGAAAAAGGCCTGAACTAGGGTTGTGATATTATTGCAGACAAAGGGATAAGAAGATGGAGATCATTTGTGAAGGCTTGTCTCTTTCCTTTTCATATTTTCCTCAAGGGTACTTTTTATACATGTGTAGATCAGTCTCTTAAAATGTTATAATGATGAGAAATTAAATATGTGATTCAGTAGTTATTGATTTCTATATAATTATCATCAATTATATATCTAATTGTATATACATTTTTTTCTTATAAATACCATATATGTATGTATCTTCTTAGAAATATCTTCTGTCATATATCTAATATGTGGAGGTGAAATGTAGTAAATAAGGAAAAGAAAGTATACCAATTTGGCTGAAATATGAAATAAGCCTAGGAAGTTAGATTAGAGCCATGTTATGAAGTTCTTTAAATGCTAAACAGAGGATTTCAGAGGCAATAGGGAGCTACTGCAGCTACCTGAAAAAGGAAGGGACAGGTAAGACCTGTGCTATAGGAATATCAATTTGGCACCTTCCATTATAGGACAAAGATTGTTGAATTTTTGGTTTTGTATTCTCAGTGCCTAGCACAATTTTTGAATGTGTGTTGATTGATTTCATGATTTAATGAAAGACAAATCGGAAAGGGAAAATATCAAATACAGGAATTTCAATGAGGAGGCTCTCTGAGAGAAGAAAAGTACCTCAGTCTAGTGATCATGGGAGTATAGAGAGGGCTACAAAGAGAGGGCTATCACTTGTGAAATCTTCCTTATTTTCATCTTCTATTTTACTCAAGGGTATATTCTATCTACAGCTCATAAAAATTTGATAAATGCCAGAAAGTAGATATGTAGTCAGTTGTTAATATTAATTTGATTATCTTTTAGACTATTAATATTCTTCATTATTTTTTTAAATATTGTTTTTACCTTGAGTTATTTTGTGAACTAATTCCTCTATATTATGATACTAACAGCAAAGATTTCCTCATTCTGTATTTGGTCTGGACCAGATATTTTCCCCAGCCTCCCCATTTTGTTGGTATTTTACCTCCCTCGAACACACCAGGGACAAAGATGTTAGGACCCAAATATGGTAGCTCTTCTGTCTCTGAGGATGACAATTGATTTTTATAGAAGTATTGGTAGATTTGTTCCATTTTTATTGCTGCTTCCTGCCAGTTTCACAGCATTCAAGCATAAGAATTTATACTGGTTACAGATCCAGGGTATCTGCACTTTTTTTGCCAGCACAGCTGCAAGGGATTAACAGAAATACTGATGGGAAGAATCAGTGTCTGGGCATAAGGACAACCTAAACCAAGTGCCTTAAACAAGCAAATCTAGGCAACTGGCTACTGGCAACTCTGTATTATTTTCTATATAATGACACCTCTCAATGTCTCTAGTTCTGATCTAGCACCCTGGATTTATCTTATTAGAAAGCCCTGCTTTGGGTGATCTTGCTTCTTCCACCATCTCACTCTCTCTAGACATCTCCACTAATACATTATAATATTAAAAGTAAGTGATTCTGTGTAAATTCACAGCTTGAATGCCACTGGCATATAGACCTTTATCTTTACCCTTCACTGTAATAAAAAAAAAAAAACTCTTAACATATGATCTACATACCTACCCAAAAGATGCCTAGGCTTCATTGAATTTGAGCTTAACACATAATAGATCATTTCAGTGAGAGAAATAGTGTTCACAAGGTGTGTCTACAAATTACCTGTTTAATTTGCATTTGAATATCATCATTTCATAGCATACTCAAAAAATATATTTGCCCAGTTTTTGTTTTGGCTGTATTTCAGTTGGAAACAAACAAATAATAGTGAAAAAGGCAGAGCTTATAGGAGATGCTTCTGAATGTGATACTTTGAAAAAATAAGTAAATATATACATATATATATATATATATATATACACATATGTACATATACATATGCATATACGTTGCTAGATTATAATTTTGTATCATTGTAGCATTAATAAGCATATAATTTAGAAAGACCATGGTTTTGGAGGAAAAGCATTACTGTACTAGGAGTTATGAAATCTTACTGTCCTACTGTCATCTCTTACAACCTTGGGTAAGACATCTAACCTCCCTAGGCCTCAATTTCTTCTGTAAAATGAAGAAGTTGGACTCTATAATTTCTAACGTCCCTTAAAAATCTAAAAATTCTATAATTCTTAATTTTATTCCTATTCTATATACAATTCAATTTTTCCCCATGAAGCATTCAGATTTGATTTTCTCTGTGAGTTCAGCAGTAAATTTTCCATAATGAACATTCTGCTTTCTTTGTTCTATTAGTATGAGAGAGCAAATATGGAGTTAGTCAGCCTTCCTCAAGAACAACAGCATCAAAAAGAATCTATGTGTACAAAATATTTATAGAAGCTTTTTTAATATTGGCAAAGAATTGGAACTTGAGAGGATGACCATCAGCTGGGGAATGGCTGAACAGTCATTATATATGATTATGATGGAATGCTATTGTGCTATAAGAAACGATAATTAGGATGCTCTCAGAGAAACTTGTAAAGACTTACATGAACTGATGCAAAGTGAAATGAGCAGAACCAGGAGAACGTTGCACACAGTAACAGCAATATTGCACAATGATCAACTGTGAATGATTTAGTTATTCTTAGCAATGCAATAATCCAAGACAATTCCAAAGGACTCATAATGAAAATGCAATTCATCTCCAGAGAAAGAACTGATGGAGTCAGTATGCAGATCAAATCTTATTTTTTATTTGCTTTCTCTTTCTTGAATTTGTTTTGTTTTGGTTTTGGTCTGTGTTTTCTTTCAAAACATGAAATACGCTTTACATGACTGCACATGTATAACCTTTTTCAAAACACTTGCTTTCTCTGTAGGGGGGCAGAAAGAATTGGAAACAAAATTTGAAAAAATGTTGAAGATTGTTTTTGCATGTAATTGGGGGAAAATAAAATAATAAATCATTAAAAAAGAACAACATCAACATTTTTCAAAACTGGAAGAAAATTCAATCATCTTTTTCAATCCCTTCCTTTTACAAAAGGAGAAACTGGGATGCAGTGTGAGTAAGTGGTCTAATTATTCCAAGGGAGTTAAGATCTATGACCCAGTTCTAATTTCCCTATCCAGTCCCCTTTCTAGTATACTGAATTACCTCTAAGAACATAGAGTTCATGTCTCCTACCCTCACCTCTGGGAAAATTCCAGTAGGAGAAGTTTTTCTCAGTCCTGAGTAGACTGGTCCCCTAATTGCATAGACAGATTAGGCCATTCAGATTAAATACAAATTCAGATTGGCATTAAAAGTCATTTGAAATCTAACTCTGATTGGTTGCTTATTAATCTCCTTCATATATTCTATATTATAACCAAACTGGCCTGTTTGCAATTCCTTGAACTTCTGTCTCTGGGCCTTTTCACAGACATTTCCCATGTCTGGAATATGTCTCCACCTCATCTCTTCCAGTTAGAATACCAGACTTCCTTCAAAGCTTACCTCATTTCCTATTTTCTCCAGGATACCTTTCCCATCACTCCTAGTTGACAGGACTGTTGCCTCAAATTATTATTGATATGCTGAACTATGTATTACTACTCTCGGGAAAAATATAAACTCCTTGAGGGCAAGGACTGTCTTTCAATGTTTGTCTTCTCAGAACCCAGCACTGTGCTTTGCACATCATAGGTGCTTAACAAGCATGTTCTAAGCTTCAATCCTGAAGTCACTTAAGCTCTCTTAGCCTTACTTTCCTCGTGTGAGTAATGGGAATGATATAATGGCACCTATCTCGCAGGGTTGTTGTGAGAAACAAAGATATATAAAGCACTTTGCAAATTTCAAAGCACTACACAAATTCTAGCCATTCCCATAGTTGTTGTTGGATTGAATTGTTGTTAGATATGTCTGGAGATAGGAAGACCCAGGTTACATTGATTTTAGCTTTGCTTATGTGTCCCCAGGAGTAGGGGGAAAAAAAAACCCTTGGAACTTTTCCTAGTCTTTTTTTCCCTTTCTTTCTTCCTGGCAAGGGGTAAGCTAAATGTCCTTTTAGAAATAGCTCCATTCAAATGTGCCAAGTAGACATAAATCAGACATGAGAGACAAAGGCCCAAATATGGATCAGGAAAAAAAATGGAGTGTTCCATTTAATCTTGATATGATGTACTATGGGTGAGAGGACCTTCATATGAGAGATATCAAAAACAGTGGAGACACTTTGTTGTTATAAAAGTAGGGTGAAGTGCCATTGATCATGAAGGATAATGGAACTCGTGGGGAAGCTCCAATTGATGAGATGTCACTGAAAAACATCCCCCTGAGATTTGAAGAACAGATATGCTATGAAAATCTTAGCCATGCTAAAAAATGTGCTTTGAAGATTTCTGAGTACTTTGTAAGCATAGAGATACTCAACTTCTGGTTTTATAAGGAGATTGGGTTAAGAGCCTAATAAACTACATATAACATAGCAGAGTCAAGATGACACAAATGAGATTTCCTCAAGATGATCTTGAAACAGTCAAAGATTAGTGTTTCTATAGCTTCCATAGTTGAAAGGCTTTGAGACCAATTATACAATACTGTTCAATTATTTGAAACAATTGAACTACAATGATTTTAAATGGAATCTATTTCAGTTCAATTCAATAAATGTTTAGTGGATTCTCATTCTCACTCTATTCCAGAGCACAAGATGGAATGATCATACTCAAATGGGAGGTCCCATTTCATTACTTCCCTTCCCTTTGAAGGCTAGAGATTAGGCAGAAGAAGGATCAGAAAACTACTATAGACTTATTACTAACCTTTTATCCCTTTATTCTTCCTTGGTGCTTTCCTCTTAAATCATCATATTAGGGTTATCATCTATTGTTGAACCTTTGCATTTGCCCTTTTGCCTTTACCTTCCCTACAATTACTAAGACTATCTCCTAAGATTTCAAAATTCCCAATTTCCTGTTGTTGGGATCTAAATACTTGGTGAAATATGAGCAAGTACTGTATCCTCATGTGGATTAGAGCGCCCCAAGGATCTTTGCTTGGCTCTATTCCGTTTAACACTTCTTAAAACACCTTTGATAATGGCCTATGGCAGGGGTGCGGAACCTGTAGCTTCAAGACCACATGTGGACCTCTCGGTCCTCAAGTACAGCCCTTTGATTGGATCTAAACTTCATAGAACAAATTCCCTTAATGTTTATGTTCATAATCAAACAAAGAAGCAAACAATAAACAAGTGTTTATTAAGGGTCTGCTTTATGCCAGGAATCACTGTGTTCAGTGCTGGGGATACAAAGACAAAAGGGATAGTCTCTGATGTCAAAGATAGATTCCATTGGGGAAATATGTTCATATACATACATATACATGTATTCCTATATGTGTGTATAAATATATGCACACATAAACACATATGTATGTATATTTCAGAGTGTATATCACAGCATTTCCTCTCCAGACTACACATATACATACATGTATATACACATATGCAATGCATATATAGTTAAATTATTATATTATTAAATATAACATATGATTATATGGCATATATAAAAATCAAATATAATTATTTTATATACTTATATTTACATGGAAATTAAATATATTATAGAATTAAAATATATTGTGAGTGAATATGTGTGTATGTGTGTGTGTGTGTGTGTGTGTGTGTGTGTGTGTGTAAGTAGAGAGAGAATATAAGGTAGTTTAGGGAGGGAATGCTCTATCAGACTGGAATAGTATATCAGGAAAGGTTTCAAGCAGGTGACAGCTTTTGAAGGAAACCAGGCATCCAAGAAGCAGAAGTAAAGAGGAAATGCCAACCAGGCATGAAGAACAATCAATGAAAAGACACAGAAACATAACATAGAAAGTGTATTTATGATAGTGAATATGTAAATATGGCTGAATCCTAAAATACATTGAGAGAGCCAAGTATAAGAAGACTGAATGATAGAAGACCAATTACAGACTATGTTGTCGAAGGGATCCTTACCCTGGGGGAAGTTCTTACTACTCTAAGATTCTATGATTTTTGAAACCTATATCCTTTCATTGTATAAATACCCTTTTCATGAAATGTGTTGTGATGTATCTAGAACAAAATACATCAAAGCCATTAAACAAATTAAAAAAAAACTGTAGCTGACCATCTTTAATGACTGATACTTCCTGACCTTTTAAGGAAATGGACAAAACATGAACACTTGATTGGTTTAAAGAATGGTATGGAAACCAGAGAGGGTAAAAAGAGATAGAGATGGAGTCATTAGGGGGAATTATCATTGATTCCAAATGAAAGAGAATGATAGCCTTGAGAAAGGATATAGAGGAAAGCAAGGAAACACCAAAGGATATTTTTTACGGGAATTTTTAAGACTCTGGGAGAACATTGGGATGTAGCAAAGGGCAATAGCAGAGGTTAAATGGGGAAACAAAAGAAGAATATAATCATGTATAGTCCAAGAAAAATGATGACAATACAGAAGCAAAGTACAAGGGAGAATCTCATTCTTATAGTCTCTACTATTTCGCTGTTGCCCTTGCTCCATGCAGGAAACAACACAGTCCTAAAGGCATTGAGATATTGCCTTACAAGATATCTGAGAGAGAGAAAGATACTTGTAAAATGGGAACAACTCATAGACAATATTAATATCTCCCAAAAGATTATTGAAAGAACATCAATAACAACTGACACATAAGTCTTATTTCTCATTTAAAAAATACTTGGTAATGAAGCATATTATCCACCTCCAGAAAAAGAACTGATATTGTTTGAATACAGACTGAAACATGCTATTTTTCATGTTCTTTCATTGTTTTTCTTTTATTTGAGACTTCTTGTACAAAATGACTAATGTGGAAATGTTTTACATGATTACGCATGTATAACTTATATTTGCTTGCCATATCAGGGAGGGGAGAAGGGAGGAAGAGAGGGAGGAATAGAATTTCGAGCTCAAAACTTTTTTAAAAAGTTAAAAATTGTTTTAACATGTAATTGGGGTGGGGATTAAATATATTTAAAATATTTGGGAGAATAATTCATATGCCCACTGATGAAAATATGAAAAGGAGACAGGAATGTTTTCCCAAGTGATTCTCCATAGCAAATCATATCTTTATAGTCACATGTTTGAAAGGTAAAGAGAACACAAGATCCTGTTGATTGATGACTATTTTTAGACATATATAGACATATAGACTTCTATGTGTATGTATATATACATAAAATATCAGTACATATATAATCAACAAACAGCAAAATCCATAGAACTTGTTTCACATGGTAGATGCCCTATAAAATATCCAAATGGAAGACGGATTCCTTACAGATAATAAAGTCTTCCTGATACTTCCATTTGTGCATTTTGCTGTGCTGATTACATCACATTCCCAGAGCTCCTGAATGAGATGGTATGATTACACACAAGAAATGAGCTAAACAATCCATAAAGGAACAATTGCATGGATGAAATATACCTATTGTGCAGATACATATTCTCATATGTCTATTTTGTCATGTCTATAACATTTCTATGAAAAAATATACATGTGCATCAGGAATAACCTTGATGAAGTCATAATAAGCAATTAGGGAGTTTTTCATAACATATTCTATGGAAAACCACATCTTTACAGTAAAATATTTGAGGGAAAGAGACAGGAAATATAAAACACCACTGTACTTATTGTTTGTTGACTACAAAAAAGCATTATAGTCAATAAAGCAAAATTTCATCTCAGAGTGTATCTTCCATAAAGGTGTCTCCCATGGCTTTGTATAAATCATGTAAGATTCACTTAAAACATTTAACAACAGATATAACTTTATTTAAAGACCCTCTAGTTAATAGTATCAGTCAAGTAAAAAAAAATTTTTTACTGCTCACCAAATGTGTCTGCCACTATCATGTAGGATATTAACCATAAATTCACTGTAGATCATGAATTGTTCCAGTTGTTCAAGTCCTGGAACGTTGCCGGACCCTTAATAATCATAATCACTCAAAAGAATTTGGCTTAACTATACAGACAGGGAAAACCAAGCTGATGAAGAATGCCTGTAGCCAGACTATCATATATAGTTAGATGGAGTTGATCCATAGGTACATATATGTTTGGCAGACACTGTATTTGTCATGAACTGACCCCAAAACTGAATAGAAGAATGAGACCAGACAAATAAATAGTGCTTTTATTGACCCCACTGTCTCCCTGAAAACAAAGGCTTATCTTTTTAATATTCTTCTTGTGATGCTATATGACTACAAGCCATGGAATAGCACATTCTATAAAGAACTAAGGTTTAGGCCACCCAAATGACCATAGAGGAACACATGGTGGGCATGAGTATGCCACAACATAGTATCAATAAAGAATTACAGGGGAGACAGGTAAAAAAAGGACATCATTAGGGGGATGCATGGCAGGATAAGAAGGTAGGCCAGTCACATAGCAAGAATGAGAAATAAATCTGCCTGCTCCATTGGTAACAGCACAATATTAAATATCTATAGGAGTCCCTCACTATACTGAGTGTACCCCATTCATTTGGAGGATTTATGACATAAAGTGGAGAAGAGAAGAAAATCAAGGAAAACATTTTCAGTCTACCCCTATAGGAGTGTCAGCATCATTGGTGTCAGAGATTTATTTAGGAAAGCAATGAGTATTTCTTAAAGGAAAAAATAAAGCTGCCTCACAATTTTAACCAAGTTTCATGGGATAGGGAAATGCTTTAAAGTTCTTTTTTTTAAAGTTATCTTATAGTGAGACTTTACTGTAGTTAGAAACCAATGATAGAAACTGTATAACAAAAATTGGGGAAATCTAGCTGGTCAGGGATAGTATTTTGAGCTAATCTATGTTTTCATAATGAATTCATAGAGAGATAGATAGCATGAAATAATGGATAGAGAACTATGCTGAAATTCAGGGAGAGCTATTTACATTCAGGGCAGCTAAATTGCACAGCAGATAGAGCACCGGGCCTGGAGTCAGGAAGACTTGAGTTCAAATCCAGCCTTAGACACGTTTTAGCTGTGGGACCTTGTACAAGTCACTTAACCCTGTTTGCTTCAGTTTCCTCATCTGTGAAATGAGGTGGAGAAGGAAATGGCAAACTGCTCCAGTATCTTCACCAAGAAAACCTCAAATTGGGTCAGGAAGAGTTGAACACGACTGACATAACTGAACAGCAGCAATAATTATATTCAATCCGTACCTCTGACATGTACTGATTGTATGACCATAGGCAAGTCACCTAACCTCTCAACATTCTAGGCAACTCTAAGACTTTAAGTTGTAGAGAAAGTGGCAAACTGCAATTATATAGGTACTTCATTCCATGAGTGAAATAATTAGTCCAGAATAATAATAATAATGATGATGACAACAACAACAATGTTTAACAGCATTTTGTGATAAACAAATGAGACACTAATTTTTTAATGGTGGAAATGAGTATTTCAGTGGGAAATGTACACAGAATAAATGCATAATTAGAGTAGCTGAGATATTGGTTTTATGTAACCTTATGTTTATAGGAAAGTGAGTTCTAAATCTGTAAAGATCATTTGCCAGTAGAAAAAGAGTATTTCATTTGGTTTTTGAAAAGGTAGGGGTAATTCCCACTGCAAGTGGAATAGCAAGCATCCACTCAGCCAATACATTTAATTCTGCCCTAGGAGAAAGTATTTCAAATGCTCTGTTTTGCAGAACACACTTCTGAGAACATCTCCAAGAAAAGTTAAGAACATGGAAACTTAATAGACCATGCAGGAGTTCAAGATGCCTGGAGAAATATCACAGTTTGATTACCCAGAACATCCTTCTTTTCATAGGAAAAGTCAAAATCCTTCCCTGTAAGCATATGTTGTTGTGAGGTTTTAGCTAGTGTCGAATCATAATCAAAAGTAATGAAGAAAACTGACATATTGGTTCCTTTGCACATCTCTTGCCTTTTAAAATTAGATAGCTACATAGAAAAGGCGGGCTTCAGAGAAAATTAGGGTTTTGCCATAAACAGCAGTGTACAAATACATTATTAAATTACACTGCACTGATTGCATTTCATCAGGGGGGAAAAGACATGCTACTCAATGGAATTGACTAATGTATTTAATTTCAGTTTCTAGTCCACCAAAGCTCAAGTTATCACAATGTACTAATAATTAAAAGGGGAAATATTTTTTAAATGATCAAATGGCAGCAGATGATGCCACTGTACCATCAGTGCATTGCCTGCAACCACATTACAGAATTCTAATCACTTGGCTATTTAGGAAGCAGTCACATTGAGATTTTAATAAATGTTTCTGACTCTTAGCAATAAGCATGAAAACTACTCATGTACTGGGCAGATGTGGTGGGGGCTTAGAGCAGTTCTCATCTGAAGAATATCATGAACCCTCATCAGGAGTCTGGCATGAGATGTGTTTAATCCTTTCCTCTAATCCAGACATGTGAACTTGATGCCTTCAGGTACCACTCTTCAAAATAAAGGATCCACAGAAGCAGTACTAACTTTGTTGTTTTAAGATAAAAAAAAAAAGCTTTACTGATGTCTTTGGTTTTTCTTTAAACCAAAGACAGTTCCCACTACCTGTCTATCTCCTCTCTCCCTTGTCACTGCCATTAATATAGTGGTAATTCCTTATACACATTAGTTCATTCTGAGCCCCAAACCAACCTTGTAAGATAAGTACTATCATCATTATGAATTTATATGTAACCCCTGTCCCAAAGCCCATTGGAATGATTTTCTTTCTTTGGTGGAGATGAATGTTCTGCCCTTTGCAAGAGGTAAGATGACAGAGCAACAACATTCAGCAGTCCCCCTTTGATGACTCATTATTTGGGCACTCCTGGCTTCCAGCTTTGAAAGAGAATATGGAAGAGGACAACCCCACTTTAGTTTGATGAAGATGTGAGAGGAGCAGGCAGTCTCCATCATGTCACTATTGTCAATCTACTACTCTGGAGACTTCGGGGAGTTTTCCTTTGGATGAGATCTAAGACACTCTCTTGGTTGAGCTAAGCTATCTTGTTCCCAATGGGAGAGATCCTTCACTTTCTATTGTCTGGTTATATAATTTCCTATGTATAGCTTCTTTGATTTCTATTTTATTATGATTTAGATAAATTGGCATTTATCTCTCTCTATCTATCTATCTACTTAGCTGTTTTCTAAGTGCTTCCATTGTGGAGCTGGTATTTGGTAGGGAAGGGATCAAGCCTTGGATCATGGGTCTTGGAGTCTCCCTTCACTCCAAAGTGATGCAATCAAAGGTGAGATGGAACCCAATCATATCCCAGATGAACAATATTTAATGGAGCAGGTTGATATAAATCTAGCCCAGTAACCCAGGTCTCTGAGGAGAGCAGAGTGGTAGCCTTCAACTCTAAATACCTGCTTATTCTCCTAGAAGGAATGAAAGTCTTTCTTGGAGAGTTAGGCAGTGGGAGGAAGGGGAACAGAAAAAGTCTAGAGATATCTATTATTCTTCCATTGGAGCCACACACAATGACAGCATCCCTCCCTCTCTATTACTACAAATGAATGAGAAAACTGAAGCTCAGAAAGGGTAAGTGAGTTGCCCAAAGTCAAACACCTAAAAAGTTTTGAAGTGGAATTACTTCTTGACCTCTAGAGTTTAGGGGTCAAGACACTGTCCTGTCCTCCTAGCAAAAATTCTAAGCAAAACCAAGCAATATGACAGCATATGCAACATTTAACACCCATGGTTCCTCCACTGATCTACACAGAGAGGTAAGTTTAATCCTCTGGGAAAAAAAATTGGTCACTTTTTTAAAAAATAATTTTTATCTCTGTTTAGCTGCCTTTCACTGTTGGTTTCATTTATATTATCATAGTAACTAGGTGGTATATTATTAATTTCTTTGCTTCATTTATATTCATAAGACCATCTGAATTACTTTTTCTTTCATTTCTTAGACAAAATAATAATATATCAAATCCATACACTCCAATTTGTCCAACCATTTCTCAATTGATGGATACCTACTTTCTTTCCAGGTTTTGATTTTTCTAATTCAAAAAGCACTACTATGGATATTTTCACATATATCAGTCCTTTAGTTTTATCTTTGGCTTTCTTTATGTACATGCCCAATAATGGGATGACTTACTGAAATGGTATTCAGGGTACAGTGATTTTTCTCAAATAATTAAAAATTATTTTCAGAAAAGTGGGCCAGTTCACATTTCTACTAGGAATTCATTTATGTATAGCTTCCAATATCCCCTCCAACACTGTTAATTCTTTTTTCAGTCTTTGCCATTTTATTAAGAATAAGGTGAAACCTCAGAGTTATTTTAATTTACATTTTATTACTAGTGATTTGAAGCATCTTGCATATGGATGTGGATAGATTCAATTTTTTTTGAATGCATTTGTTTATATTCATTGGCCATTCATCAATTGAGGAATGGTTCTTAGCCTTCTATTTGTCTAACTTAGCCTTATGTATCAGTTTTCTGGAGTCAAGATTGATCACATCACTTATAGGCACTATTCCTGCTGTGCTAGCCTCTGATATAATAACAAAAGCAAAACAAATGAGTCATCTGCAAGTGGTAATTATTTATTTATACTTGGATACTTTATGAACATAAATATATCTGGAATAAATATTAATAAGTCAGTTGGAATCATATGTATGGATGGTGAGATTTTTGACATTTGTTTTGACTATTTTGATATCCTGTGGTCTTCTACAAAAATCCTCTAATAAAACCATAATTATACTGGATTAGTACCAGGAAGAATTAATAATATTTACACTAGAGTTTTTTAAATTTAAAAATGTTTTATTATTATTTATTTTGATTTGTCAACAATCACTGCCATAAGCTTTTGAGTTTTAAATTTTCTCCCCCTCTCTCCACAAGAAGGAGTGTAACCTCATAGAGGTTATACATACACATTCCTATTAAACATATTTTCACATTAGTGATGTAAGTAGGAATTAGGACCAATATGGGGACCCACCAGAAAGAGGAAACAAAACACAACAGAAGAAAAAAAATAGTAAATAGTATGGTTTCATTTGCATTCACACTTCATAGTTCTTTCTTTGGATGTGGATAGCATCTTCCATCATGAGGCCTTTGGAGATGTCTTAGATCCTTGCATTGTTGAGAAAGGCTAAGGCTTTCAATATTAATCATGGCACAATGTAACTGGCATAACAAAAGGTCCAGTTCAAGAGAACTAGTGAAAAGAAATGCAGGGGAGGGTGGCCTAGCCATTCCAGATCTTAAATTCTATTACAAAGCAGTGATCATCAAAACTGCTTGGTATTAGCTAAGAAATAGAGTGGTGAATCAGTAGAATAGATTAGGTATGCAAGACAAAGTAGTCAATGACTATAATAATCTACTATTTGATAAACCCAAAGACCCCAACTTCTGGGATAAAAACTTACTATTTGACAAAAACTGCTGGGGAAACTGGAAAACAGAATGGCAGAAAGTAGGCATAGCCCAAAATCTCACACCATATCCCGAAATAAAGTCAAAATGGGTTCATGATTTAGATATAAAGTCTGGTACTGTAAGCAAACTGGGAGAGCAAGACATAATTTACCTATCAGATCTATGGAGAACAGAAGAATTCATGACCAAACAGGAGATAGAGGACATTACAGAATTCAAAGTGGATAACTTTTATTATATTAAATTGAAAAATGTTTGCACAAAAAAAGCCAATGCAACCAAGATTAGAAGGAAAGTAAAAAATTGGGAAAGAATTTTTACAACTAGTCTCTCTGATAAGGACCTCATTTATAAAATATGTAGAGAATTAAGTCAAATTTATAAGAATACAAGTTATCCCCAATTCATAAATTGTCAAAGGATATGAACAGGCAGTTCTCAGATAAAGAAATTAAAGTCATCTATAGTCATATGAAAAAATGCTCCAAATCACTATTGATTAGAGAAATACAAATCAAAACAACTCTGAATTACCACATCACACCTATCAGATTGGCCAGCATGACAAAACATGAAAATGATAAATGTTGGAGAAGATGTGGGAAAATTGAAACACTAATGCATTGTTGGTGGAGTTGTGAAATGATCCAACCATTTTGGGGAGCAATTTGGAACTACGCCCAAAGGGCTATAAAAACGTGCATAAAAATTGACCCAGCAATAGAACTTCTAGGGCTGTATCCCAAAGAGAGCAAACAAATGGGAAAAGGATCCACATGTATAAAAATATTCATAGCAGCTCTTTTTGTACTGGCAAAGAATTGGAAATTAAAAGGATGTCTATCAATTCGGGAATGGCTGAACAAGTTGTAGTATATGAATGTAATGGAATACTACTGTGCTATAAAAAATGATGAGGCAGACTTTAGAAAAAGCTGGAAAGACTTGTATGGTCTGGTGCTGAGTGAAGTGAGCAGAACCAAGAGAACATTGTACACAGTACACTAGAGTTTTAAAACTATTTAAAACTATTTTCAGACATCTCCATTGATCCTTATGAGAATTGTCTGAAGTAATTATTCCAAGTATCATGGTCCCTGTATTGTAAATAAGCTAAATATTAATGAAGCCTGTAAGCCCCTTGAGGGCAAGGATTGTTGCATTATTTATTTTTTTGTAGTCCTTGAATATAACACAGTGCCTAACATATTTTCCCCCCTCAAACCTATGATGTAATTGAAATAATGACCTTCCAGTAAGAAAACTCCTTCTACCAGTGTAAATCCGTACCTCCTAAACAACTTAGATTCTTCAGTTGTCTAGGGCAATGAGAATGACCAAACAAATTAATTGATTTTTTAAAGTATTTATTAAAGCTTACTATGTGCCAGCCATTTTTTTGAATAGTAAGAATAAAAATCCCAAAATGAGACTGTCCCTACCCTCAAAGAACTTATATTCTAATGAGGTAGGCAGTACATAGAAGGGAGTGGAAAAAAGGTAAAAGGTTTCATCTGGAGAGTAACAGGGTTGGTGAATTGATTCATTGGTTGGCTTACTATCATGCCCTTACCAGAAGCAATAGCAGTATTGATTTTATTACTGATCCCAGAACAAAAGGTAGAAAACAAAGAGTTTGGAGAGGGGGAGTACAGTGCAGAACAGATCATAACACAACTAGATGGCTTGATTAGGTAATTGGATGGAAGGTAGAAAATTATTTGGTCTGAGGTCAGCTAATATGTGAGTTTAAATTCATGATTGTCCAGTAAAGATTGTTTGGCCCAGGATGAGAATTTCAAAGTTAAATAGACTAAGTCCCATTGAAAGAGGTGGAGTGATTTGCCCAAGGTCTCATAGTATATAAATGTCAGAAACAGGATTCAAACTAAGATCTTCCTAAATCTGATGCCAGCTTCTGTCTTCTTTGCATGCTACTTCTCAATACATGTTCCTTGAACTGAACTGAATTGGATGTCACACAGGTGATGCAGGTTCAAACCCAGACTTTTGACTCAATTGAGTTGAATGTACTATCTTCCCTCCAGCATATTTCTAAAAATGAGTCTAACATGATCTCACAGATTATTTTTCATTATATCCCACACTATTTGACACAGAGTAATCACTTAAGAAACGCTGGGTGACTAATTGCTTGGTCAGTTGGATAGATAGAAATGGGAAGATACTTAGAGCTGGGGTCACATTTATGAGGCTCTTTTAATGTTGATTATACAAATCTGTAGTATTAGAGCCTCATAAATTATTATTTATCTGACTATGAGTGAACAAGTAAGTATAAAAGTTATCCAAAGCTCCTGAGACTTTAATGTAACAATGGATCCACAGGTTTGGAGTTTTCTGAAATGCCATTTTAAGTGAAAGGACACACAACTATATATAACTTATGATGCCAACCTACTTTTCTTCCTATCCATTTAGCAGAGCATTTTTCATGGTAATATTACACCTGCTGTGTGAACATGTTATTCCAATGGTATACAGTATGAATCCCCTATTACCAGCACGTGTACAACAAAATTAAGATCATTTTTTTTTGTCATTGCTGTTGTTGTGGAAAAAAAAAAAAAGGAAAAAAGAAAAAAAAAGAAAAAGGAGAAAAAATAAAAAGGAAAGTTTAACTTATGCCAAAGTAAAGAGGTTTTTGTAAATGATAGGTGGGAAAATCATGAATTATAGTAAAAATGTGACTTAAAAATAAGCCAATGGAGGGCAAAGCCTAGATGGCAAAGTGAAAGCAGTGATTTGCTTGAGCTCTCCCCCAAACCCCTCCAAAAACCTATAAAAAATGGCTCTAAACAAATTCTAAAGCAGCAAAACCCACAGAAAGACAGAGTAAAACAAATTTCCAGCCCAAGACAACCTGAATGGTTGATCAGAAAGGTATATAGCGCCAGGTTGGTAGAGGAGTACAGTTCAGTGTGGACATGCAGGCCTCAGAGGACTGAATTGGGGACAGCTGTGGTTGTTTCCAGACCTCTCAACCCACAAACGTCAAAGACAACTTAAAAGGTCAGTGGGAAAAGTCTGTTTCTGTGGAGAGAGAAATAAGCAAGGTGGTTTCAGTTCCAGTCCCTGAGCTCACCCTGGAGTGGCAGCTGCTTCCCGAGCTTCTGGCCCACAGACTGAGGGGGAATCCAGTGGCTGATCAGAGAGGAATTGCAGGGATCTCTCTGCTGATGCAGGATTCTCTTGTTTTGCCTATGCTTGGATCTGGGTCACAGTTCTGAGGGGTGCTCCTGGGGCAAGAAGGAGCGCAGGCATGGTGGAGCTTATAGCGGCTACACAGAAGAAATCCTCCTCACAGTTCCAGGACAGAAAGGAGTGTTTGTGGTCATTAGCAGACCAGAGCACAGGCCAGGAAAGGAGTAAACACCTCACCCTTGAACATACCACCTTGGAAAAACTGAAAATTTTCAGGTCCCTAGAAGTGTCTCTAAAAACAGCTGCACAACACCTCTGAAGCATGGAAGCACATTGGAAGCAGACCTCTACCTTCACAAAGAGTTTATAACTCAAGTACTCTCATTGGAAGAACAACTGACATGGAAAATAGGCCAGGAGAGAGACTTAAAAAATTATTGGACTGTCTGAAAGCCATGATCAAAAAAAATAGCCTAGACATCATCTTTCAAGAAATTATCAAGGAACTCTGCCCTGATATTTTAGAACCAGAGGACAAAATAGAAATTGAAAGAATCCACTGATCTCCTCCTGAAAGAGATCCCCAAAGGAAAACTCCTAGGAATATTGTAGCCAAATTCCAGAGTTCCCAGGTCAAGGAGAAAATATTGCAAGCAGCCAGAAAGAAATAATTCAAGTATTGTGGAAACACAATCAGGATAACACAAGATTTAGCAGCTTCTACATTAAGGGAATGCAGGGCATGGCATATAATTTTCTGGAGGGCAAAGGAGATAGGATTACAACCAAGAATCAACTACCCAGCAAAACTGAGTATAATTTTTCAGGGGAAAAAATGGTCATTCAGTGAAATAGAGGACTTTCAAGCATTCTTGATGAAGACACAAGAGCTGAATAGAAAATTTGACTTTCAAATACAAGACTCAAGTGGAACATGAAGAGGTAAACAGGAATGAGAAATCATAAGAGACTTACTAAGGTTGAACTGTTTACATTACTGCATGGAAAGATGATATTTGTAACTCATGAGAACTTTGTCAGTATTAGGGTGGTTGAAGGAAAAAAATTATATGTATGTATAGACAGATAGATAGATAGAGGGCACAGGGTGAGTTGAAGATGAAGGGGTGATATATGGAGAATAAAATTAAGTGGTGAGAGAGGATTATACTGGGAGAAGGAGAAAGAGAGAGGTAGAATGGGGTAAATTATCTCAAAAAAAACAGACAAGAAAAGGCTCCTACAGTGGAGGGGAAGCAGGGGAAGGTGAGAGGGAATGAGTGACTCTTATTCTCATCAGATTTGGCTTAAGGAGGAAATAACATACACACTCAATTGGGTATGGAAATCTATCTTACCCTACAGGAAAATAGTGGGAGAAGGGGACAAGAGAGCAGGGAGATGATAGAGGGGAGGGCAGATTGGGAGAGGAGGTAATCAGAAGCAAATACTTCTGAGGAGGGACAGGGTCAAAAGAAAGAATAGAATAAATGGGAGGGCAGGATAGGATTAAGGGAAATAGAGTTAGTTTTTCACAACATGACTACTGTGTTTTGCATAACTGCACATGTATAACCCATATTGAGTTGCTTGCCTTTTCAATGAGGATGGGTGGGGAGGGAGGAAGGGAGAAAATTTGGAATCCAAAGTTTTAAAAATGCATGTTAAAAAAATGTTTTCACATTCACCTGGGAAATAAGAAATATAGGAAATGGGGTACATAAATCTATCCTGCCCTACAAGGAAATAGAAGGATTAGGGGTTAAGAGAAGGGGGGGGAGACAGAAGGGAAGGCAGACTAGGGGAAGGGGTATTTAGAATGCATACCATCTTAGGGTGGAGGGAGGGGTGAGATGGGGTGAAAATTTGGAACTCAAAATCTTGTGGAAGTGAATGTTGAAAACTAAAAATAAGTAAAATCTGATCAAAAAAAAGTAAGCTCATGGCAAATTTATTTATACATGAATCTGGCAAGAAAAGCTTTTTTCTACTCCAAGATTTAATATTTGACAATTCTAAATGTTTGTCTTTAAATCTGAATTTCCAAAATATTTTAATTTGTCCAGAATTTCATAGAGTTTAAGAGAATGTCTGTGTATATGTATGTATATATATATATATATGTATATAGACATACATACTTTAAGTATATATATATATATATATATACACACATGTGTATATTTACATACATATATCCACACATATATGTGTATGTATGTATATATGCATCTTTCTCTCTCTCTGTCTCTCTCTGTCTCTCCCCTCCTTTTTTCCTTAAGTTCTTACTTTTCTACTAACTAGTTCTTTCCTTCCTAAACAATCTATCCAGGTTATCCCACCCTGGGCTATTTACCATTCTCCTCCTTCTTTTCATTATCATTATCAAGAATCTTAAGAAAAAATCTACACTCACTTCTTCCAAATCTTTTCTACTTCTGCCTTACTACCTTGTAATCTACTTTCAATGTGAAGTACTCAACAGAAATCTTTCTCTTCTAAGTGGAAAAAGACCTTCTAATCACTAAATCCCAGGGCTTTTTCTCAATTTTTATCCTCCTTGACTTCTCTCTCCCCCCTTGGTCTCCATGACAATGTACTAGCCTGATTCTCCTCTTAGCTGTCAGATACAGTATTTATCTTTTTTCTTCACTGGTCCCTAATGTTCACTGCTCTCTAATGTTCTTCCTGGGACTCTTCTTCCCCCCACTTTTCTTCCTTCCTACATCAAGTACTCTGTGTACTCACTTTTTGAACAACTAGCTGACTAACCTTTAACACTTAACTCAAATGATACTGGCTTCAAGAAGCTTTTCATGATAACCCCAACTTAAAGAGATCCATCCTTTCTATGAAATTCTTTGTATTTCTTTTTCATACAGTGTGTCACCTACTTACCCTCTCCTCACTTCTCACCTGGTGGCACTACTTTACAACTGACTTTATCATGTCCTCAAGTCAGATACCTTCTTTGGATTCTTCCCCCACCCCACCCCAGCTTTTCAGCTTCCTTTTATGTTTTGTCTTCACCCAAAAGACTGTAAGCTACTGGAGGGCAGGGACGCTTTTTTGGTATCTGTATCCCCAGAGCTTATGACAATGTTTTGCACATAGTAGGAGCAATGTTTATTGAGTATTAACTATCATCCTTCTCTGACCAGGGGCTATTATATTCATTTTCTAATTACCACCCATTTCTTACTCCAACATATCATGATTCAGCCATTTCTTACTCTTTCAAAAAATGTCACTTCCCCTACAGCCCATTTCTGAACTCACCAGCAATATGGTTCTTCTCTTCTGAGTTTCCTATATTACATTTCAATGATGCAATAGCACACTAGAATACAGGCATAATCTTACATTGATTTAATTCCTTGAGGTTTAAAAAAGTGCTCTCCTTACCACATTCTGGGAAGGGAAGGGACCCAAGGTAAATAACCTAAATGACCTGCCCAGCGTCACACAGGTAGTATCTAAGGCTGGATCTGAACACAATTCTTTCTGACTCTTGACTTAGCAAGCACCCTATCCACTGTACCTCCTAATTGCCTCTAAGAAAGAATTATCCTCTCTATTTTACAAATGAGAAAACTGAAATAGAGAGATTTAAATGACTAGTTCAGTTCTTCTGACTCCATACTCAGCACTGTTTCCAATATACAACAAGACCTGACAAATGCTGAACTTGGAATGGAAGCTTTCCAATGCTTCAGTTCAAACTAGAGGTAATTATCATTAGACCAATGTGAACAATAATACTAAATATTGGACCAATTTTAAATGAACTTCTTCAAAGGATGCATTGTAATTTGCCACCACAATCACTACCAATGGTGGTAACACAAATATGTTTACAACCTTAAGTAAAATACACTATTTAAAATCATTCCCCCACCCAATCCATTCATGAAAAAAAGCCATATAGACAACTTCCCTTTAATAGATTCATTTCTTATTAAATTTAGAATGAAATTTGTGTATTTTGGCTGGAAAGAACATGCTATTTTCTGTGATTAATTAGATCCATTTGTGCAAATTTATCCTTTGTTGTTTCACATCCAAAGGATATAAAGCTTTAAAAGATAAGCTGAGGGAGGCATTTTGAGGCTGATTCTTAAGTGTAAGTCATCTCAAGGTGTCTTTACCAATATCATTAACAAATCATTTCAGAATTTCTACAGGTTACAATACCCAGACCTGATTTGTCAAACCACAATATTAATCCAATCTTTCTCCTGAACTCTTCCCCCATCTTTTGTTACTTAAAAAAAGAAAAATCATTTTCCTTTTAAAAATATCCCTACTGGATTGACAAATAGACACTACAGTCTTGTCATTATGACTGCTGGCTTCACATCATATGAAGGAAATCAGTGAGGTGCAAAATACTGGACTGGATGGCAACAGACCCAGAATTAATTTGAGCTCTGCCAATAACTAGTGTGTAACCTTGTATAAGTCACTTGACTTCTTAACTTTCTGAACTTTGATGTCTTTGATGGGGATGGGATTTGAACTCCTAAAAGGAAAAGATCTTGTCTTTGGGATCTGTACCCCAAAAAGGAAAAGCCCTGGACTTTCCCACATCATGAAGTCTCTGGAGTTCACCTGAGGCTATAATCCACTCAATTAGCCTTTCATTGTGGCTGTGCCCAATCTCCCAATTCTGTTCAACATCTTCATAGGGGACTATCAATATTGCTTCCAACCCCTTCATCTGATAGGTGAAGAAAAGAAGTGAGTCACATGGGAAGTAAGTGGCAGAGTCCAGATTTGAACCCAGGTTTTCCAATTCCAAATCTGATACTCTCTTTCTACAAGATGCAGTAACTGGACTCAATAACTTCCAAGATCCCTGCCAGTCTCCACATGAATTGTAATCAGTATCTTCCTGGAGGAAAATCATTTACTTTTTCTTAACAGCTGATTTTTGGCCACAATATTAGAAGAAACAATTAACAAACAGAACTCTTGTTTTCCTCAAAAAAAAGAAAATAGCCCCCTAAAATGTTTTTCTCGTTTTCTCTGTAAAACAAAGGTATTGAACTAGACAGTCCCTAGGACCCTTTCCAGCTTTAACAGGATCAGAGCCTCTGAGTGTGTATGTGCTCCTTACCTCAAGATTAGGAGAAGGATAATTCATGGGGAGGAAGCATTGTTTAATGGAAAGATAACTAGGTTCCTGATCAGAGAATCTGAGATTAAATATGGGGCTTGCTACTTACTAGCTTTCTCGGGCAAGTCACATGTAAGCCTCAACCTCATACTAGTGGTTGGACCACATGATCTCAAAAGTCCCTTCCAGTTCTAAAACAATATGATTCCTTAACCTTAATGCACATAAACTATGATGCACATATGAGTTAGTGGAATTGAATTATTGACAAATTAGTTGCTTTATTTTATGCCTTGAAAAGACTTCATTTTCTCGTCTTTTGCAGTATTCTTCAGTAGCATTTTGTTTGTTACCCAGGGTTCAAAAATCCTTAAATATGCCCTTTTCCAGACCAACAAATTATTCCTTTCACCCCATATCTTGAGTCAAAAAGTTGATGGCTTAATGATTCTACTTAGCTTAGCCCTGGAGAAGAAGGGGGGCCAGCTTTTGGCAGAAAAGAATTTAAAATGTCCTAAATCCTTGAGAATTTCCAGTTGTTATTTAAATATGTTATGCATCTATAAATGGATAAGGTAAATTTACAGTCTCAAAACAGTCCTGATGAAGACATCATCATCATAACAATAACAATAAAAGTAATAATCAAGTAGCATCTGGATAAGCACTGTCATGAAGGTTTAGAAATTATTTAATGTACATTAATAGTGCCTTACCCAAAGGGGACTCTTTGTAAACCTTTGTGCAACTGAATTTCATCTTTCTAAGCTCAATAACAAAAATATTCAAAGCATCTCTAGGGCATAATGTTTCACTCTCAGTAGTTGCTGAATAAATGTTTGTTTCTGGCTTGATTGACTTAAATGGGTGTTCCAGTCGTAAGAACTCATGTGAATTTTCCTGTTAATCACTCACCTTTCTAATGGATTGTTGATTTCATTTGCATTCTGATCTGCCTAGAAAAAAGCTAGAATTAGACAGGAAGTGGAGAAGAGAAAAATCTTGCCCCCAAATCATTTCAACATTATAGTGACTCTTTGAATATTTTAGAAGGCATTTGACAGCCATCATGGCATAGTGAAAACAGCCTAAGATTTGGCACCAGAAGTATTAGATTTGAATCCCTGCTCTTTTCTATTTACTAACTTTGAGACTTTGGGCAATTCACTTTATGTTTGTGGTTTCCATCTCTTTATCTGCAATTGTAACCTTTACCCAGGTTCTATCCTCTGCCATGCCAAACTGTACTGCCCTCAAGTATATGACAAACAAGGAAGCACATTTTCTTAAGAGATCTGTCAAAAGATGAAAACTATTTTAGGAAGATCTGCATTCCCACTCTCTGACCTATACTAGGGAACCACTTCTGCCTTATTCTTTAGTTAGAGGTTGTGAAGTGAGTAAATTGGTGTGGGGGTGGGGGGAGAGAGGTCCTTTGAGCTTCCTTCCAGCTTGAACAGTTTCGTTCTCATATGTGTGCTCCATACTATCTTTCTATGTCACCTATGTGTAGCTCATAACATCTTGAACACAGAGTCTTGAATACAGTAGAAATTTAATTGATTTTTAAACTGAATTCATTTGAAATAGTCACAGCTGGAAAAAATCAACAACATCAAAAGAGTCCCAATTTCCCAACTCAGTCTATATACTTTGTCTCTGAACTTCTGGTATAGTTTCCCAAGTATACCATGAAATATTTTCTCCTAAAATAAACAAACAAAAAAGTCCTGTCCTGTCATTGCTGGAGAAATTACAGGGCCCTCCTCCTATTCCTCTAAAGTATAACTACCAGCTGCCACAAATGATATAGAGGTCATCATTGATAGCATTAGCATATGACAGGATATACTTCAGCATACCATTAATATAGATGGCTGGTGCAATTAACATTTTGAAGGGAAAGCAAAAACTCCATAGAGCTCTGCCACCTGCTAGCATTAGCAGGGACCTACTCCAAGCTTTTGGTCTTTAAATTATTTTTAATAAAATAAAATAATGGCTGAATTTATCAACACATGGTGCCAACATGAGAGCATCTGTCCCTTGGAAGGAATGCCAGTTTCACTGTTGCTCTTTTCTAAAAGGACCAGCTAAACACATGGACTACCTATTTCCATCCCAACAAATGTAAGCAACATACTTAAAGGAACACTGCAATAGGCATATCCTTTAACATACGAATGAAAATAATATCATAATCAATCTTTTGATTACTTGTGGTTTTGGTCATGCTGCTATCCAAGTAATACTTCATAAACTTGCAGTATAATAAAAGTACCATTAGTTTTGCAAAGAATCTGGGTTCAAATCCCACCTCTGACACTAACTACATGTGTCATCTAGGGAAAAGACACAATCTCTCTGGGCTTCTATTTCTCTATCTACAAAATGAAGGAGTTGGTTGGACAAGATGGTTCTTGAGGTCTCTTCAAGTTCTAGATTTAATAACCTATGATCAAATGGACCATGTCTCTGCAAAGTACAAAATGACAAAAGTCAAAAGAAAACATTAGAAATTATATAGGCTGATGTTTTTTCCTTCAATGTCTACAATGAATAAAGATTTTATATTCTAGAAGCAGTCATTTTGACAAAAGTTGTTCACCTTAGTTTAAGTGAGGCAATGTCAAACTTCCATGATAGAAATCTGTTCTATTAAAAAAAAAATTAGAAAAGCTTCAGAGGTATTTCTGGTTCATGTAAGCAACAAGATGGAATACTAGACATTATCTCTGATCCCCACGACATCTCAAACTTTTCCCACGCCGAAATTATACACCAAAGATAAAGTTGTCTTGGTGATCT
Organism: Phascolarctos cinereus; assembly: GCF_003287225.1. Taxonomy (NCBI): domain Eukaryota; kingdom Metazoa; phylum Chordata; class Mammalia; order Diprotodontia; family Phascolarctidae; genus Phascolarctos; species Phascolarctos cinereus. Next base: position 138,935,713 of record NW_027555514.1, read on the forward strand.
AGGATGTACAGAATCCAAAAGAAGTTTAAAGAAAAACCCAGGGGCAGCTAGGTGGCACAGTGGATAGAGCACCGGCCCTGGATTCAGGAGGACCCAAGCTCAAATCTGGCTTCAGACACATAACACTTACTAGCTGTGTGACCCTGGACAAGTCACTTAACCCCACTGCCTAGCCAAAAAAAAATTCAGGAATTGATCGAGCTCACTCAACACTTCTCCCCTACCTTCCATGCTACCAGCAGTAAGTTTATACTAGCAGACTCAAGGAGATAACAGACATCAAAAACCATCCCTACACTTCAGTCCCCCCTCCCTCCTTCTAGTGCCATAGAGACCCCAGCTCCAGACTGCAAAAATTTGCTTTGGCCTAGATAGAAGGAAAAAGCACCAGTGCGACGAAATTCTAAACAAGGTTTTTTAGGAAAACAGTCTCAGAGCTGCCTGTGCTGGACTAGAGAACTGGGAAACAGAAGCAGTAGGACAGGTCACCAGGCAAGTACACTCTGTGTATGGGGATTGGGGGGTGGGGGTAGAGGGCAGGAAGAGGACTGTGCACTCCATGGAGCCTGAGAAAAAAGAGCACAGCATCCATCTGTGACCACCCAAAAAGTCAGTTAAGGCAGAGACCTAGTCTGTTGAATTATAAATGAATCAGTCCTTTTTTTTTGTGGGACTACATTACAACATGGGAGGGTACATAAAGAGAAGGAGGGGAATAGAGGAGTAGAAAGGAATAAGTGATACACCAGCATCAAATCAAGGACAAGCAATGACAGGAAGGTGATCTTTGTGGGCTCAGAAAGAGATTACCCTATAGGAGAGTAAGTGATGTGGTGGAGGAGTGAAAGACTGAAAAGTCTAGGGGGAAAGGAAAGAGACCTCACTTTGGAGGTGGGAGAGGGTTCTACTAATGATTGATCCTATGGATGAAGAGAAATGGCTGGTGAAGGGAGATGAGGACCGTACATTGTATGAGGCTTGGGAAATTTGGTGCTTGAAGTCTACTTGTCCTGGGAGGGGTGGGAGTTGTAATTCTTGGAGGCAACTGGTACCTAGAGAAGTAGGTGATCATGAACATAGGAGGAGATTTCCAGGCAAATTAAGGGAGGAGGGAGGTCAACAAGAGAGGGTTTAGATCAGTGGTGAGCTGCATAATCAGGGATGTGATGAAAGAGGGGCCCTACCACAGAGTAGTATCCTCTCTGACACATGCAATAATTAGTATTATTCTGAAAGTGAGGCACAATGGAAAGGGGGTACCTATGGGACAAGCTCTACAAGGCTTTGACAGAAAGCATCTAGAGGGAAAAACCTAGAACTGATACCTTAAAAAATGTAATTGCATGAAGAATGTGGAGAAAAAAGAGAAACCAGATAATTATAGAAGTTGTGAATGAGAGAAGGGAGTCTAGAGTAACAAGAAAGAGGGATAATGAAGAGAGTGAGAGAAATCCTTTGTGGAAAGGGACACAATAATGAAAATTAAGAACTAAGGAACAGGTCTAGGCAAAAGTGACAAGAAAAAGGAGGAATCTACTTGACTAACAGAAAAAAAGGTGGGAGAAATATTTAACCAGATAAAAGCAGGAAAGAAAAAGGAAACAATAAAACCCTAAAGAGAAAGGTATAGCAAACTATAAGAGTTGATCAAAGGTGAGGGGAAGAGAGCCAGTGGGAACAAGAAGAATTTAACAAATGATTAAAGTAAAGTAACTGATGGAATATAATACTGTGTTCATAGAAGAAGAGGGAAACTTAAAACTGAAAAGTATTTTCACAGGCAACAATGATGCATCTAAAATAAGAAGGGAATGATCAAATGGGGAAAATATCTTTGTATCAGACTTCTTTGATAAGGGTTTGGTATCCAAAATATATAAACTATATATGTGTGTGTGCAGTCTTATAAATACATAAAACTCATAACCATTCCCCAATTATTGTTTGTCTTTTATTCTCAAAGAGGACTATGACATTGGGAGGGTGAAGTCATGACTTGTAAGTGAATTGGATTTAAGTGAAGCAGGGCTGTGCAAAGTCACCAGTCTCACTCTCTCCTCCTGAGACATCTGGGTCCAGTTGCAAGATATAGATCAGGACAACTGAAGATGGCCCTGGATGCAGTGGGAGACCTTGGCCTTCCTCAATAGATAAAATATCAAAGGGAATGACCAAACAGCTCTCAAAAGAACTGCAAAACATTGAACAACCACACAAAAATGTTCCAAAGAACTGAGAATAAGAGAAATGAAAATCATAAGAAATGTATGCTTCATGGTGGCTGGCCATTAACTCCTAACCTATTGCTCCATTTAACAGAATGAAAGCAAACTGAACAAATCCCAATGTGCAACCACGAGGCAACATTTTAAAAGGGGTGACAGTCTTGTTCTCTTTCTCTTAACCCAGTTCTCTCTCATACATTCCAAAGCTGGAACAAGTGAAGCTTGCCCCGAAAGCCAATGGGAAAATTGCTAATTACAGTCAAACTAGTTGGAATCTCCTTATGTATCTAATTCTACCATATTGTTCTGTTTCCCAAATAGAGGCAGAATGGGAAGAAAGAACAAGAAAAGAGAAATTAGGAGATGTAATTTCCTTGGGGAAAATATGAGCTATTGAGAGTAACTTTATATAACAATGATTATAATATTGAGTGCCAGATCAGTGTGATAAACAAAGAGCATTTGCAGTCACCTTAGGCTGGCATTTCAAAATTGAATTTTCAAGCACTATGAGTGATTGGTGAGGATAGGGAATTTACTATCACTACTGCCAACAATAACAGCTTGAGAAAGAACAAGATGTGGCACGGAGAATTAGTTTCTAAGTCAGGAAGACCTCAGTACAAGTCCTACCTCCAATATGTATTGGCTAAATAACCTTGGGCAAGACACTTAACCTTTTAGTACCTCTAGACAATTGTCTAAGATGATTAAGTTGTGGAACAATAGGTTAGCCTACATTGGTATAGATAATTTTCCCAAGAGGTGCTCCTACAACATTGAAATCACATGCCTCCCAAAGCAATAAAAAATAGCTCATATTCATAAAGTACTTAGAGCAGCTAGGTGGCACAGTGTATAGAGTGCTAGGCTTGGAATCAGGAAGACTCATCTTCATAAGTTCAAATCTGGCTTCAGATACTTACTAGCTGTGTGACCCTGAGCAAGTCATTTAACCCTGTTTGCCTCAATTTCTTCATCTATAAAATGCGCTAGAGAAGGAAACGGTAAACCACTCCAGTATCTCTGCCAAGAAAATCCCACCCCATGAAGTTACAGTGGGAGAGTACTGAATAACAACATGAAGTACTTTGATTTGCAAAAACACTTTACCCACATTTCTCATTTAACTCTCACAAAAAGTAGGTGTTATTGTTATTCTCATTTTATAGTTGAAGGAACTGAGGCTCAGAGATATTAAATTATGTGTTCTTGATCATAAAGCTAATAAGAGTCTGAATCAAGATTTGAATCCAGGTTATTAAGACTCTAAGTGGAGAAGGAAGAAAGCAAGCAAGGAACAAAATGAATATTTCTTTAGTTCTAAGTGCTTTAAAAGTGATGTTTAAGTACTTTGTCTTAATCCTCACAACAACCCTTGGAGGTATGTGACATTATTATCCCTATTTTACAGTTGAAGAAACTGTGGCAGATAGCAGTTAAGTAAACTTGCCCAGGGTCACACAAATAGCAAGCATCCAAGGTTGGATTTGAACTCAGATCTTCCTAACAATAGGTCTATAGCTCCATCTACTGTGCTATCTAGCTCCCTTACCTTCTATACCAGGGGTGGGAAGCTTGTGGCCTTCAGGCCATAAATGGCCTGCTAGGTCCTTGAGCATGGCCTTTTGACTGAGTCTAAGTTATACTGAACAAATCCTTTTATTAAGGAGATGTGTGTTCTGTGAAGTTTGGATTCAGTCAAAGGGCCACATGTTGCCTTGAGGCCATAGATTCCCCACCCCTATTCTATACCATATTGCAGATTTAACCAGTGCCAATTTTTTTTCCAGATTATAATAAGGTTTATATAAATTAATAATGAATTACTTATATACCAAGACAAAAAGTACATCTTTCAAATTCAGCTATCAATAACATATGTGCTTGCCTAATAACTTATGCTGAATTTCCTCAATATTTTGCCACAAAGAAATCCACATTTTTAAGATAAATCTCAGAATCATCTAATGCAAAGAAAATTTAAGATTATGAAAGAAAGAATTAGATCTTAACATACCCTCCTGCTGTCATTTTTAGAAATTAACCGAGGAGGTGGAGTTGTAAATAGGATGTGCCATTTTCATGGTTTTGTCTTCCAATAGTGATCTCATTGGAAGAAATCAGTGCCCTTTCAGGATTTTTAAAATCTATCTTTCATTTTTGGTAGTGAAACTGCTAGTTATTCACATACATTTGGCTTCATCATACAATATGTACAAAAAATTGCATATATATGCCATCCAGAAGACTAAAAGAATCACAATCCTACTTTCCGCAGGAGGCCTTTCTTGATAATCCTTTATGCTAGTGCCTTCTCTCTGCTGATTATCCCCAATTTATCTGGCTTGTATTTTGTTTATACATAGTTGTTAGCAGTATATGTCTTCCATTAGATGATGAGCTCCTTGAGAATGGGGATTATATTTTCCCTTCTTTGTATCCACAGCACTTAGTACAATGCCTGGTACCAGCAGTTGTTTAATGAGTGGTTGTTGACTAACAGGCATATACATACTTACACATATATAATGAAAGTGATATCAGATTTGTGTTGACATATGATAGGACAATATCTTGCTGGTTCAATATGTTCATTTTTCTATTTTAAGGAATAAGTTCTCTGTTCTTTCAGTGGTCCCTTTTTTAGATATAAGAAAACTAGATAAAAATAAAATATTTTACTACCTTTTAACCTCTTCAGGAAGAAGATTTTACTAAGTGAATCCTTTGTAAGATCTGTAGAGTTTTAAGAAGATTAAAAGGAGGATAATTAATGTGCTTAAAGTTCTCTGGTAGTAAAATATACCTTTTTATAATCAATATTTATTTTTATCACCAAATCAATTTCTTTATTACAGAAGGCTGCACTTCATATTTTAGTTCCAAGAACTGCTGGTATTCCTCCCTTAATTGACTCTAGGATATAAAATTAATCATTTCATGTACCTTATTCATTTTATTTTATACTCTTTGCCTCTTGGCAAAGTACTCTTGGGTATAATTATTTCTTTGTTTTGGAAATACAACTGATCTCCTCACCAAAATGACAGATTCAACACTTTCTTAGACTAAGATCAAAAGTGACATTGACCATGGCCTTTGATAAAAAAAAAAACAGTCCAAGGTTCTTGAATATGTCTTAGTCCAATCCCATGTTGACACACTGCTTTGACTGCAAATTAAGTATGCTGCAATCTGAAGTTTATCAAGAAATGAAGGAATAACTCTTGTTATTTTAAGTGAAGACAGATAGCTTTCAACTCTACTCTGAGAAATGATGAAAGGACCCTTTCCTTCCATTGGTGATAGAACCTAAAAACTACCTTTTGAGCTATTTAGAATGACTGTAATGCATCTCTTTCATAGTGTATGTATACATGGTAACAAATAGTTGGGTAACTGCCCATCAATTAGATAGGGAAAAAAAATCAGCATGAATAATCTTTAGAAATTAACAGGACAGTGGTTCATTCAGTCAAAATAATTAATCCAGTAGCAACATGGTGAAAACTTCATAGCAGAACATTTCTAAGGTTTCAGACCTAATCAAGTTAATTTTTAAAAATGAAATTAATTAAAACATGACTTTATCTTTGATATTTACTTGTATGTTTTAATGCATGTGGGGAAATTAAGATAAATATCTTAATGCTAAGATTTGGTTGGAACCCAGTGATAAAATGTCTGCAAATTACAGATGAATTCCTTCAAAATCTATAACTTTTATTTTTTCCTAGATTTCTGAATCTCAACATAGCTTCTTTATAATCACCCTTCAAATTGGCTCCAAGTTGTACTTTTCCCCCACCCTGCAAAATAGAGGGCTGGATTTGAAGACAAAGGAAATGGATTGAAATCCTAGTTCTGCCACACAGACATGAATTACCTTGGACAAATAATTTAACTGCTCTGATCTCAGATTCCTCAACTATAACATGAGACAGGTGAACTACATGACTTTAAAGGTCCCTTCCATCTCTAAATCTATCAAACTCTGAACACGCACAAAACAGTATATTCTTCTATCTTCTTGACACCTCTATCTCTAATTAGTGGCTGATGAATCATCTTGGCTAAGGGACATTCTTTGTGATGCTATTAGAAATCTGAAATAGGCAAAGTCCACAAGTGAAATGATTCATGGCTGTGTACCCCAGTGGAGTCTATGCCTCAGTAACTCACCTAGTCCTTGGTTCTTAGCTTTGTTCAATACAATTATCTAAATTGCATTAACATGCTTCCCACATTGACTAGTGATTGATGAATTATTACCATCCTCCTTATATCCTGATCACCACTTTCAGCACCAGCATCAGCTGATGGATCCTCTCCCTAATATGCAAAATCATGTGATTCTAAATGCTTGTTTATTTAGTTCTGAAACATTCAGCAAGTTTTCAGCATAAGGAAAGCAAATCATCACCATTTAAGGTATTATTCTTCAAAACAGATACAATCTTGGATGCCCCTCACCACTCTCCCTAAACTTTTCTTTGTTCTGCTTAGAGTATAGCATTCTTAATATAAATTCCACATAATCATAATAATTTCAAATATCCTGTAGGTCCTTGTTTTAAAAGTATGCAATAAATATTCTATATTTTATCACATTCCTCAGTGACATGAATACATCAGATGAGTAGATTGGCCTGAAAAGAAAGAAACGAAGAAACATTACAAATTAGAAAAGATATCTATAAGAGAAGATTGTGTGGAGCACTGAAATAGCAGAGAACAGTAAGTGTTAAGCAGAAAATCTAATCATAAAAAACATAAAAATAAATGCCATTTATGACCATTATCTGACATTTTACTAACCCACTAAAAATTTTCGCCTACATATGTTGCTTTAAGTCTGTCTGTGTCTCCCTGTTTCCTTGATTCTAAATCTTAAAAATCCATCCTCCAAGCTTTAGTATAACTCATCATAATCCTCCCAACTCTTCCCATTCTACACAAGCTTCTCTCATCGTTTATTTGACTTATAAACTATGTTGAATTGCACACTCTTACTCCAAGAATCAATTGTTGTAATGGACAGGTCATTCCCGTCCCCACTTTAGAATGTTCGTGTGTGTGTGTATGTGTGTGTGTGTGTGTGTGTGTGTGTGTGTATCCCATGATTATCACCTTACTGCATAATGATAAGATTTATGACTTGCAACTGCATGTTGCAACTTCTTCTCAAAAGAAGAGAAAAACTCTTCCACAGTAGCTTTCAAATTATGACAACTACTTTAAACACTCAAGTGGAGAAAGGAATTCAGGATTTCTCCCACATGTTCCCCACTTGGCTGTAAATGCATGGCATAATTGACTTCCTGTCTCTGTTGTGTTTGTTTTATTTCCTGAAATAAGGTGAATGAGTGTCAGAGATGAAAGAGACTAAATTAGGATTTTGCGTACTTTAAAAAGCCAGAATAGCCATCGGATGTCAGTAAGTGATTCCACAGCAGAATCTGGCAACAGCCACAGCAGTTGAATTCGGTGCAGTTTACTCTGAGGAGCAATCGGCTTGAACTAACCAAGTAATACAGCAACCCAGGAACAAAGACACTGTCTCCTGAAAGCAAGGGAGGGACTCATCCTCTTAGTATTCCTCAATCACAAATGAACTTGATACTTAATGGAGGAAGATGGGGGGTGGAGGCAATGTTTGGTAGTTACCAGTTTAAGTTTGATTGCACTTTCTTCAAGGAACAAATGAGTGTGTAGAAAGACTCATTTGGTGGGATTTTTATTTGTAATTCTGCCAGGAAATATCCCTCTATAAAGCTAGTTGACATTAACCTATTATTATTGAGAAAATCATATAATTAACTGATATTGGGACATCAATCACTGGCAATAGATTAGGGAAAAATAGAAAGGGACTTATCAGTAATAGTAATGGAAAACACATCTCAAACCTTCAGGGTTATTTCTAGAACCCTAACAGGAGGTGTTGAATCTATACTCTGGGGAACTGACCTATTAGTGTGTATGTGTAAGCTCAGAACCCATATGTTACAATATAGTAGGAAAGGAGCTTAGATATTTTCTAATCCAACCTCTAATCAAAGTATGAGTTCTTTCTACATCTGCATAAAGTAGTCAGCCTGCCTCTGTTGGAAGAATACCAATGACAAGGAAACCATTATACCATGGAGGAACACATAACATTTTCTGGTAGCCCTAACTATGAATTAGCATAGTCTTCTTAATAATGATCAAAATCATCCTCCTGGCAAGCTTTTCCCATTAGTCCTGATTCTGCCCTCTAGAGCCACACACATAAGTCATTCAGCAAATCTCCACTTTCTCTTAATTGCTAGTGATTAAAAATATGCTAAATAAGTAAAGTGGTTCTTTCAACTGAACACAAATGGCCTATTTTGTGTAGCTTTCAGTGTTCTACAAAAAAAAAAATGGATCCAATCTCTGATTCCATTATATAGTATAGAGTATAGAGAAAACTCTCTAGCAAAGGAAGTCAGCACCTGCTCTGCAACTTTTAATCTTAGAAAGTCACCTGAAGAAAAGAGATATTAAATGATTTGACTAGGATCACACAGCCGCTATTTTTCATGAATAAAACTTGAACCCAGGTCTTCCTGACTTTAAAGCTAGATCTCTAACACACTTCTTCCTGAACAGAATACTATGTTAGAAATGGAGATGGAATAAGGCTGGGGAAAAACATAAACAAAATATTGAGATGACCACATTTAGTCAAATGTTCAACCACTACCAACAACTTCCAAAAATAGTCTAATTTAAGGCCCAAAGATTGCATGTTCAGGCTAAGGTGGATACTAAGTCCTAGCATCTACTAAATAAATCCCTTAATAAAAACTGTTTGTTCTGTGAGGTATGAATTTAGTCAAAGGACTGCACTTGAGGACCTAGAGGGCCACATTTGGCCTTGAGGCCACAGGTTCTTTACCTCTGTCTAGGAGAAGCCTCTCCAAGACCCCTCTAATTTGAAATGATCGAGGTAGGCACTAGATCCTTCTCAGTTCAGAAGATTCCAGGATATAGAGATCAGTAGTATAGTTGCCCCAATTCTTCAGATCAACTTGACGACAGATCTACAAAATCTCCAGATCTATAATCCAAATCAGACCACCTTAGAAAAAAACTCTAGAGATCCCTTTGAAATCATACAACTTTTCCCATGATCCTTATGATTTAGAAAGCCAAAGAGCAGAATGTACCTTCTAAGTTTACCAAGCACATGCCTTCACCCTTACAGTTGAACCATAGCTAAGCTAAGTTTCACTTCCACTAAGATAAGCTTATTTTATACCTATATGAGATATTAACATGATGCCATTTATATTAGGGTTTAACATTTTTAAATATTCCCTATATGGAGGCAGTGAGGTGGTATAGTGAGGAGAGCACTGGGTTCAAATTAGGCCTCACACACTAGTTATACAACCCTGAGCAAGGCATTTAACTTCTGCTTCCCCCAATTTCCTCAATTGTAAAAGGAAAATAACATCTCACAAGATTGTTGTGGAATTGGATGAGATTTCAATATAAATGCTTATTCCTTCTCTTGTCTCTTCTCTTTCCTATATCCTGGCTACATATATATCCATATCAGTGTGCCTATTTTCAGTTATGAGCTTCTAGGATAGAGATCTAAGTCTAAGTAATTATTTTTATATATAGCTAAGGATAGAGACAGGAGAAGGAAAGGAGATTTAGGAAGGCACCATTTCATTCAAAGTTATTTTGTGCTTTTGATATTATTATCTCTGTGTTATAGATTTTCAGCTCCATGAGGGCAGACTTTATATAGTCCTACTTCCTACAGCACCAAGTACATCAGTCTGCATCCCATGAATACCCAATATGTATGTGGTGAATTTGAAATTGAAGTTACCACATTATGAATCTTAGTTATATATTAAAAGTTATATGGAAATTCAGCCTTTGCTATGTGTTGAGTGACTTTGAGGAAGTATATTCATCATGGTCTACATTTTGTAGCCTATAATGTGAAAATAAAAATTTCTTGCAAGTGCGCAAAAAGTTGATTCTTCTAAAAGCTGAAATGCCTGAGATTTTTTTCCACTCATCTCTTCATTAGATTGCCAGTATAGATTACTTTGAAAATACCTTGGGGGAAAAATGTATGTTTATGTTATTGTTGCTTATCAAGTCTTTTTAAGAAAGTATGACCTAATCTTGCATAGTGGTTTTCCTATAATGAATGAAGGGCAGAACTAAGAAATCTCAATAGTCTGTAGCTAAGTAGCTCAAGTACTTTATATGGTTGGATATAGGCAAAAGCTTGAAGAGTTTATCATTTGGTGGGTCATTTGTTCAGTACTGTGGTCAGAGACTATAATCTTGATGCCATCTTTCAAATATTTTGCAGGTAATTAAGGATAAGGCCTTATCTGAAATTGTTGTTAGAGGCCATAGAAGTTCAAGCTATATACCTGTAAAAAGAACCCCTCCATACTTACAAGTGACTTTAAGACTGTTTATCTACTATAGCTCCTATTATTCATTTGTGTAGAGTCTGGACCTATGATTTTATAATTTACAATACATCCCAGTGTGGACATTTTCTCCAATGATGCAGATCAACCACTCAAATGCAACATGCAATCTTTAAAAAAAATCAGGGGCACTGAAAGGTTCAGTGTTTCATCCCTGGTCACATACAACTAGCATGTTTCAGGTCATCCCAGCTCCATGGATCATACTCTTTTCACTTCATCATCTGCTACTGAGATGAACACATATTGGTGAGTTTGTATAGCCACTTCAACTTTCTATTTCCATTGAATGGAAAAGTTCAGCGAACTCAATCATTGCTTCTATGAATAACTTTGGCTTTATACAACTTTGACCTCAGCATCCAGAATGTTTACCCTTTTCTTCATAAGTTGCCATAAAAAGTTTTACTCATCTCTTTCCCCCAGATTCAAAGCATCATTGTCAATGCATAAATAATGCAGCTTTATCTTTGATGGTATAGAGTTTATTTAATTAAATTTGTTTGCCTGAAGCAGATACTATGTTTCAGAATATTACCCTTTCCGCAGGAGCCACTACTTTTTGGATTTTTGGTGCTTTAATTTCTGTCCTTTATATTAAACATCTTATGTAGCAACTAGAGGTATTTCTATTTAATAGAAACCAAATAATTCCAAGTTATTATCTGAATGCAGGATTTCTAACTTGCCTGCCATGGCATTTTAAAAGATTCATGCCACCAAGTCAATCCTTTTTTGTTGTTGTTGTTGTTTATTTGTTTTTAGACTTTAAACTTTTAAAAATAAAGTAGAATTATGACTCACTAATACTTACGTTTCCTTTGCTTTGAGTTTTTGTGATCTCTCAGAAAAGTCATTAATAAATGATACCATAATTCGATACAGAACAATGGTTTGCAATACTAATTTAGCAAATCTATGACTTCTCTACAAAATCTAGATGATGTTATATAAGAATGCACTTAAGTATTTTCCTCATATTTTCATTAGTTGGCATGGCTCATAAATATAGTTTGGGTAGGGGAAAGAGCACTTTGTTAGGACTGAAGATAGCAGGGTTCTAATCCAAGTTCTGCCAATTACCTACTGTTTAACAATGGAAAATTCATGCCCTATATGGCTCAGTTTCTTTATCAGTAAAATGGGAGAAATTGGATTATGTCCCTCAAAACTATACAATTCTAAAATACTCTCATTCCTCAAGATCTCAAGGACAACAAACAATGGGAGCAGGGAGAAAGCTGAAATGAAGTTTTGGGATCAATATATGTAGTGACCTGAAAGAACTGAAGGAGTGTGAAGGCAGAGCCAAAATGGCAGAGTAAAGGCAGGAACTCACTTGAGCTCTCCCAAATCCCCCCACAAACAACATTGAAATTATGCCTCAATATCAATTCTGGAGCAGCAGAAGCAACAAAAGGAGGCAATGGAATAATTTTATAGGCCAAAACAAATTAGAAAGTCAACACAAAAAGGTCTGTCTCACTGAGGTGAGAATGGAGTGCAGTCCAGCCCTGACACAGGCCATGCCCAAGCAAAGCAATAACAGGCCTGCAGAATGACTGAATCAGTATTAGCATCTGCAACCCACAATCAGTAAGGAGGTCAGAAAACTGGTTAGAAGAAGAATACAGGAAATACTTTCTTAGGACTGCATGCAGGATTTTGTTGTATTACCCATACATGGTTCTTGGTCTCAGTCTCAGGGTAAAGAGGAAGACTAGCAGGAGCAGGAACCCTGATCATAGTTCCAGACTGGAAAAGAGTGCTTTTTGTTGCTCACAGATCACAGAACATACCAGGAGAGTACAGACCACACCTCTCCTTAAAACATACCACCTTGGAAGAACTGAAACTTACAGACCCCCAGAATTAGCTTTGAATGGAAGAGCACAAAAAATCCTGAAGTTTGGAATAGCACCTCCTCTACCCCAGGAGTCAAGCCCAACTTTAAAAGAAAATTTAAAATCAACAAAAAGTCTAGGAAAATGAACAAACATAAAAAACCTGTCCACAAAAAGTTACTATGGTGACAGAGAAATCAAAACACAATCTCACAAGAATATAATCAAAGCAGCTACATTCAAAGCCTGAAAGGAAAATATAAATTGGTCCCAGGCCCAGAGATACCTCAAAAAGGATTTAAAAAATCAAATAAGAGAGGCAGAGGAAAAGTGGGAGAAAGAAATGAAAGTGATGCAGGAATCAATAGCTAGGTAAAGGAGGCACACACAAAAAAGTACTGAAGAAAATCATACCCTAAAAAATAAGATTGGCCAAATATGAAAAAAGAGGCAAAAAAAATCAAATGAAGAGAAGAATTCATTAAAAAAAATTGGAAAAAAAGAAAAAGAAATTTAAAAAAAGAAAAAAGAAAGGGGTAACTAGGTGGCTTAGTGGATACAGCACCAACCCTGGATTCAGGAGGACCTGAGTTCAAATCTGGCCTCAGACACATAAAACTTACTAGCTGTGTGACCCTGGGCAAGGGGAAGGGGCAGGGGCAGGAAGGGAAGGGAAGGAAGGGAAGGGAAGGGAAGGGAAGGGAAGGGAAGGGAAGGGAAGGAGTGGCCAAATGAAAAAAGGAGGTACAAAATCTCATTGAAGAAAATAATCCCTTAAAAATTAGAATTGGGCAAGAGGAAGCTAATGACTCCATGAGAATCAAGAAAAAAATAAAATCAAAATGAAAAATAGAGGAAAATATGAAATATCTCATCAGAAAAACAACTGCCATAGAAAATAGATCACAGAGATATAATTAAATAATCATTGGACCACCTGAAAGCCATGATCAAAATAAGAGTCTAGACATCATCTTTCAAAAATTATCAAGGAAAATTGCCCTATAACCCAGAACTAGAAAGTAAAATAGAAAACAAAAAAATCCACTAATCACTTCCTAAAAGATCACAAAATTAAAAATTGTAGGAATATTATAGCCAAATTCCAGTGCTCCCAGGTCAAAGAGAAAATATTGCAAGGAGTCAGAAAGAAACAACTCAAATATCATGGAGTCATAGTCAGGATCACATAAGATTTAGCAGCTATGACTTTTAAAGATCAGAGGACTTGGAATATGATTTTCTGGAGGGCAAATGAGCTTGGGTTATAACCAAGAATTACCTGCCCAGGGAAACTGAGTATTTATCCTTCCAGGGGGTGAAAAAGATATTTAGTGAAAGAAGGTTTTCAAGCATTCTTGGTGAAAAAACAACAGATAATTGCATTCAAAAACAAAATTAAAAAGCATAAGAAGGTAAAGCTGGAAGGGAAATCATAAGGTACTCAATAAGCTTAAATTATTTACATACTATATGGGAAGGTAATACTTGCAATTCCTAAGAATATTTTTTTCTTCATTATGGCAATTTGAAGGGGTGTGCATAGATAAAGGGCAGGGGTGTAAACTGACTAAGATGGGACATCTAAAAAATAAAATAAAACTAATGGATGAGTAAAAGGGATATACTGGGATAAGTGGAAGGGAGAGGCAGAATGGGGTAAATTTTCTCACATAAAAGAGGCATGAAACAGCTTTTTGAGTGGAGGGAAAGATAGAAAGAGGTGGCAGGCAAGGCTTGAATCTTACTGTCAAAGGAATAGCCTCAAAGAGGGAACAACATGCACACTCAGTTGGGTATAGAAATCAATCTTACCCTACAGGGAAGTAAGATGAGAGAGGGATAAGAGAAAGAGGGAGCTGATAGAACTTTAGAGGACAGATTGGAGAAGGTGGTATTCATAATTAAAACACTGTTGAGTAGGGTCATGATGAGAGAGAGAGAGAGAGAGAGAGAGAGAGAGAGAGAGAGAGAGAGAGAGAGAGAGAGAAAGGAAGGAGAAGGGAATAAATACATAGTAATTATAGCTGTGAATGTGAATGGGATGGACTCACCATATAACAGAAGTGGATAGCAGAGTGGATTGAAAAACAAAATCCTACAGTAGGTTGCTTACAAAAAACACATTTGAAATAGACACACATAGAGTAAATGTAAGGGGCTAGAGCAGAATCTATTATACTTCAGCTGAAGTAAAAGAAAAAGAAGCAAGATAACAATCATGATCTTGGACAAAGCAAAATCAAAATTAGATCTAATTAAAAGAGATAAGCAGGAAAACTACATTTTCTAAAGAGGTGCCATAAACAATGAAGTAATACCAATACTAAATATATGTGGACCAAATTGTATAGCATCAAAATTCTTAAAGGGAAAGTTAAATGAGTTACAGGAGGAAATAGACAGTAAAACCATACTGGGGGTTGAATGCTCAACTTGGGCCCTTCAAACCTACACACACAAAAAGAGATAAACAAGAAAGAATTTAGGGAAATAAATAGCATTTTGAAAATTTATATGTGATAGGCCTCTGGAAAAACTTAATAGGTATAGAAAGGAATATACTTTTTTTTTCCTCAGCAGTACATGGCACCTACACAAAAAATTGATGATGTATTAGGCCATTAAATAACCTCACAACCAAATGCAAGAGAGCAAAAATACTAAATGCATCCTTTTAAAATCACAATGCAACAAAATTATATTCAAAAAAGGTCATAAAAACATAGATTAAAAATTAATTGGAAACCAAATAATCTAATTCTAAAGAATGAGGGGGTCAATGAACAAAGCATACAAACAATAATTTTATTAAAGAAAATGACAACAATTAGACAACATACCCAAAGTTATGGAATGCAGCCAAAGCTTTACTTATGGAAAATTTTATATGTCTAAATTCTTACATCAATAAAATGAAAAAAGAGCAAATCAATGAATTGGGCATGCAACTAAAAAACTAGAAAAAGAACAAATTGAAAATTCCCAGTTAAACACTAAATTGGAAATCCTGAAAGTCAAAGGATAGATTTAAAAAACTGGAAATAAGAAAACCATTAAACTAATAAATCAACACAGGAGCTAGTTTTATGGGGAAAAAAGTAACATAGATAAACCATTAGTTAATTAATTTGATTTTTTTAAAAGGAGAAAACCAAATTATGGGTATCAAAAATGAAAAGGGTGGATAGAGCACAGGCTCTGGATTCAGGAGGACCTGAGTTCAAATCTGGCCTCAGATACATCAAACTTACTAGTGTGTGACCCTGGGCAAGTCATTTAACCCCATTGCCTAGATAAAAAAAAAGAAGAAGAAAAGAAAGAATTGGCCAAATGAATAAGGAGGTACAAAAGCTCGATGAGAAAATAATCCCTTAAAAATTAGAATTGGGCAAGTGGACTCCATGAGAAATCAAGAAAAAAATAAAAGTGAAAAATAGAAGAAAATATGAAATATCTCATCAGAAAAACAACTGAATTAATTCACCACAAATGAATATGAAAATCAAGCAATTATTATGTGCTATTTTGCCAATTATATCCCCATATATCTAACAATCTAAGTGAAATGGATGAATGTTAACTAAAAATATTAATTACCCAGATTAAGAGAAAGGGAAATAGAATACTTAAATAAATATATTTGAAAAAAAACAAATTAAATACGTCATCAATGAGATCCTGCAGAAAAAAATCCCTGGAGCCAGATGGATTCACAAGTGAATTCTACCAAACATTTTTTAAAAAAGCAATTAATTCTATTATATAAACTATTTGGGAAAATAGACAAAGAATTCCTTCCAAATTTCATTTATGACATAAATATGGTGTTTATAACTGAGCCAGGAAGAGCATAAACAGAGAAAGAAAATTATAGACCAATTTCCCTAATGAATATTGTTGCAAAAAATTTAAATAAAATGGTAGCAAGGAGATTACAACAATATATCACAAAGATCATACATTAATTCCCGGTGGGATTTTACCAGGAATGCAGGGATGGTTCAGTATTAGGAAATCTATAACATAGCAGACCATATTAATAACAACACCAACAGAAATTATATGATTATCTCAAAAAATGCAGAAAAGGCTTTTGACAAACTAAAACACACATTCCTATTAAAAACATTAGATAACACTGTAATAAATGGAACTTTCCTTAAAATGATAAGTGGTATCTATCTAAAACCATCAACAAGCATTATCTGTAATGGGATAAGCTAGAAGCCTTCATAATAAGATTAGGAGTTAAACAAGGATGTCCATTATCACCACTGCTATTCAATATTGTACTAGAAATGCTATCTATAGCACTGAGGAGAAAAATAAGTGGAAGGAATTAGAATAGCTAATGAGGAAACAAAATTATCAGTCTTTGTGGAGAATATGATGTTACGTGTAGAGAATCCTAGAGAATCAACTTTAAAAACTAGTTAAAATAATTAACAACTTTAGCAAATTGTGCATAAAATAAACCCACAAAAATCATCAGCATTTCTATATATTAACAAAAAAGTCTAGAAGCAAAAGAAATTCCATTTAAAAAAAAACTATAGATGATAGAAAATGTTGTAGACAATATAAAATACTTGGGAATCTGTCTACCAAGACAAACCAGGAACCATATGAATATAATTAGAAAATACTTTTCACACACACAAAAAATCAGACCTGAACAACTGGAAAAATATTAATTGCTTTTGGGCAGGCTGAGCCAATATAATAAAAATGACAATTCTACATGAATTAATTCACTTATTCAATGCTATACCAACCAAACTAGTAAAAATTATTTTAAAGAGTTGTAAAAAATAACAAAATTTCTAGAAAAACAAAAAGTCAAAAATATAAAAAATTAATAAGAAAAAAAATGTGAAAGATCACCCAGCTATATCAGATCTCAAACTGTATTATGAAATGGTAATCACAAAACAATCTGTTACTGGCTAAGAAATGTAGTGGTGGATCAGTGGAAAAGATTATGTACACAGTACACTGTAGTAAATGGCTACACTAACCTAGTGTTTGATTTACCCAAAGATCCAAGTTTTGGGGACAAGAACTCACTATTTGACAAAAAAAAAAAGCTGTTGGAAAAACTGGAAAACTGTTTGGCAGAAAGTAGGTATAGACCAACATCTTACACTGTATACCAAGATATAGTGAAAATGGGCATGATTTAGACATAAAGTATGATACCATAAGCCAGCTAAGGGAGCTTGGGATAGTTTACCTGTCAGATCTGTGGATAAGGGGAGAAATTATGACTAAACAAGAGATAGAAAGCATTACAAGCTGCAAAAAGGGTAATTTTGATTATATTAAATTTAAAAGGTTTTGCACAAACAAAACAAATGCTGCCAAGATTAGAAGGAAAGCAGAAATCTGGTGGAAGGAGAGGATTCTGGGAAGATGGTGGAATAGCTCAGAAAATTTCAAGCTTTCAAGATTTTAGTTAGTTCTGGAAACCTACTTTCTTTGGGAATGGACAATACATATACATCTAGAAGAGTATAAAAGTCTTCTAAATTCAGAAAGAAATAAAATGCTAAGGGGACAGGGAGGGGGAGAGGATAAAGGAGAGATCGTTAGAGGGGAAGGAGAGGCAATAGGTCAAAGGGGCATATAAAAGGGTGTTTAGATTTATGGGAATGAGAGGATAAGTGAGGGATCATTGAAGGGGGGTTAATTAATTAATAGGAGGGAAAGGTAGTGAGTAGAAGTAGGAGTCAGGACGGATAGTAAATAAGAAATACACACAAACATAAAAACAAAGATTAGGAATAGAATCTGTTAAGGAAAGCATGTTTATATTTGCATATATGTATGTATATGTACATATGTATACATGTATCTATACATCTGTATATAAATACAACCACACTTAATTGTAGCGTGGGGGGGAAGGAGGAAAGGGGACAAAAGAGCAAAGTAAAAAGGGTACAGCTGAGAACAAAAGAAAACCTACAAGGAAGCAAAGAAGGTGGGCAGCTCTCAACACAACACATACTATTTAATATATAGGCTTTCTTGAAATGGAAATTTATTGCTCTATATTTTGAATCCTCTTTTACATTATGCTGTACATATGACATGTCTTTCTTATATATTTGTTTTAATATTTAGGTTTATAGTACGTTTCTTTTTCTTTTATTATGTATTTAAGTTTTAATTAAAAAAAACAAAGAAAAAAGAAATCTGGAGGAAAGGGAGAAAATTGCAGCAAATGTTTCTGATAAAACTGCATTTCTCAAATTTATAAAGAATTGAATCTAATTTATAATTCAAGTCATTCTCCAACTGATAAATGGTCAAAGAATAGGAACAGGCAGTTTTCAGACAAAATACCAAAGCTGTCTATAGTCATGTGAAGAAAGCTCTAAATCACCACTGATTAGAGAAATGAAAATTAAAACAACTCTAAGGTCCCACCTGACACCAATCAGATTGGCTAATGTGACAGAAATGGAAAATGATAAATGTTGGAGGAGATGTGTGAAAATTAGGATACTAATGCATTGTTGGTGGAATTGTGAACTGATCAAACCATTATGGAAAGCAATTCAAATCTGTGTCCCAAAGACAATCAAACTGTGCATACCCTTTGATGCAGCAATAGTCTATATCCCAAATAGATAAAAAACAAAATGGAAAAGGACATATTTGTGCAAAAATATTTATAGTAGCCCTTTTGTGATGGCAAAGAATTGGAAACTGAGGGTGTGCTGATCAATTGGGAAATGGATAAACAAGTTATAGTATATGATTGTAGTGGAATACTACTGTTACAAGAAATAACAATTGGGATGCTTTCAGAAAAAGCTGGAAAGACATAAACTGATGCCGAATGAAGTGAGCAGAACCAGCAGAGCATTGTACATAGTAACAGCAATATTGTACAGTGATCAACTGTGAATAACTTAGCTGTTCTCAGCAATGTGATGATCCAAGTCAACTGCAAAGGACTCGTGACAAAAAATTCTCTAGAGAAAAAACTGATGGATTCTGAATGTACATTTAAGAATACCTTTTTCACTTTTGGGGGGGTTTTTTTGGGTTTGTGTTTCTTTCACAACATGACTAATATGGAAATTTTTCCCCTTGATTCACACATTTAAACTATATCAAATTGCTTGCCATCTCAGAAGGGAGAGAGGGAGAGATATGGAACTCAAAATTTTCTAAAAATGCATATTAAAAATCATTTTTATGTGTAATTGGAAAAATAAAATATTCAAAATAAAAAAGTGTAATTGAAAAATGTTTAATAAAACAAATATGGAAACAATACAGCATGGATAATGAATTTTTAAAAAAAAGAATTGAAGGAATGTGTACAGTGTAGAGAATATGATATTTTAGGCCAAATGACTAGATTTCAAATCCATTGCTGCCACTTACTACTTGTGTCACCTTGAGCAAGTCATTTACCCTCCCTGTAAAGTAAGAGGATGGAACTAGATGGTTTTTAATATTCCTTCCAACTCTAATTTCATGATGCTGTGATCCTACATTTTGAAAGATGTAATGAATTTTCAAAAGACATTATTTAAGTGAAGTATCTCTGATATTTTCCACTTCATGGGGAACCTCAGTGTGGGAACTCCCCCCACTGATACAAATCAAGTACAATACAAATAGAAAAATGCTTCCTTCTTTTACCAAGAATCAAGCTGACACAGTAATTAGAGGCCAATTTGGGAGGAGGGGTTCCATATCTAAGACTCCCTTTCCAAAGACTTTTACAACTTTTGTAATTATGCCTAACCTTCAAGAAGCCTAGTATAAATAAAAATCAATTATCACTATATTCGTATTATATATCTATTAATAGATCCATATTTGTAAATGTATAATATCTATGCATCTATATATTATGTATATATGCATATATGGATATATGTGTATCACCAATCCATTGTCCCTTAATTTTCAGGGATGTTTATATTTCATATCTTAGGGTGCCTCAGAATTGCACATTGTTTTTCATGTCCATACAAGCAAAGATGATGATCTGACAGATCCCAAAGTCAAGTCAACAAGCATTTATTAAGCAACTATTATGTGCCAAGTACCATGCTAAGTCCTGGGAATACAAATATAAGCAGAAACAAAGATAGTTCTAGCCCTCAAGGAGCTTATCTTACAATGAGGGAAGACAGTACCTGGGAAAAAAGGGGTAAAAGCCAGGCAAGCACTTGAGCACAGAATACAGAAAGTTGAAGAGTAAGGGATGGATCCTGGAGAGAAATGAATACATTACTGACCCGGGCATTTTCCTCAGAACAAAGGTTCTAGAGGAACTAGACATTCAGAAGAAAGTACCATAGAGGTAAAATATCCAAGTCATCAGAGCTTCGGATATCAATCGTTGGATTGCTTACATATCTTTATCTAAGGACAAGACTGATGATGCCCTGTGAGGCTAAATGCCAAGTTGGCTACAACAAGATGGAATTTCTGGTGACAAGAAGTTTTGAAGACCACTTCTTAAGTTATAAGAAGGGTTCAAGGACTCAGATATAAGGAAACAAGTGACAACCTTATATAGTTGCTAGAACAAAGTTACAAGGGAAGAAGTGAACTACCTTTAAAGTTGATGATCCTATGGCATGGATCCCTGGGTCTTTTTATTTGCCCTAACTATGGAACACATTTCTCCTAAATGCAGGACAGGGTGATTGGTGTAGGGGACAGCTAAGACTAGGTTTCATTTCAGTGGCTGTAGCTTTCAGTACTGGAGAGATTTGAGGTCAGAGTTGGAAGAGTCATCATATATTATTATATATTATATATCACATATTATAAAATTATGCTTGCTTTCTTGTATGTTTTCTTATTATTACCCAGCACAACAGATATGAGCACAGAATGAAAAAGAAATCTTCATTTCAATAGATTGTATTCCATACTTCAAAAAATACATGTTCTCAGTCAACAGTCAGTTGACAAGCATTTATTAGGCCTTACTCTGTGCCAGGCACTGAGCTAAGTGCTTGGGATGCAAATAAAGGAAAAAAGTTCCTGCCTTTGAAAAATGTACATTCTGATGGGGAGATAACATGCAAATAATGAGATACATGAAAGATATAAACATAATAGATGAAGTCAGTTTCATTGATATGATACATCTTATGCAGATAGAATAAATCAGATATATCCCCACATTTTCTTCCTATGCAATTTTTTAATTCCTCAAATACATCCTCATAGAGCATATAACCATTAATGCCTGAGGCTTTCCTCTAGATTTTTCACATCCCATGGGTATTAGCACAGCATCCATACTCCTTGTTGGTTATCCTCATCTCTCACAGGACTGACCTATCTCCTTTTCCAGTCATACATTTTCTGTTTGATACATTTCATGTGATTTCTTGCATGAATTATCAGTGATAATATGCTTCTTATTGCTTATACCCACTATGTATTTCTTCTTTGCTTTTTGTTATAATTTTCATTCTTCAGAGATTGTGGCATTCCATAACACAGAGCCATATAGCATCACCAAGTGAATACTGAAATACAACTAGACGTGCCATTTAAGTAGGCTAGAAATTCCCTCCAATGATGTAAATGCCAATGCATTTGTGCCTGCTCATTTTGTGTGATTTTTCACTATGGCCTCAATATATTAGGGTCTTCCTCATTGTCTCTTGACGTTACAAGGATGCCAATTGTACACACAGGATGCCCAGTGACAGATTCTATCTATTTCATGGCTATTTGTTGTGCTTTTTAATTCATCTACGACTGTCTTTGTGATGATATGCTTTGGGTGGTTCTTATATCAAGTTTTCTTTAGGCATATTGTTCCCTAGACTGCTTTTTACTTGTTTTATGAGACAAGGTTGCTTATAATCTTGTGAAGGAGCCAAGTATAATGAGAAAACATAGAACTTGGAATCAAAAAATCTTGGTTCAAATCTCGCTACTAATAACTATAAGATCTCTGCAAGACATTTACCCATTTTGAGCCTCAGTTTCCTGATTTGAAAAATGGAGACAATAGCAAGGTATACCACATAGGATTGATGCAGGGAAAGCCATTTTATAAACCTTAAATCACTGCAGAAATACATTATGAGTTATTTCAATTTTCTCCCTTATTTCTCCATAACATTTTTTAAAAGTTATATTCTGTTTTTATGAATGGATAGTTTATTTAAACATATTGGGTTATAGCACACAGTATCTTCTCATCTTTATCCTTTCTTTTAATTTGGTATTGATTTTACCTTTGCTCTAACCAATTGAGGACCTCACAGCATGCAGATAGCTGCTTAAATAGCTGTTTTGTTAGATAACTAGTTATTTCATACCCGTTAAGATATAGTGAATTTCAGTTTGGGACCCCACTACTTCTTTGGCCTTTCAATCGACTCTTTTCTTAAAGAAAGCTTTCATAAGGTATAAGAGTGAAGCTTCTGTGTAGTTAATGATTCTTTCATCTCTTTCATGTATTGATCCTTACCATATTTTTCAATGTAGGCTTAACTATTTTCTCCTATACCAACTTTTGCATTCAAGTAACTGAAAATAAGGGTATTTATTGATTTTGTCTGGAGAATTTTTCCAAGGTCTTTAGAGCATTTCTTGACTTCCTTATCCTCTGCAATAGTGTTGCAAGATAAGCTACGGTTATCCAAAAGTTAATCTATTTACTTACACTTATCATGAGCACTTTAAGGTGAGATGTCCTGATGTCCCACAAAATGTTTCATTTTGCCTTTGGCTACATGATGAAATCATCCCTAACAACTTTATTGGTTTCTTTTAGAGGACCGTGGTGACCAACACCTTTGTGGTTAACCTAGTCATACTTAGTGTTAGCTAACAAACCCAGTGTATCACTGAGCGAATACTTGACATCTTTCTGCTTATTTCATTTTGCATTGGCACATGTAGGTCTTCCCCTGTTTCTCTGAAAACATCCCTTTCATCGTTTCTCGTAGCAGTGGTGTTCCATCACATTCATATAAGCATACTTTGTTCCGCCATTCCCTGGGTGATGGATATCCCCTCACTTTCTTGTTGTTTACCCCCACAAAAAAGAATTGTTATGAATGTTTTTATTCATATTGGTAATTTTCCTCTCTTTTCAAATCTATTTAAGGGTATAGTCTTAGTACTGGTGTTGTTGGGTCAAAGGATATGCACAGTCAAAGACTTTTTTTTTCACACAATTACAAATTGCTTTCCGCAATGGTGAGACTTGCTAGTAAATCTGCCTGCCTCAAGTCTCTCCCCATTCCAATTCATTTTCCATTCAGCCACTAAAGTGATTTTCCTAAAACACATGTCCAATCATGTCACACTCTCTCCTACTTCACTTCACCAACTCCATAAACTTAAGTAGCTTCTTATTGCCTCTACGAGGTAATATAAAATCCTGTTTTGACACTGAAAGCCCTTCATAACCTAGCCTTCTCTTACCTTTCTACTCTTCTTACACCTTAATTCATGACATGTATACCAATGACACTGGTCTCCTGGCTCTTCCATGAACAAGGCACTTCATTTCTTGGTTCCAGTCATTTTCTCTAGATTTCTCCCATACCTAGAATGCTCTCTCTTCCACTCTGAACACTGACCTCCCAGGGCTTCCTTTCAGACCCAGTCAAAATCCCACATTCTACAGAAAGCCTTCCCTAACCTTTCTTAAGTCAAGTTTTTCATTCTTTTAATTATCTTCTATTTATTCTGTATATAATTTACTTTGTGTGTATTTCTTTGTATATTGTCTCCCTCATTAGATAGTTCCTTGAGGACAGGGACTGTCTTTTTTCCTCTTTGTATCCTTAGAGCTTAGAACAGTGCCTGGCACAAAGTAGGTACTCAATAAATGTCTACTGATTGATTAATTGAATTACATCTGTATTTCAGAGAAATCAGAGTTGTTTTAAACTAGCATACGCCACCATGTATACCAGCACACAAAAGATACCTATGGGAAAACTTGTCAAAAGTTGTATTCATTTTATATTTCTAACTTGAGTGTAAAAATCAGGCATGAAGGGAATGAAATGCATATATAAACAATATTAAACATGCATTTTCTTTCTTTAAAATTGTTATAAAATGTCTCATTTATGTACCCACACCCTTGCTGTTTTTGGGCATATGAGCAAGCATACAAAGAAGATATATTTTAACAAGTTTAAGGGAAGGACAAGCCTTATTATTGCCTTCATGTTTGATTTCCAGCTTCAAGGTTAAAATGTACAATGTACTAGCAGGGATGTAACTTTTAATGAATTTAACCATAGGCATCATTTGTTTTCTGTCTTTCTCTCTCTCTCTGGCATACATACATACATACATACACACACAAATACATATATATATATATTATATATATTTATATAATATATATATATGTATGTATACACATATTTTAAATTCATCCATATATTGTTTTGATACAACTCACACTTCCCAAGTACCCAAAAAAATGCATTCTGCAAAGCACATTTCTTGAAAAAGCTTAAAGAAGCTTATTTAATAACCCGATAATAATTTAGTGTAAGTCACACTCCACTTTTATAGTTAGCAGACTTTTGACAAAAGAAGATGATACTTTAACTTTGATAGTAAAGTACTAACATTGTTGTATTTTGACTGAAGTTATGTAAGCTAATTACATTAGGTCAGATGTTTTATTGCATGCTCTTTAATGAATCTTAAGATATACTTTGACCAATGATATGAATCTATGTAATACAAAGATACATTATAACAAACTTTTACTCCATTAATTTTTATGCACTTTGTGGACTATTAAGTCAATGTTATTAGTATCCCTGCACTTACTTCCCACAAGAAAAACATAATTTAAGTTTGGAATTGAATAAAATGAGGAGGAAGACATTATTCAGCAGCTCACAGTAGTTAATTTTGTAATACTAGGTAAAATGCAAAACTGAACTAGACTTCATAATGAATGACCTTGCCATTCCTTTCCAGGTGACTACTGATTTGCAGGTGCTTACTGCAGAGAGGATTTTGTGGCAGGGGTGTGTATACATGAGACATTCTGTCACAAGATTAAGAAAAAAAAATACCAGTCTAACACTATATACATATACACATACACATACATATACATATACATATACACATACATATACATACACACACATACACACATATATATATACGTGTGTGTATGTATATATATATAGTGTGTGTGTGTGTATATACAGTGTATATATATATATATATATATATATATATATATATATAATGAATCAGTTAAGTCTCACAAATTTTCCCATAGGTATCAGTTGTTTGCTGGTCTGAATTCCCATGTACACTGAATTTAAAAGGGCACTGATTACTTTAAAGAAATCATCCTTTTCTAGCCCAAAAACCTATTCCAAATTCATACCTGGGTCTGGTCACTCATGCTACACAGAAAGGAGCTCATTTTCAAATTAGGAAGTTTCCTTTCAGGGTATCATTTGGACTGTATCATAGGACATGTCCAAAAAAAAGCTGCTTCAAATCATCCTGGCTCCACTGGCACAGAGACTCTGAGGCTCCATATCTGGTTCACTGCCTTTATCACTCTGCATAATAACATTGAGAGGTAGTATTTCTCAGTAGGGCTTTTGTTACCACTGCTACATCAATCATTCTCAAGTTTCCAGTTCAGTTACTCAAGATCCTCTGGGCTCTATTGTTAATCTTCATTAATGTATCACTGACATTCATAACCAATTTACATTGGCTTTTGAGTAAGTCAAGGCTGTCAAAGGAGGACATTCTGATTTCTTTTTTCTTAAACTGTCATTGGTTTAATTTGCAAACAAACTTTTTTCATCATTCAGTAGCATTTACAATCACTGTCACCACTATCTCTTTTGTTGGCATAGTTTAAAGATGTTTTCCTTCCAGAAACTTAGGTTGAATCCAAATAATCAACTGAATGGACTGGTCACAAGTTATTTTTCTTACTTTTATGGAGTGAACTTCCTTTAGTAAGCAGCAGCCTAGTCAGAATATCATTAATCAGTTATTCTGAAACTAAATAAGGTCTAATCTATGACATTGAGGTACATGTCTTAATTTTTCCCCTGAGCATTCACAAAGTTGGGGTTATTTCATTGTTTTTATTTTAAACTTAACACAATTATCTGGCACATTGCAGACATGTATTAAATGCTTACTGTTTAATTAAAACTCCAGTGGTTTGCTGTTGTTTCCAGGTTCAAATGTAAAGTCTTCTCCTGGGCACTTCAAGTATTCACAATGCATCTCATTCCCACTTTTCAAGTCTTATATACCTTGGTTCTCCCTTAGAGCCACCGCAATCTGGCTACTCTGACCTGCAGGCTGTTTCTTGAACTCTATACTCCTGTCTAGGAGCCTTTTCACTTGTTGTCCTTAAACTTGTATGTAATACTTTTCCCTTCTCATCTCTGACTCCTATTTAACTCTTCTTCATGGATTCATTCAAGACAAAGCTCAAATTCTACCTTCTACAGGAGACCTGACCATTTTTACTTAACCGCTATTTCCTTCCTCTGATATTATCTTTGATCTACTCTCTCTGTATCTTTTTTTATTTAAAATTTTACTTTTTTTAAGTAATTTTTTTTAAATTTTAAGACATATTTCTTGGTAACAATAATAATGATAACCTTGCATTATTACTGTTTTTTTTTAGTTTTTGATATTCACTTTTATATGTTTGAGTTCCAATGTTTTTTTCTCCCTCCATCCCTTTTCCTCCTCCCCAAGATGGCATGCAAACTGTTTTATAGGCTATGCATGTACAATCATATTAAACATATTTCTACATTAGTCATGTTGTGAAAGAAGAATCAGGACAAAAGGGAAAAACACAAGAAAGAAAAAAACAACAATAAAAAACATAAAATAGTATGCTTTGATCTGTATTCAGACTCCACAGTTCTTTCTCTGGATGTGGATAGCATTTTCCATCATGACACTTTTGGAGTTGTCTTAGACCATTGTATTGCTGAGAAGAGCCAAGTTTATCAAAGTTGGTCATCACACACAATGTTGCTGTTATTGTGCACAATGTTCTGCTGGTTCAGCTCACTTCATTCAGCATCAGTCCATGTAAGTCTTTCCAAGTTTTTTTTTCTTCTGAAAACTGCCTTCTCATCATTTCTTATAACACAATAGTATTCCATTATATTCATATACCACATCTTGTTCAGCCATTCCTCAACTGGTGGACATCCCCACAATCTCCAATTCTTTGCCACCACAAAAAGGATTACTATAAATATTTTTGTACATGTGGGTCCTTTTCCCTTTTTTAGGATCTCTTTGGGACATAAGCCTAATAGTGGTATTACTAGATCTAGGGGTATGCTGAATCTAAGGGTATGCACAGTTTTATAGCCCTTTGGATATAGTTCCAAATAGTTCTCCAGAATGGTTAGATAAGTTCACAACTCCACCAATAATGTATTAATGTTTCAATTTTCCCCACATAACCAAAATTTCCATTTTCCTTTTTTGTCATATTAGCCAGTCTGATGGGTATGATATGGTACCTCAAAGTTGTTTTAATTTGCATTTCTCTAATCAATAGTGATTTAGAACATTTTTTGTATCATCACAGACAGCTTTAATTTCTTCATCTGAAAACTGCCTGTTCACATCCTTTGACTATTTATCACTATGTATCTTCTAAGTAGACAGGATTTTTCCTGTTTTACTGCACTATTAGAATATGAGCTCCTTGAAATCTGAGAGTATTTATGCTTTTCTTTGTGTCCTCAGCACTGAGTACAGTACCTACCATATAGTAGGCAGTTAATAAATACTTACCAATTGAATAACAAGAAGCTATTGTTTCTTTAAATCTTTATAAATTATTTCTGGGTTGGGGGGTGAGGGGAGGATTCAAGAGAATGCCCTGAACAACTTGACTAGCTTAGAATATCCTGAGCTCTTTTGTTTTCAACCTGTCATTATATCATCTCATAAATTTCATCATGGGGGGGGAGGCATCTTTGTATGATCTTAATTTTTCTCCTTTTTACATATTTCATTTACATATTTATTTAGATATTTATTTGTCAAATAATTCATTAATATATTTATTTATTCATTTGTTTGTTTAATTGCAGTTCTTTTTGAGAGAGATAGACTTAGAACACGGGCCCTAAGAAAGAACTCAATTCATTGACCCTTTACACTTAAACAAATATGTTAAAAAAAATCAGCAAAATCCAATTAAGAGAGTGATGGGGTGGGGGTGGGATTACTCAAATATTATTAATTATGATTCAACAAAAATGAGATAGTGATTCAAGGGCTAACTCATTCCTTCATAAGACATAATGAAGAGAAAATAAAACTTTCATATGTATATAATATTTATTTTAATTTAATTTCTCCTACAAGATAAATATTATATTCTGACTTGATGGTTTCTAACCTATCCTAACCCTGCTATCTCAGTCCACGTGCCTAGCTCTGCAGGAGGCAATCTTTATGCATGAGGCTTTGTAAAGAGGGTTGGCCATGCCACAAAGTGAATACATGTTGAATACACTTACTTTACAATTAGAAAGGGACAATGGAATGGCTTTTCCCAAATGACAAGCAGCAACCTGGAGAATATACCAGACTTAATTATCATGAGTAAAGCCAATAAAAAGTCACAGTGAGTCATTTTTTTTCTAATCCAGGGCAGCTTAGGAAGATAGGCAGACACTAGGGCTAGGAGCATGATTCAGTTGTAGTAGACGCAACAGAGACAGTAGCAGGGGTGGGGACAATTGAAGTGCCCACCCAGATGGTGAGGGCACTAAGACTGAACATCAGGGCTGGAAGAACTAGGGCAGAAAGACATACCAGGGGACTGTGTGAACCAGAACTGGGAAGTAAGATGGAACACTTGCAAACAGCTGCCAGATGGTAGTTCTGACACTCATTACTCAGTTCTGGGTTACAGGGCCAGGGTGGAAAGTAATGTTCAGGAACAAGAGAGGTCCTAGCCATGTACAGAGCAAGAGAAAAGTTCCAAAAACTTATCTGTGTGATTCTGAGCACATGAGGAGAGCAGGGAATCAGTTCTAACCTCTAGCCCTACACATAAGATTGCAATGGAATAACCAAGGCAGGAAACCAAGACCAAAGGAGTTCAGTCACTGTACAAAACTTCCCAGTGGGTTAACAGTAACTGAGTTCAGTAGTAGTCTACTAAAACTCAATTCCAAAGATCTAAATTTGGGTCAGGAACTTGCAGAATTCATACCAGGAAGGCACAGAAAAAATTCCTCTCCTTAGATCACACTGCCTTGGAAACACTGAAAACTTGTAGGCCCCGGACTGAGTTGTAAAAAAAGTAGAACATAAACAAAAGTTGAAGCCAGACACTCTCTGCAAAGTGTGCAGAGCTGAACACTAACAAAGTCCAAAGCAAAGAAGTAGACTGGAAGACTGAGCAAATTAAAAAGGAATTTGACTATAAAGAGCTACTATTGCGAGAGAGACATGAAAGACATTAACACAGAAGACAATGACTTGAAAACATCTAAAAGAAACCTTCAAAAATTAAGAATGGACACGAGGTCAAGAAAAAAATTTCTAAAAAGAGATGTTTTAAAAAAGAACAAGAATGATTTTAAAAACCAAATGAGAGTGGTAGAGAATAAATTGGGAAAAGACATGAGAGTTGTTCAAGAAAGTTATGAAAAGAGAATTAACAGTTGTAGCCAAGATGGCAGGAACTAGCCTAGCTTTCCTAAATTTCCCTCCAAATAACTTTAAAATAACTCCTTAAAATGGATTCAGGAATGGCAAGGGGAAAAAGAACAGGGTGAAACAACTTTCCAGCACAAGACAGCTTACAAGGTCTTCAGTAGGAAAGGTCTGTCCGCCTGAGGTTAGAGTGGAGCACAGTTCATCACGAGGGGCCTGGCCAAGCAAGTAGTAGGCCTGCCCCAGCAAGTCAGCAGTGAGGCCCCTACACAAGGAAGCCAATGCAGGACTTGGGGGCAACTGAATCAGCAGCAGCAACTTTAAGAGGTCTAAGCCCACAGATAGGAAACTAGACAATTGGTCAGGAGGAGATTACAGGGGATACTTTGCTGGCATTGAGTACAGGATTGCATTACCCAGATAGGGATTCAGATCACAAACACAGATTCCAGGCCTGAGACAGAACACTAGGACACTAGAGCTCATAGCCACGGGGAAGAGGGAACCCTAGTCATAGTTCAAAGGTGAAAAAGAGTGTTTGTGGTCATTGAGACCAGAGCACAAGCCAGGAGAGCAGTGACCATACTTTTCCTTATGTTATATAACCTTGGAAGAAGTGAAAACTTATAGGTTCCCAGAATTAGCCCTGAAAACAGCACCATATAAAACCTGAAGCAAGGGATAGTAGCCCTCCCCAGGAGCACAGCCTGACTTTAAAATAAAGTTAAAAGTCAAGAAATAGGCTGGGAAAATGGGGAGGGGAACCTCACCATAGAAAGTTACTATGATGACAGAAAAAACAAAACACAAACTCAGAAAAGGACAACAATGTCAAAATGTCTGTATGCAAAGCCTCAAAAAAAAAGTGAGGATTGGTTTCCTGCCCAAAAACAACTCCTGGAAGAGCTTCAAAAAACTTTTTTAAAAAATCAAATAAGAGAGAGAGAAGAAAAAATGAGAAAATAAACAAGAATGATGTGAAAGAATCATGAAAAAGGAGTCAACATCTTGGTTAAGGAAGCACAAAAACATGAGAAAAGATTTACAAAAATTCACAGAAGAAAACAACTCCTAAAAAAATAAATTGAACAAGTGGAAAAGAAGCTACAAAAGCCCACTGAATTAGAATTGGGCAAATGGAAGCTAGTGACTTCACAATACATTGAGAAACAATAAGTCAAAAGCAAAGGAATAAAAAATAAAAGCAGTAAAATATCTCATCAGAAAAATAACTAATCTGGAAAATAGATTCAAAAAAGATCATTTAAGAATTATTGGACTATTTAAAAGCCATGATAAAAAAAAAGAAAGCCTACATATCTTCTTTCAAAAAATTCTCAAGGAAAACTGTCCCAATATTCTAGAACCAGAGGGTAAAATAGACATCGAAAGAATTCATTAATCACTTTCTGGATGAGATCCCAAAACGAAAATTCCCAGGAATATTATAGCCAAATTCCAGAGCTCACAGGTCAAGAAGAAATTATTGCAAGCAGCCAAAAAGAAACAATTCTAATAACATGGAGACACATGCAAAATACTTTAGCAGTTTCTACATTGAGTATCTGAGGATTTGGAATGTGATGTTGTGGAGGGCAAAAGAGCTAAGATTACAACCCAGCAAAATTAAATATAATGCTTCTGAGCAGTATACATAGACAGAGGGCATGAGTGTGAGGTAAATATGATAGGATCATTTTCTAAAAAATAAAATAAAATAAGGAATGAGAAATAGTAATGTGCTGGGAAAGGGGGAAAAGAAGAGGTAGGATGACATAAATTATTTGTCATAAAAGAAGCACTAAAGAGTTTTTACAATGTAGGGGAAGATGGGAGAGGTGGGGAGGGGAGCTAATGAACCTTACTCTCTGGAATTGGCTCAAAGAGGGAATAACATACACACTCAGTTGGGGATAAAAAATAGAAATTTATCTTAGTGTATACAAAAGTAGGAGGAGAAAGGAAAATAAAAGGGGATGGGGTAGATAAAAGGGAGGGCAGATTGGGGCAGGTAAAAGTCAGAAGCAAAACACTTTTGAGAATGGACAGGGTGAAAGGAAATACAGTAGGATAAACAAAGGGAGACTTGAATGGAGGGAAATACAGAGTAATCATAATTGTGAAAAAAATTTACAGTAAGTTTCTCTGATAAAGACCTCATTTCTCAAATATATAGACAACTGAGTCAAATTTACAGAAATAAGAGCCATTCCTCAATTGATAAATGGGAAAGGATATGAACAGGCAGTTTTCAGATGTTATCAAAGCTATCAATTGTCACATAAAAAAATGCTCTAAATCACTATCAATTAGAAAAATGCAAATTAAAACAAATCTGAGGTACTACCTCACACCTATAAGATTAGCTAATATGACAGGAAAGGGAAATTATAAATGTTGGAGGATATGTGGGAAAATTGGAACATTAATCCACTGTTGGTGGAATTATGAATTGATTCAACCCTTCTGTAGAACAATTTGGAACTATGCCCAAAGGGCTATAAAACTGTGCATACCATTTGACCCAGTAATACCACTCCTGAGTGTGTATCCAAGAGAAATAAAAAGGGATTGGGGGAGAGGACCTATTTGTACAACAATATTTATAACAGCTATTTTATGAGGGCAAAGAATTGAAAATGGAAGTAATGTACATCAATTTGGAAATGGCTGAACAAATTGTAACATGTGATTGGATAGAATACTATTATTCTACAAGAAATGACAAGCAGGATGATTTCAGAAAAGCATGGAAAGACTTACATGAATGGAAGCAAAGTGAAGTGAGCAGAATCACAACATTATATACAGTAACAGCAATATGGTACAATGATCACTTTTGAATGACTTAGCTATTCTCAGTAATACAATGATCCAAGACAATTCCAAAGGCCTCATGATGAAAATTCTGTTGCCTCCAGAAAAAGAAATAATGGAGTCTTAATGCAAATTGAAGAATATTATTTTCAGTTTAATTTTTGTGTTATATCTGTGTTTTCTTTCATAACACACTAATATGGAAATATGTTTTGCACGCCAGCACTTGTATAACCTATATCAAATTGCTTATTGTCTCAGGGAGGAGGGAGGAGAAGGAGGGAAAGAGAGAAATTGGACTTCAAAAGTTTAAAATAATGAATGTTAAAAGTTGTGTTTACATACCATTAAGGAAAATAGAATATTATTTTTGAAAAAGAGAGGGAATTAACCAACCTTGTGAAAAAAGGTGCAAAAATACTAAAGAAAATAACTACTTAAAAATTAGAATTGGCTAAGTGGAAGCTAATAAAACCACACTATATCAAGAAAACAGTAAAACAAAGCCAAAAGACTGAACAAAATAGAAGAAAATGTGAAATATCTCATAGGATAAACAACTGACCTGGAAAATAGATTGAGAAGAAATAATTTAAGAATCACTGGACTACCTGAAAGTTTTGAACAAAAACAAAAGAATCTTAATATCTTATTTGAGAAATTATAATGGAAAATTGCCCCTATTGTCTTAGAATAAGAGGACAAAATAGAAATTGAAGGAATACACTGGTTACCTCCTAAAACTAACCCCAAAATATCTTATCCAAAATCCAGAACTACTTTTTCAAGAGAAAAAACACTTCAAGGAGAAGGAAAGAAAAAAATTAAGTATAGTAGAACCACTGTCATGATCACACAAGATTTAGCAGCCACAGCTATAACAAAAAAGATGACTTGGAATATGATATTCCAGGACTATAGTCAAGAATAATCTATTTAGCAAAATTGGGTATAATCCTACAAGAGGGGAAAAAAAGGATATTTGATGAAATAGAAGCCTTTTAAGCATTCATGATAAAAAGCCTAGAGATGAATAGGAATTTTGATATTGAATCACAGGACTCAAGAGATGCATAAAAAGGTACAGATATCCTATCACTGTTCTGTTATACTATCTGACTCCTTGATGAAGAAGAGGCTGTTTAACTGAATGTTAAGATAGAAATGGAGGCATTCAAATGGTACTAGTTCACCAGAAGCAGTTCTCTTTAAGGTAACTTCTTTCTGGCTGGTGGCATTCCTACAAGAGAAGAGAGATAATGCCATAAAGGGAAAGGTCTTGTATGTGTACTCCATAACTGAGACAAAACTGAGGGCCATGAGCAAAGTCCCCGATTCTCTGTGTTGGCATTTATTCCTTCGTTTTAAGTAAATTGGAAACTATGAACTTGAGAGTTCTGAAAGGTCAGAAGAGCAAAATTAGGAAGTCAAAGAAGGAAATATATGCTGGGGTTTGCAGCAGTGACCTTTGGTCAGCAGTAGCTGAGACAAGGGCTCATGTGTCTGTGATACCACATTTGGTATACACTTGATAGGAATGCAGGATGAATCCAGAAATGTAACATTTCAGCTGTGGTATCAGTAGAGGGGTAGGAAGAGTGGGGATCTGTTGGCCTGAACAGAGCGCCAGAAAGCTCAGAGGTGGGAGGACCTTCAGAGGCCTTCTAGTCAAACTCTTTCATTTTACAATTGAGATAACTGAAGTGTATTGAATTTAAATAACTTACCAAAGTCACTCATCCTGGGTAGGATTTGAGCCCAACTCCTCTGACTCCAAAGCCACTGTTTCTTTCCACTTCATCTCAGGTTCTAAATATCAATAGTGCTTTTAAGCACTTGTGATCTTGACTATATTCTCATAGTCCTGCTGAAATCCCATTTTCTGGAATGAAGTTTCACAAGGCCATAGAAACAATAGGGTTATTTATTTCATGATAACCATATGACATGGTAACATGGAAATAGGTAAGATGAAGTTAGGAAGATGGTTACTACCATCTTCTAGCTGCTGTGTTTTCAAATTTTCATAAAATATATCTATTCAACTTAATTAGCCAAAGAAGGAGGTGATCCACAGAAAGGAGAATGGCCTGGATTGTGATTTGCTCTGCATCTACCCACTTTCCAATAGGCTTCTCACCTAGGTTGTAGAGGAAGTCTAGTGGAAAGAGCCCTTGGTTTAAAATCGGAGTTTCTGGGTTTGAATCCTGGCTCTGCCCTTTTCTACCAATATCATTATGCAAAGACATTTAACCTGTCTTGGCCTCAGTTTCCTTATTTTTAAAATGAAGAGATTAAACTCTGATGTTCCTCCTGTCAAAATATTTTGGAGATACTCTGTTTCCCAGAGCTAAGGTCCAGCAAGTAGTCTGTGCCCTGAGCTTGGTATAACAGCAATCCTTTGCACTCTGGATGATCTTACTCTCTGGCAAAGTGTATTGCTTTGACCAGCACCAGGTGTTCACTGAAGGATTTATAATTTTAGCTCTCTCTATTTCCCAAGGACCTGACAGCCAACATCTATCACATCTCCTGACATGCTCACAATCCTTGTTTTTTGTAATAGCTAAGTGAACTGAACCAGGTACTGTACTCCTGCCCCTGCTATGCTAACTCTGGTTCTATTTGTCTGTGGAAGACAATCTACTTGGAGGCTGTTCCCACAGGACCCAAGAGCACCTGCATTGTGCAAGCATGAGCTCACCATGGCAATGGCCAAGCATGATTATGTCATGGTCCAGTCCACTTATGTGCATAAAACACTGCCTTTGCCCAATATGTTAAGTCTACCCTCTTAAGAGAGTGGACTTCTGCTTGCAAGCACTTTCCTCCCTTTGAAATTAATTAAACTTCTCTTCGTGTTCAAACTATCCTGTCTCTAGCCTGCTCTGTTCAGCTCCAGCCATTCCCATGCTGGTTCTGAACCAGTTGGTACTTGCAACTCTAAGTTCAATGGCTTACCTACATTTACTTTTTTTTAAAGGTACATT
This sequence comes from Phascolarctos cinereus, assembly GCF_003287225.1. Lineage (NCBI taxonomy): Eukaryota > Metazoa > Chordata > Mammalia > Diprotodontia > Phascolarctidae > Phascolarctos > Phascolarctos cinereus. The sequence continues at coordinate 138,971,784 of NW_027555514.1, forward strand.
CAAATTCTTTGTGGAAATAAATTCTCTGTCCAACTACCTGGATCCTCTTCAAGTCTATCTTACACTATCAACATCTGATTAAAAAAAAAAAAGAAACATTCTGTGTGGCTCTGATTGTCCTACTCCAAATTTTAGGAGAGGTTTTGTTCACACTTTTCCAAGTCGGATCCAAAGCCCCTGGAGTTTCAGCCATCCATCCCCCTTTTACTCATTCTACAATAACTACTGTTTAAAAAATTGTCCTCTGCCACAGACTCTTAGGAATTATTCCCTAGGGAAATATGGAGCAAAAGGAGAAAGAAGGAAAGAAGGATGGAAGGAAGGAAAGAGGGAAGAATGGATGGAGAGAGGGAAGGAAGGAGAGAAAGAAGGAAGGAGGGAAGGAAGGAGGGAAGGAAGGAAGGAAGGAAGGAAGGAAGGAAGGAAGGAAGGAAGGAAGGAAGGAAGGAAGGAAGGAAGGAAGGAAGGAAGGAAGAAACAAGTATCTATTAAGTGTCTACTGTGTGTCAGGCACTATGTTAATCATTTTTATAATTATTATCACCTTTGTTCTTCACAGTAACCCTGGGAGGTAGATACTATTATTATCCCCATTTTACAGATGAGGAAGTAACTGGGACAAAGAGAAACTAAATGACTTGCCTAGGGTAACTTAACCAGTAAGGACCTCAGGCTGGATTTGACCTCAGGTCTTCCTTACTCTAGGCCCAGCATTGTCAGTTTTGTGAATATTGAAAAATTAAAGAACGAGGATGAACCCAAAGAAGAATATGAGAAAACCAGTCTTTTGCAGAGGTAAGAGATCCATTAGTGTGGAACATTATGTACATTATCATTTCTAGATTGCTGTGAATAATGAATCCTTTGAAGTAAAAGTGAGAGCATTATACAAATTTGAACTGAATATTTCCATTGAGCTAGAACCACTTACCAGTGGTACCACTTACTTTGAATAGTGCAAATATTTGTGGCCACTTCAGGGGATTTATTATTAGAATACCCTCAGGCTCATAACCTAGGAATCATCCTGGTTCCTCACCATCTCTCACCCTCTCCATATCCAATCTGTTGCCAAGGCCTGTTGATTTCACCTTTCAACATCTCTCCAAAATGCCCCCTTCTCTCCTCTGATACTGCTACCACTCTGGCATAGGCCCTCATTACCTCATGCCTTGATTATTGAAATAGTTACTGGTTGATCTGCCTGCCTGTCTCAAGTCTCCTCTTCCCCTCTCACCCCCTCCCCCTACACCCATTCCAACAATCCTCCATTCAGCCTCTAAGGTGATTCCCCTAAAGCACAAGTCTCATCATGTCACCCCCAACTCTACTCAATAAATTCCAATGGTTTCCTTAAGCCTCCAAGAGCTAACAAAAATATTCTGTATGACATTCAAATCCCTTCATAACCTAACACCTTCCTATCTTTCCAGTCTTCTTACACCTTACTGCCCTACACGTATTCTTAGAGCCAGTGACATTGGCCTCCTGGCTGTTCTACAAACACAATATTCCATCTCTTAGCTCTGGGCATTCTCTCCGGTTGTCTCTCATGCTTGGAATATTCTTCCTCCTCTTTCCATCTTCTCAGCTTGTAGGCTTCCTTTCAGTCCCAGCTATAATCTCACCTTCTACAGGAATCCTTCCACAATCCATCCTAGTTCTAGAACCTTCCCTGTGTTAATTCATGTTTAACCTCTATATAGCTTGCTTTGTATATATTTGTTTTCATTTCATTTACCCTATTATATTGTAAGCTACTTGAGAACAAGAACCTATCTTTTGCCTCATTTTGCATCCCCAGTGCTTAGCACAGGCCCTGGACCATAGTGAGCACTTAATAATGTTTATTGGGGAGACAGAGCCAAGATGGAGGAGGAAAAACAGTGATTTGCTCGAGCTCTCCCCCAAACCCCTCCAAATACCTATAAAAATGGTTCTAAACAAATTCTAAAGCAGCACAACCCACAAAAAGACAGAGTGAAACAAATTTCCAGCCCAAGACAATATGGAGGGTTGATTGGAAAGGCCTATTGCGCCAGACTAGGAGAGGAATGCAGTTCAGCCTGGGTAAGCAGGCAAACCAGGCCTCAGCAAACTTGGAGCAGGACTCAGAGGACTGAATCACAGACAGCTGTGGAGGTTTCCAGACTTCTCAACCCACAAACACCAAAGACAACTTAGAAGGTCAGTAGGAAAAGTCTGTGACCATGGTGAGAGAAACTCAGCCCAGTCCTAGTCCTGGTGCAGCTCTGGGGCAGTGGCTGCTTCTGATCTTCTGGCACACAGACTGAGGGGGAATCAAGTGGCTGATCAGAGTGGGGATCACAGGGATCTCTTTACTGGTGCAGGATTCTCTTGCTTTGCCCATGCTTGAATCTGGGTCACGGTTCTGGTGGCAGTACTGGGGCAAGAAGGAGGGCTGGCATGGTGGAGCTTGTAGTGGAGGTGAATAGAAAACCTCCTCACACTTCCAAGGCAGAAAAAAGTGCTTGTGATCACTCATAGACCAGAGCACAGTCCAGGAAAGGAGTAAACACCTTGCCCTTGATCATGCCACCTTGGAAGAACTGAAAATTTACAGGTCCCTAGAAATGTCTCTGGAAACAGCTGCACAAAACCCCTGAAGTGGGACAGTACATTCTTCACACTGGAAGCAGACCCCTACCTTGACAAAGAGTTTATAACTCAAGTAACTGGCTGGGATCATGAGCAAACTGCACAAAAATAGTTAGACCATAGAATCTTTCTTTGGTGACAAAGAAAATCAAAACATACAACCAGAAGACAACAAAGTAAAAGCTCCTACATCCAAAGCCTCCAAGAAAAATAGGAATTGGTCCTAGGCCATGGAAGAGCTCAAAAAGGATTTTGAGAAACAAGTAAGAGAAGTAGAGGAAAAACTGGGAAGAGAAATGAGAGTGATTAAGAAAATAATTAAAAGCAAGTCAACAGCTTGCTAAAGGAGACCCAAAAAAAAATACTGAAGAAAATAACACTTTAAAAAATAGCCTAACCCAAAAGGCAAAAGAGGTCCAAAAAAACCAATGAGGAGAAGAATGCCTTGAAAAGCAGAATTAACAAAATGGAAAACGAAGTCCAAAAGGTTACTGAAGAAAATACTTCCTTAAAAATTAGAATGGAACATTGGAAACTAGTGACTTTATGAGAAATCAAGACATTGTAAAACAAAACCAAAAGAATTTTAAAAATGAAAGACAATATGAATTATCTCATTGGAATAACACCTGACCTGGCAAATAGATCCAGGAGAGAGAAATTATTTATTTATTTAGTTAGTTGGGGTATGAGGCTAGCCTTGGCTATCTTTTCTTTTTTAATTTTTTTTTATTTTATTAATTAATTTTGATTTATCAACAATCACTTCCATATGTTTTTGAGTTAAAATTTTTCTCCGCTTTCCTCCCCACCCTCCCCAAGACAAAGCACAATCTGATATAGGCTATACATTTACATTCCTATTAAACATATTTTCACATCAGTGAAGTTGTAGCTAAAAATTAAAACCAATAGGAGGAACCATCAGAAAGAGGAAACAAAACTCAACAGAAGAGAAAAAAAAAAGATAGTGATTCAACTTCCATTGTTCTCTCTTTGGATGAGGATAGCATTTTCCATCATAAGGCCTCTGAAGATGTCTTAGATCCTTGTATTTCTGAGAAGGGTTAAGTTTATCAATATTAGTCACCACACAACATGGCTGTTATTGTGTACAACATTCTCTTGGTTCTGCTCATTTCACTCAGCATCAGACTACAAGTCTTTCCAGGTTTTTCTGAAGTCAGCCTGTTCATCATTTCTTATAGCACAATAGTATTCCATTACATTCATTGCTACCCCTGTTCTTTTTTACTTTAGCTGAAGCATAATATATTCTGCTCCAGCCTTTTACTTTTACCCTGTGTCACTCTTTTCTGAATGTGTTTCCTGTAAACAACATATTGTAGGATTATGGTTTTTAATCCATTCTTCTATCTGCTTCCATTTTATGGGAGAGTTCATCACATTCACATTCACAGTTATGATTGCTATCTGTGTCTTTTTCTCCATCCTTTTTCCCCCATTTATGCTTTTCTTTCTTCTTTCCAAGAGAGAGAATTTAAAAATTATTGGACTATCTGAAAGCCAGGATCAACAAAAGAGCCTAGACATCATCTTTCAAGAAATTATCAAGGAACACTGCCCTAATATTTTAGAACCAGAGAGAAAAATAGAAATTAAAAGAATCCACCAATCACCTCCTCAAAGAGATCCTCAAAGGAAAACTCCTAGGAATATTGTAGCCAAATTCCAGAGTTCCCAGGTCAAGGAGAAAATATTGCAAGCAGCCAGAAAGAAACCATTCAAGTATTGTGGAAACAATATCAGGATAATACAAGATTTAGCAGCTTCTACATTAAGGGAATGGAGAGCTTAGAATATGATATTCCAGAGAGCAAAGGAGATAAAATTACAGCCAAGAATCACCTACCCAGCAAAACTGAGTATAATCCTTCAGGGGAGAAAAAGACATTCAGTGAAATAGAGGACTTTCTAGCATTCTTTGAAAAAACCAGGGCTGTATAGAAAATTTGACTTTCAAATACAAGACTCAAGAGAAGCATGAAGAGGTAAACAGGAAAGAGAAATCATAAGGGACTTGTTAAGGTTGATTTGTACATTCCTGCATGGAAAGATGATATTTGTAACTCATGAGACCTTTGTCAGTATTAGGGTAGTTGGAGGAGGAAAATTATATGTATGGATAGATAGAGAGATAGACAGAGAGAGAGAGAGAGAGAGAGAGAGAGAGAGAGAGAGAGAGAGAGAGAGAGAGAGAGAGAGAGAGAGAGAGAGATAGATAGATAGAGGTCACAGGGTGAGCTGAAGATGAAGGAGTTATATCTGGAGAATAAAATTAAGGGGTGAGAGAGGATTATACTGGGAGAAGGTGAATGGGATAAATTATCTCACATAAAACAGACAAGAAAAGACTTTTACCTTGGAGGGGAAACAAGGAAGGTAAGAGGGAATGAATGAATCTTATTCTCATTAGATTTAGCTCAAGGAGGGAATAACATACACACTCAATTGGGTATGGAAATCTATCTTACCCTATGGGAAAATAGAGGGGCAAGGGACAAGAAAGCAGGGGGATGATAGAGGGGAGGGCAGATTGGGGGAGGGGGTAATCAGAAGCAAACACTTCTAAGGAGGGACAGGGTCAAAAGAGACAATAGAATAAATGGGGGTGCTGGATAGGATTAAGGGAAATATATTTAGTTTTTCACAACATGACTACTATGGAAACATTTTGCATGACTACACATATATAACCTGTATTGAGTTGCTTGCCTTCTCAGTGAGTATGGGTGGGGAGGGAGAAGAGAGAAAATTTGGAACTCAAAGTTTTAAAAATACCTGTTAAAAAAATTGTTTTCATATGCAACTGGGAAATAAGATACATAGGCAATGGGGTATAGAAATCTATCCTGCCCTACAGGAAAATTGAAAAGAAAAGGGATAAGAGAAGGGGCGGGGAGATAGAAGGGAGGGCAGATTAGGGGAAGGGATATTCAGAATGCATGCTGTTTTGGGGTTGGGGAAGGGATGAGATGGGGAGAAAATTTGGAACTCAAAATCTTGTGTAAGTGAATGTTGAAAACTAAAAATAAATTAACTATAAAAAAACTTTTTAAAAAATAAATGTTTGTTGATTGATATTCACATTTCCAACTCGTACATGTTTGTTCTAAACAATGTATGCATAAATTCTCCTTATAATTTCCTTAACAAATAAACATCCAGCTTCTTCTTGAAAAATTCAGTGATGGAGAATTTACTGTGGCATGCATATATTCATTCCACTTTTGAATAGTTCTAATTTTTGGACATTCTTCCTTTAGTTAGTTGATCTATAATCTTCCGATACATTTTCTATACACTTTCCTCATTTAATTGACCAAGTAGAAGTCTAATCCCTTTCCCACATGATAATCATTCAAAGAAGGTGAACATATCTGCCCCACCCACCCAGTCTGATTTTCATCCCTAATACATCCCCAATTCCTCCAACCTATTTTAATATGCTATTGTTTCAATTCTCTTCACAAACTGGATCACTCTCCCTTGAAAATTTCCTGTTTTTCTTTTCTTTAAAAAAATCAAATAAAATAATATTAATACATTTCCAATCTCTGAAGGAAATGGAATCATAGCATTATGAGCTAGAATGAACGTAGGATTATTCAATCCAATCTCCTTATTTTGCAGATAAGGAAAGCCAGAAAAATTAAGTCTCTTGACCAAGCTCATATAGATGTTATTGGCAGACCTGGGGCTATCATTCGTATATATATTTTATTCTTAGTATAGTGCTCTGTCCTCAGTATCACAGTGCCTTTTTAAATATATGCTTTAATATTTTAACATTCATTTTTTTAAAACTTTCTGTTCCAAATTCTCTCCCTTCAGTCTTTCCCCAACCCAATGAAGAGGCAAACAATATATGGTATCAATTATACAAATCATACTGTCTTTAAATAAAATCATCAAAATGCTACATGAAAGACAGGAAAAAGAATTAATTCCTGATGTTTGGAAGTATGTTGTGTTCATGACCTTGTACCCATGTTCTACCTGTGACCAAAGAGAATTCCAGAATTTTTCTCAGATTCAAACATAACAATAAGGTGAAGAATTCAGTCAATCTAAGTATGCATAACCTAGGCAACAACAGTGTTGTCACTCTTGTTATTACAGATGGTGCCTCACTAGAGGCAAGCAAAATTCACTTAAGAAATTTGGATTGAATGCAAAATAAATTACCTGGAGAGAGACCAACTGGGTTCAGACCATTTAATTGTCACATCTGTGTTTAGATGCATGACTAAAATAGCAGGAAAGAGAAAATAAACACACCATCTTTCTTAAATTAGCAAGAAGGAAGGTTGCCAAAGGTGAAATGATTGATCAATTTTAATTTATGAATTCTGCAGCCACTAGAAATCATCATGGCAGAATTCATACTTGAGCAAGCTTCAAAAATATACAAAGCTCTGTGTTGTGTTCAATGAGAGAGACAAGCCATTCCTCTGCATACAGTACACAGACAGTTATGTTGCAATTTTGTCTAATTATTGATAGGCTTTTCTGGCTCTTAACAGATCTTCTCTGACACTGCCTTAAATATGCAGTGGCTATTTGTACAGGGAAACAGTGATGGTCAAGCACTGTAGCCTGTATGAAGGAGATCTTTTGTACTCCATGAACATTAGTCTCATATTGTTAATGGCTTCTTGAGAACTAAACCATCTGTATAAATACATATGACAGTTTTCAAAAGCAAAATCTATGCCTAGAAATTACTCCCTCTTCACCAGATAATGGTTTTATTTCTCCATTTCTAATTTTTATTAATTTGATTTGATTTGGATCATTTCAATTTTTTAAATCATTTCTATTTGACTTATAAAGCCTTGAGAATTTTGGCTCTAGGATCTCAAGGTAAACAAATCTTTGCTAAATCCATCTGGCCCAGTAAGTCACAGTCTTAAATCCTTCCTAATGGATCCAATGAGCACTTAGGTCAAACTCATTTATCTAATTTTCATCTTCCTTCTAAATTACTGGACATTTCTCCTGATCTCTTCTAAAGCCATCACAGGTCCATGGCTAAGAATAAATTAAGCCTAGTTATACTGGATATTAGGCTAGAAGGAACTTTAAAGATCATCTAGGTTAATCCACTTATTTTACAGACAAGGACATCGAAAACAGAAAATCAAAGTTACTTGCCCAAGATCACTGAGATAGTGGCAGAGCTAGTATTAGAATCCAGATCACCTATTTCCTAATCCAGTGTTCTTTTCACCTCACCAAATTGTTATTTACACACAATAAAATTATGATCATTAAAAACTAAGGGTATCATTCTGTCAAATGTTAAAGCAATGAAATATTTTTCATGCCCAAGAAAGCCTATTTTCCTCACCCTGAATCTCTGGATGGCCTTGGGTAATGTCTATTTTTCCACCAAAAGTAAAACTCAAACAAGAACACCACTGATCACCATTATCAAATAAAAAGTCACAATGCCTGAGATCTGCGTATTACATCTGGAAGGTTATAGCTCCTTCTAGAGGCAGACTGTGATATAATGTAATGCTGTAGATTTTCAAAGACTTCTTTCATCATAAGCCATTTCGTTAACCAAAATGTATTAAAGTCATTGATGACAAATTAATAGGACCTACTATGAAATCACATGATCATAAAATGAACCTTAGAGGCCACCTAGTTCAACTTCTCCATTTTACAGATGAAGAAACAGTCTCAGAAAATGTCACATTTACTAAGTAGGGGGAAAATAGGATTTTATCCTACTTCTAAATCCAAAGCCTTTCCACTGTTTCTAGTGTAAAATTGTAAAGTGAGATTTTAGAAAGGACTATTCCTTCCTATGGGGAAAAGGAAGAAGGAGAGAAAAGTTGGGTCAGGGAAGAAAGGGAAAAAGAGAAGGAGGGGGAAAGGGGAGGAGAAAGAGAGACTGTTGAAGTATCAAAAGGAAAAAAAAATGGAAGAGGGTTAAATTGGAAATGAAAAGTAGGGCCAAAAATGTGTGATGATTCTTTGGGATAAGAAAATATCAATCATTTTATTTTTGTATAAAGAGATGAAAATAAGTCTTGTCTTTCAGAAATAGGAAATAGATGGGAAGTTCAGTAGGGAGCACCAGCCTCGAATATTCCTTCCCTCCAAAAAAGGCTGGGAAGCAGGCAGCTTTTAGTACTAGAAAGAAAGACTAAAGTCCTAGGAGATTTCAGGGCTTAGTGGATAGATCACCTAAGGATCATGCAGAAAAAAAAAACTGTGATTAAAAATAAATTTGTATCAGTGAATGTTTGGCTAAGGTCATAGTTACTTTAGGATAAGATTTCTTTGGTGTGTACACTAATCAATCCAATATTTATGCATTTTTTTAAATGGCTTTTTTTTTTCCTTTGGTTACCTAATGAAGTACTCTTGCTCACTCTCTTCCTCCCCCCTCTGTACTCTCATCTCTCTCAATACATACACACGTACTGCATGTGTGTGTATATATACACACATACACATATATGTATATATAGTGTATGTATATGATACATATATATTGTATGTAGGTATACACATATTATCTTTAGGAATAAATTAGAAATAGTCATTAGGAATTTAATTAATCCAAGAGTCAGGAATATTCAAATATTCAGCCAGCAACAGAAGAACAAAGAGTGTCATAGCTTTAGAGAAAAAACGTTACAGGTCATCTAGTTCAATGGTCCTGTCATTTTATAGATGAGAAACTGTGGTCCAAGGAGTTTAACTGTTGAACAAGCTTACACATGTAGTAAGTAACAGAGCTATAATTTGAAGCCATGTCCATGCTGGCCAGCCCAAGCCCTCAGTGGAAAAGACAATGATTGGAGAGTGAGGACAATGTCAGGTAGGCTGCAGGCAGATTTAAGGATCCAGTGTTGTCCCCTTTTTTAACTGCCGTAGAAAGGAATCCAAACATTTACTTCAAGTAAAGCTCATACACTTTTCTAGCTAGCAAATGACACCAGTAGTGAGAAGTATTTATCAAAAAAAGGGTTTTTTTCAAACATGTAGACTATATTTCTAAATAATTTTTTTGTATTCCACTTTATTTTTTAAACAGAAATTCATCATCACAGAACATTTTATGGTCATAGTAATAGCATGGCATAGTAGAGAGAGCTATGAATGGAGAATTGGAGCTCTACTTCTGACACATAGGGCCTATGTGATCCTAGACAAGCAATTTGCTTAAATGGCTTTTGCTCTTAGTGCCCTCAAGCAACTCTCTAAGATCATAGGTTGAAGCTCAGTGGGAATCTGTATTAGTAAAGGGAATTTTGTCAATGGGAGTTCCCTTCATCAATGAAATCACCAGTCTGGTCTTAAAAAAAACATAAGGAAGAATACATTACCCTCACTTCATTCCTATGCATCAAATAGTACTATGTATATATTGCAGGTAAGGAAATCCAACCTTAGAAAGAATACATTATTATTATAAATTTATATAGTGCTTTGTTTACAAGGGCAGCTTGGTGGCACAGTAGCACGCTAGGCCTGGAGTCAGTAAGGTTCATCTTCGCAAATTAAGATAGGGTCTCAGATACTTACTAGCTGTGTGACCCTGGACAAGCCACTTAGCTGTGTTTGCCTCAGTTTCCTCATCTGTAAAATAGCTAGAAAAGAAAATGGCAAACCACTCCAGTATTTTGATTAAGAAAACCCCAAATGGGACCACAAAGAGCTGAACATGACTGAAAACAACTGAACAAGGTTTACAAAAACTTTGCATATATTATGTCATGTTATCATCATCTGGAAGGTGGGTACTTTTATTAACCCCATTTTACAGATGAGTATCAAATCTAGGATTTCATCCCATTACTCTTTCCATTCTATCACACTCTCCTAGCAATCTAAACAAAGCTCCACAGTCTTCTAAATGACTTCATGTACATTACTTTAAAAAAAAATGGAAGTTCTCTTTTGGTAAAGAAAGCTGTGGAAAACCTCTATTTCGAGGTGTTTTTAATTGGATCAGTTTTATAATAGTAGCCAAGCCAAATATTCCACTCCTCACATTGGAATATAAATAGAATTCCTTTTTTTCCATTTACTGGGTTTGAAAGGTTTACAAGTTAATACTGTTTGTTGTAAAAGCATGAACACTCAATCCAGAGATTTGCCTGGTATTGGAACAAGATATTAATGAGCTATCAGGAAGCAAGTAAGGTAGAATATGCTTTTCATGAAGAAAATGCCATGCATATAAATAGCATGATATCAAAGGCCTCCACAATTTGTTTCTTTGGAAAGTGATATCATATCCAATTTTTCTCATGATTGAATTTTAAATCTTCAGAGCAGATGAAAGGTCTTAGTCTTTAAAAATAAAGTTTTATGTTTAGATTAGAGATATTTTCTTATTTCAAAATTTTTAAAAGCAGTTCTATTCCAGATAGTCCGTTATTTTTGCTGACCAATTTAAACTATTAATCATATTTTTGTACTTTATATAGTGAGATTCATCATACCAAAATGATACATAGTCAAGTCATATCAAAGACAAACATCTGGTTTCTCAGATGCCTGATTTTAAAAATATTAAATATACCATCCTGGGTTAGATAATCCAGTATTCATTCTCTGAAATTAGCACCAATGGATACGTTTTCAGAAGAATATGGAGCTGTGACTTTCTTTGATGTAGGCAATACCTAGTGGGAAAATTTTCAACCAGCCCAGATGAGCAAATGTTCTATAACATATTCCTAGTGAGTTGCCTGGGACGCCCAGAGATTAAGTGACTTTCCTAAGATAACACAGAACACAGATAACCTATTTGAACCTAGGTCTTCCTAACTCACAGATTAACATTCTATCCACTAAACTACGCTCTATTATGTCCTCCTCAAAGAATATATATCCTTGCTAACTAGGAGCCAGTCCCAGTTGTTTCTATCTACTGAAGGAGTACAAGTTCCACCTCCATTTTGGCACTCTACTCGAAAGCCTTGATTGCCCTACCCTTGTTATAGCTCTAGTTGACACTTATCTTGAATTATATATCCAGTTCTCTCTGCATAGTAATTCATGTTCCTACCACATCTGCTACTGCAGATTTAGGAATGTATTTTTCAATTTCCACTTAAAACTATAATTTCCTATCATAGCTCAGTCTCCCTTGATAGAAATGTATATAAAGTACATGAAAAATTAATGTCTGTCTTCATATTTAAAAAAAGGAAATAATATAAAGCTGTTTTTAGTGCTTTTTGAAATAAAGTGATGAGAGAAGAAACTTTCTGTCTCTATGTATAGATCAGACTTGGTCTTAGCTGCTTCTCATCCCCTTTAACATCATTCATTCTCATTAACCAAAGAAAACAAAGAGATGTTGTTTCATGGCTGAGTTAATATACCTTCAAATTTGACTGAGTTCTGCCCAATGCTCCTAGAACAAAGCAGAACAAGTCTAATTACTTTATTTTTCTCCATATAAGAGTCTTTCAAATAACTGAAGACACAGCTATGTCATCACCTTCAACCAATTTTTGTCGATCATAATGCAGTACTCTAGACATGGTCTGTCTAAAGTCTCAGGAACAGTAGAACCATCATTTTGCTGGTGCTCAACACTCTCTTTCTATTAGTTCATCTTAAATTTTGATATCTTCACCACTACTTCCTTGCTTTTAATGTCAGACTGTTGGCTCAGCGTCTCATACATCAGGACCTTCCTGCAACTCTTATCCTTTAACCTTCATGCTAGATGCTCCCATTTCTGTAAGTTTCCTTTGAGGAAGAAGGAGGGATGAGGTTATATCAGGGACAGCTGAGAAAGCCTTGCCCAATGTCAGGAAACCTCTGTCTGAATGAAAAGAAAATTGGAATTTAAGTGTGTATGCTTCTAAGTGAATTTAACAACATTCATGGTCATGCAGGCTTGCAATCTGTCACTTTAGATATCAGAAATTAGAGTGATGGGGTTACCATTGTAAATTTATGTTTGTGACCCAGTGAAGGTATCTGAACTCACAGCTCAGAAATTAAAGGCCACACTTTGCATGTTTGACATCTTACATTTCTAAAACATTTGTTTAGTCCCATTTTAATGATGAATGTTCACAGGTGTCTAGTTATAGCAATTCACTATGCAGGTGACTTTTTTTCTAAACCTATTTACATGCCCAGTAAATAATTAGGTGCACTCCACAAGAAAATGATTGCTTGAGCCCATTTACTTTGCTATTGTAAAATTGGAGTCTAGAACTTCATGAAATTTTTTTAAAAAACATAGAAATTGATATATATTGAACCAAAACATAACTTTAGCCATTTGTAATTATCCATTTTAGTATATAATCATGTGCATAGAGGCTTGGAATTCAGAATTATTTTCTTCTTTAGGCAATAGTAGAAAGGTATTTTCTGTATTGCTCCTGAAACCAGGAGTCAGTAGAGATCAGAGAGGGCCCATTTAAAAGCATTTCTCATGTGCAAATATTACGAGCAATTTCAGCCTGTATAATTAATAATGCCTATTAACTGAAAAGTTATTCTCTATGAGTCAATTTTATTTAAGTTACTTTCCTGGTTTCCTGTCTAATCATGCTTTTTAAAAATGACCCTCAAAGATGTTTCCTGATCTCAAAGGAACAGGAGCTCATTTTATCTGTTCTCACTGGTGCAGGACAATTAGCACATATTCTAGGAAGTACGTTCTATGTTTCACTGTGATTATTAGAAACTGTCAAGGGATTCCAGCTGAGCTCTGAGAAAAGGTAGGCCATGAACTAAAGTAAAATAGTCTTTCTAAAGCATGCTGTCATTGTCAAAGATCAACCAGATTAAACTGTGGTACAATTTTTCAAACACCTCTAGCCCAGGAAATGGAGGACAAGTCAAGTTAAAATTGTATATAATTCTACAGAGTCTATTCCTTCATTTGCTGGCTTGAATTAAGATACATAAAATGTCTGCAGGAAAACTGAGTAAGTTTTAAGAGAGACAAAAATGTTCCTTTAAAAACAGTATATATTGGGGCAGCTAGGTGTCGCAGTGGGTAGAGCACTGGCCCTAAAGTAAGGAGGACCTGAGTTCAAATCCAGCCTCAGACCAAACACTTCACATTTGCTAGCTGTGTGACCCTGGGCAAGTCATTTAACCCCCAATTGCCTAAAAAATCAAAAAATAAAAATAAATAAAAACAGTATACATTGTCTTTGTTATTTTTTATCACTTAATCATCTGTGACTTTATTTATAACCTAAACTACTTCAATTGCGATTTCCCAGTAAAAAGGGATTTTTTTTAACAATTCATCTTTCATTGTCTCTTGGTCATTCTCCCTCCTTGTCATACCATTTTCTATGGTCCAACCCTCACCTCAAAGTCTTACTCTTCTGAGCTTCTAAGGGGGCTTTCTTTGGTCATATGACTTTTAACTACCAACTTCAGCAACCTCCATTTAGTTCAACTTAATAATAGTTATTAAGAGCTCACTATATGCAAGATCCTCTTCTACACATTGAAGATACAAAGACAAAATTGCCATCAGATCCTGCCCTCACGGAGTTTACAATCTATTGGGAGGAAGTAACTGAGACAAGTATATATAAATGCATACAAAGTGATTTTTTTGAGTAGCAGTGGGTGACAGAGTTTAGAATTAGACTATCCCTGCAAAATCCCAAACCGTACAGTTGGGAAAAGGAAAAATTCCTTCTAGATAACAAATAGTTTGACTTATCTTTTTTGATTTACACTATATGGCCTGACTGTTCTGGTGTCATATTAAAAAAAAAAGTTATAGCCATCCTCTCTCTACTTGTGTCTTGTTTGGTTCCAAATTGCTCATATGTCAGAAACCCTAAGCAGATTATTGTCCTTATATTTGTGTCTTGCCTACAGCCCATTCACTGCTTCTGTAATGCCTGGCATGTCAGTGTTCAAAGTTAAAGCACAATATCTAGATTAGACTACAAATGAGTACAATGCCTGTAATGGAACTTATCTTAAATGCATTTTAGAATGTGATAAATACACAAAATTGAAAAAATACAAAATAGGTGACTAAACCAAAGAAAATTATGTTGTGTATATAATTATAAACAAGTAAAATAATGTTAATACTAGTTGATGGCATTTTAGAATACTAGAAAGTTGAATTTCTAATACTACTGCAGTGTTTCAATTTCTTTCAGATACTACTACACGCAAAATTCAGGTTTTTTAAGGTATTTCATCCATAAGGATTAAAACTTTATTCATTGCTAAGTACTAAACTTAACAACTATCTAACAACATTCTTAATTCAATTTGCAAGACATTAAGGAGTGGGAAGAGATGATAAGAGAAAAAAATTTAGAAGAGAAAGGTGAGAAAAAATGTAGTCCAGTTGTGCCCAGTAACTGGCTGCTGCACAACTCCCCATGGATGTCCCATAGATATCTCAAACTCAGACGTCTGAAACAGAATTCATTATGAATTTCCCAAAAACCTGTCCTCCAAATTTCCCTATTTCTTCTGAAAAGACCACCAGTCTTCAAGTCACTTAGATTCCCAACCTCAGAAAGCCTTTATTCTTCCCTGTTGCCTCATATCCTATCAGTGATTATCTTGTCTATTACACCTCACCAATATTTATAGAATCTATCTCTTCCTCTCCATTAACACACCCTCTATTCTACCTTAGACTTTTATTACCTCTGAACTAGACTATTATAGTTGCCTCCCAATTATAATCCTGTAACACAGACCTGACCAGATTATTCCCCTACTCAAAATTCTTCAGGACATCCTATTGCCTCTAAAATAAAATATAAAATTCTCAGTCTGGCATTTAAAGCCCTCTACAAAATGGCTTCCTTTGATCTTTCCAGTCTTTTGTCATGTTATGTTCTCTCTCAAGCACTATCCAACCCATTCACACTTCCCTAAAAGCCATTCTCTAATAATACCCTTCTATCTCCAACCTGCCTTCCTCAGTGTAGGTGTTCTTCCACATCTAGAATACATGTTATCCTTGACTCCACCTCTTGTAATCCTTGCCTTTCTTCAAAGTACAATTCAGATGCCAGGGCCTTCCCTGATTTTTCCACTTATAATTATTGTGTATGTATGCTGCAGCTATATAATACCTACATATACATTTTCTTCCACTACTGGAACATATGCTCCCTGAATGCATGGGTTTTTTTTTTTCCTTCATATCTTCAGCACCTAGTTCTGTCTTACACAAACTAGGTGCTTAATAAATGTTTGTTGCATTCAACTAACTTGAAAATATACAGTAAATATGGAGGAAAAAATTTCAGGATAATAAGTGAAAAAGAGGAACATTATGGGTTCCAGAAAACATGTTGGTTAAACATTAAAACCCAGACAACAAAGAAAAATTAGAACAGAAAATAAATTGTAAAAAGCTCTAATCTATTCAATCAAATACTGATATCTTTAAAATCTATTATGTCATCTCTGTGGTTATCCCCTTTATTGACACAAATCTCAACCTTTCTTCAACTAAGCAGTTTCATTAGTTGCTTTGGCATAGCAAAAATAATAGTGATGATAATAATTAACAAAAATAATAATAAATCCATCACCCAGATAGAAGATTGACCTTTTGGTAGTAGGCCTCTCTGAATGTAGTAAAGGGCAATTCTCTTAAAATAAAGATGGTGTTTGTCTGTCCCCATACATGAAGTCTTTCAAGCTTAATAGGATCTATTTGAATTTCTGACATTGAGACGTTACCTTGGAGAGTTCAGGGTAACCTACAGTCTCATTGTCCATTCTTCCATTAATTTGAACGTCTTTGTAAATGACTTGAGAAAATAATTTTAGTGATAGAAATAGAGAAGCGCAGAGTAGAAAGAAGTAACTACTGCAAGGTTAAAAAAATTAAGCATAAGAAATGAGCGAAAGTGGGTGCAAGGGCATCATTTTTGTTGATGTCATTCTTGACAGCTGTTCTTCTCTTAGCCCAATCACTCTTGGTTATTTTTGTTGTTGTTGTTGTTTGTTTGTTTGTTTTACTACTATCCTTTCTTTCTTAACTAAGATAGAGGGAAGCCATTCTGTAAACCTCCAGGAACTTGGGCTCTACCCATTCAATAAGTTGTGGCCCATGAATATATGTTTGCTTTGCCTTTTGGCATTTATTTTTTTCCCTGCTTTTAGATGGAATATTGAAGATGACTGTAACCTTGGAGCTTTGCAAGGTCTGAGAAGTAGAGGACCAGTAATAGGAATCCATGAAGCTATGTGGCATAGTACATATAGTACTGGTCCTAGAGTTAGGAAGACCAAGTTTAAATCTGGCTTCAGACTCTACTGGCTATGAGACCCTGAGCAAGTCATTAAACTTGTCTGCCTCAGTTTCTTCAACTATGAGTAGGGATCATAATACTACCTATCTCATAGGACTGTTGTAAGGATCAAATGGATATTTCTAAAACATGATTAGCACAGTGCCTGGCACATAATAAGTGCTCTATAAATGCTAGCTATTATTAATATCTTCTAGAATATTGCCTGTAATCAAAATCAAGCTCACTTTTATATTAATCAATCTATTAAAAATTCCATAAATTAGAATCTATTTTGTGAACAGTTTGAAATACGAAGATAAAAGCAAGAAGGATTTTTTCTTAAAAGAGCTTTTTTAAAAATGGTGCTAACCAAAACTACACATTTGGATGCACGTATGATACACATAGATAAAATTTGGTAACATTACAGGGGATTAAACCAATAGTTTTGGGGAACCAGAAAAAGTCTCCCAAAAAAAGTGGCACTTGAGAAGAATCTTAACATAAATCAGAAATTCCAAAAACCAGAGAGGAAGAGGGAGAGCATTCCAGACATCATCTTCTGCAGGGTATGGAACTTGGTTACAGGAAGGTGGAGCATAAGATGCGCAGCCACTTGCAGCAATTATCCACCAGAGACATACATTCTCTAGATACTTTCTCAGCAGGAATGGGGAAAGGCCTTGGCAGTGAAAAGAATACAGCTGCCTCAGACACTGTGGCTTTGGGTATGTCCCCATACTTCATGTTATCCAGAACTCAGCGTTTCTCATTTAACTGAAAATCTTCTGCTACTTGAGTTCAGCTGCTCATCACAAGACTTATCTGAGATGAGAGCTTGTGACAAAATGAAGTAAATCTTGTTTAGCTGATGATGACTTGAATTAGAGACGTGTTTGTGCAAGTAGAGAAAAGATATCTACAAGAGATATTACAGATACAACACCAGGTTGAATATATAGGGTGAGTGAGGCTGAGGAGTGGTGGATAACACTAAAGTTGTGAACCCAGATGACTAGAAGGATGGTGGTGCCCTTAATGATAAAAGGAAATCTTGGGGAAAGAATCTGTTTCAGGGAACTGATAACATGATTCCTTTGGACATGTTGAGTGAGTTGTCTATGGAGGATCTAGTTTGAAATATTCAGTAGGCAGTTTAAGCTGTGAGACTGGAGCTCAGAAGGGAGATTAAAATTAAATTTAATGATCTGGGAAACATCTGCATATAGATGTAAATAGCATCATGGGAGTTGATGAGGGCATCAAAAGCAGAAAAGGACTTGTGATAGACCTCTGGGGGTATACTTAGCAGTTAGTGAGTCTACAGTTTCTCCCATTTTGAAAACTAGGACACTGGCCCTTCTTCAGTCCTTTTCCATTCTCCACAATCTTTCAAAGATTGTTGATGGTGGCATATCTCTCCAACCTACCCCAATAGCTAATAGACTCTTATTTATTTTGTATTTATGTAGTTTTTAAATAAATCTATTCTGATAAGCTTATTAAGTGTACATTTTGTCTCTCCCAATAGAATGTAAACTCCTTGAAAGTAGATATTCTTTCAACTTTGGCATCTGTTGCTCTGATACCAAGCACAGAAACTGGCACATAATAAATGTTTCTTAATTAATAGATTATTTGATTTGATGATTTCTCCAAATCCATTATTTTTGTTTTTCTTCTATCCCAAAGACTGAAAAGAGGGAGAACTGAGAAACCCAAAACATGTGCATGCCTAAAGACAGGCAAATATAAATTGCCCCCTCAAGGGCTATCAAATCACCTTTATTCTTGCTCAGTAGCGAAAATTGTATAAGCCACTTGCTGTGTATGTTGGGGACAGAGGGGTTATGCTGCCCAGGAAATTTCAAATGATTAAAAGAATACCTTTTAGTCTATTTGAAGTTTATCCAGCATTTTCCCCCTACAGACCTCATCATATCCCTTGAGATAGCTAGATGATAATTATCTTCTTTTTACACTGAAAGAGATTAATGTTCATGCCCTTAGGCGCTCAATGAGTCAGCAAGAGAGCCAAGAACAATACATTAGCTTCTCAATCCCAAGACATATTTCTTCTATTTAGTTACTCCTTAGCTCAATTCTTTTCTTCATATTTAATACACCACAGTAACTAAACCTCTCAAAAAAAAATCTAGCCACAAATCTACAAATCTACAACAGAACATTATGATCCCATAGTCATTTCAAAAATGAAACCATTCCCTTTGTTTCATTACAAAGTAGTTTGTAATACAGTGAGCAAAGTGCTGGATTTGAAAGCAGAAGACCGGTAATCAAATTTTACTTCTGATATTTGCTACCTGTATAACACTAGGCATAGCACAACCTCCTTGGGCCTCAGTTTCCCCACCTACAAAATAGAGGATGTAAGTCTGGATGGTCTATGAGGTCCCTCCTAATTCTCAATCAGTGATCCTATACTCTCCTGTGAACTTCCTAGGCATGTACTTTTGAGCATATACATACATATATATATATATATATATATATATATATATTATATATATATATATATATATATATATATATATATATATATATATATATATATATATATATACACATACATACATACAGGGGTAAGAGAGAATGTGGAGAGTTGAGGATGATAACTAGGTTGTGAGCCTGAATGACTGCGAGCACAGTGTTGCCCTCAACAGTCATAAGGAAGTTCTGAAGAGAGGAGGGTTTGGAAGAAGAAAGGTAATGAATTTAGCTTTGAACATGTTGAGTTTAAGATATCTATGGAACCTCCAGTTCAAGATATTTGTTGGGCAGCCAGAGAAGAAAAACTGGAGATCCAGAGAGGTTAGGGATAGAAAAATAGATCTGAGAATCACATGCATAGAGATGTTAATTGAATCCACGAAAGCTGAAATGAAATAATATAGAGGAAGAAAAGCAAAAGGCTCAGGGCAAAGTCTTGGGGGACCCCAATGGTTAGCATATGAGATATGAATTAAGACTCAACAAAGGTAGGAGGAGAACCTAGAGATAAGACAGTACAAAGTAGAAGGTGATTAATAGTGTCAAAATCCGCAGAAAGACCATCAGAACATACCATCTTTTTTTGTTTTTGTTTTTTTACAAATTACTTATGTATGTATGTATGTATTTATATACTTGTTTATTTATTTATGTATTTGTTTGTTTGTTTGTTTGTGGGGCCATCAGGTTAAGTGACTTGCCCAGGGTCACACAGCTAGTGAGTGTTATGTGTCTGAGGCCACATTTGAACTCAGGTCCTCCTGACTCCAGGGTATAATTAGTAAGCAACTGCCTCTGGATTTGAATTGGATTACAGCTCCAGTGCTCTATCTCACTGTGTCACCTAGCTGCCCCCCAAACACACTATCTTTGTTCTAACTTATAGTGTGTCATGAATGGCCCACATCCTTTTAAAAAATAAAATAAGTCCTTCATAATGTATTTTATGCTACATCTTGAACACAAATCACCTCTGTTAATGTAATACAGCCTATTAACAAACACCCAGTATGTGTCTTATTATTGATCTTCAGCTCATCTGCAAATGTGATTCATCTGACATGATTCTGTTAAAATATATGCAGCCATACGACATCATTAAGGACAATGTTAGCATTAAATTGGAATTTAAGTGGGCTTTTCTGTTTCTAGATAGTAAAGTATCACTATAAGCATTGCATAGTTTTCCAAATCCATTCTAGCCCATCTTGCCCTCCTATTCTGAATCTTTCTCCTGCATCTGAAATACCTAAGATGTGTATGTACCAGTAAGAGAATTCAATAAGTTGTCCTTCGAATGGTATATCATAATCTGGACAATATGCGTGTTTCATCTACTTTTGTTTTCTTTTTCAGGTGAAAATAGATGTCACTGAAGCAACTTGATAGTGTCCTAGATCTTTAAAAATTAGTACAATATCATCTGAAAAAAGGAATTTCAATAGGGGAACCTATTTGGACAACATGTTGAATGTATTACATAACACTGGAGAATACCTTTGATCAGTGCATTTTATGCCTCATTTAATTTTAGTAGGGTTTGGTTGTTGAACAAATTTATCTATGATCAAATTTGTCATTTTTATGATTTTAATATGTGTAGGAGGCATCTTGTTTGAAAATGCCTTGTATGTATTTATGTATGTATATATGTATGCACATATGCACGCATGCATGTAGAGAGAAAAAGATGTGGAGAGTTAGAGTGAAAGGTAGATGTGGAGATAAAAATAGCTAGATATTTGGAAAGATGAATAGACAGATAAACCTAGAAATAGAAAGGTACATTGATATGTAGATAAAGGGATGAATGGATGGGGATGCCATTCAATATGTTATTGATGCTCTTTTTTCATATTTATTACTACCCACCATTCCTGCCATAGCCATACTAGAAACATTTCCATATACATATATACATATGTGTGTATATGTATACATATATATATGTATATTATATATAATATTTTATAGTTTACAAAGAACTTTACAGAGAATGACTCATGTGAGATCATTAGTATACCTACTAATAGACTTTCACAGACAAGGACACTGAAGTTCTAAGAAATTAAATGATTTGCGTGAGGTTACTCAGCTCCCAAGCAAACCAGGCAGGACTAGAATCTAGCTTTTCTGCCTGTAAGAATAATATTGCTTCCATTATATTAAGTTACCTTTCTTCATAAAGCAACCCTTTTTCACACTAAATTTCTCATGCTTTGATCCCTCACTGCCAATATTGCTTCATAATGTAAAAAAGGCCTCAAAGCCTTGACTTGAACGGTGGTCACACTCAAAGGCACACAGTGCTAAGTTTGATTTCAAGCCTACAAAATCAAAAGGTTTTTTTTAATTCCATCGCAGCCACAGGTCCTTTCTGTTGCTTCATAATAGAGAATGCCAACTGTCACTAGAGCTCTGTTTTTTACCTTTTATCAGTCATTTTAAAAAATGTTGTAAGGATTTAATATGTGTGATGATAAAGTAACAAAGCTGGCTTTCTAAGAGACATACCAGAACATGTACATCCAAATTAGTGTTCAACATTGACCCATTGAGAGGCAATGTCTATTCAAATTAGGCTGCTTTTGCTCAAAACGATTTGGAAATACTCCTTGTTAAACTATCTATGTAACCAGTTTATGAGACAAACAATAAACCATTCTTACTACTTTAAGTCACAGACAATCTTCTGGTATATATCATACTTCAATATTTCAGTGGATTTTTGATATTTTCAATGGTAGTAGTACCCCCTTCAAGGACAGATTGCAATCCACCCACACAGCCTCCTCCCAGATAATTCTTATTCATATTCTAGAAGTCTTTCTTAAGGTATGTTTCACATTTCCTAGATATGAGTCCACCTCCCTTTCTATTATATATTTCTTAGACAACACATCTGACATTCCTTTTTGCATGCAGTTTGTTGGTCTTTTTGTATTTGTTCAACTATCCATCACCTTCAACTATCCATCTAGTCATTAAAAAGCTATTTATAAGCAAACTTGCATCAGACAGTTTCATAACTCTGGGGCTGAAAGCAACCCTGAAAGTCTTCTCAGTCATTCCCCTCATTTTATGCTTTTAAACAGCAATTCAAGTTTATGTAGTGCACTCACACTTAAAGAATATTTTGCTCATAGCAACTTGTGATATAAGTAGTACAAATATTGAAATACTGTTACCCCCATTTTACAGATAAGAAAACTGAGGTTCAGAAAATTAAAATGATTTGCTATGGTTATAAAGCTACTCTACCTCAATCTTCTGACCCTAAATCCAATTCTTTTTTTGCTTTTTAAATTAAACCAGATTGTCTTTTTCCTTCCCTTCCTCTACTTCCTCACTTGGCTTTCCCCCTCAGTCTCATTCCTCTACCCCTTAAAACAGTCCAGGGACCCCAAAGAAGGATTAGGCTGATGGCTGTTAAAATTTTTCTTCATCTATAAAAAATAGGGTCTTGGATCTGATGGCCATCCAAAGTTTCTTCCAGTTCTAAACCTATGATCTCATGATTCTAGACCTCTTCCTTTCATATTACAGCCATCTTTGGATAGTCACTGAAACCAAGCTGTTTCTTGAAGAAGCTACATTTCTTGCTGCCTTCTCCAACACTGACTATTTCTTTCCTGTCTTACTTCCCCTCATATTACAGAGCCAGGAGATGAATTTGGCATATTCCTCCTTCCAAACTGCCACTTTTAGCCCATCCATCTTCTCACATGGTAACCATCACTTAGTAACCACCCAGTGCTGCCACCTCTAGTTCACTTTCCCTCCTCCCCATTATGTTCAATAACTGACAATCAATTCTCTACATCCTACCCTTTGCCCTTTAAACACTAGCCTCCCAGTTCCTCAATTTGATTAACTCCCACAACCTGTCTCCAACCAACTATAATCATACATGTGAATGCATACGTACCTTAGATAGCTCCTTTCCCTGTAGCACTGTGCAAATACACCTCATCTCAATTGAATTTTCCCCAGGTGCCAGAATTCTCACTTTTTATAGCTCTGTCACTATGATCTGAAATGTCAAAAGAAAAGATGTAAGTGTCGGGGGGGGGAGGAAGAGAAGTGATTGAGACTAAAAGCCTTGAATGTAACACGCCATCTGATATAGCAGAATCACTGGCTTGAGTCAGAGGACCCAAGTTCAATTTCTGCCTTTGACATTTATTTTATGACCTTGAGCAAGTCACATAACCTCCATGGTCCTCAGTTTCCTCTGTAAAATGAGGGGAATGAGTGAGAAGACTTTCAGGGTTGCTTTCAGCCCCAGATCTATGAAACTGTCTGATGCAAGTTTGCTTATAAATAGCCTTTTTAATGACTAGATGGATAGTTGAAGGTGATGGATAGTTGAACAAATACAAAAAGACCAATATGCAATGGGTTATGACTCCTCTTGATTAATGGGCAAATCAAAGCAATGCTGCAAGGCTTCTTTATCTGTTAGCATATTGAGATAGGGTGGTCTGTTTAATACTAATTCTATAAAATCACCCATTTGTCTCCTACCAGTCTTTGAATACCCTTATGGAAGCAACTTCTTCCAATTTTGGACAGCTTTCATTAGGAAGAAAGTATTATTTACATTGAGCTGAAACCTGGCTCCCTGTAATTCCTACCCACTGCTGGTCTTTTTATTCTTTAGGCACCAAGTTAGACAAATTAATTCTCTTCCACATGACAAATCAAATACTTATATAATCATCACATGTCCTTAAATATTCTAATCTCTGGTTCAATGTAAGCCATTCTTTGTATTGTACAATTTCAATTTCTTTAACCCTTCTTTGTCCTTTTCCTTTGTTTGAGTTCCACCATGTCAATGCTCTCGGTAAAATATAGCTCTCGGAAGGGAACACAATATTCTAGAGATATAGTCCAGAGTATAGCCAAACTATAATTTTCCTCATTCTATACACTATGACTCTATTAATGGAGCCTGAGAGCATTAGCAATTTTGGCTAGAGTGTCAACCTGTTGACTCACATTGAGCTTGTAAATCAACTACTATGTCTACAGCATTCACCTAATATATCAATCTAGTAACCTTGTCAAGAAAGGAAATGAAATTGTTCTAGAATGACTTATTCTTGATAAACACCTACTGGCTCATAGTGATTACCACTTCCCTAAGTGCTCACAAACCATCCTTTTAAATAATGCATTCTAAATTCTAACCACAAATTGAACTTGGGCTCATCAGCATAAAGTTTAGAGAATCTTCCCACGGATGGAATAAGTATATGGGATCATAATCATCTATCTTTTCTATTAACTATGCCTGTGGCACACATTGACATTTGACCCAAGAGGTCCAAGTCACTACCATTCACCTCCAGGTGGTAATTTTCCTAAATTACAACCAGAGAATATATTTGTACATTTTAACAAATCATCTATTGCATCAATGTATTTATTCTCTTTATAGTAAAGAGATATAGAGAATACTATATCCATGAATTTTCTCATGCTGTGTAATTATTGTACCTTCTTACCTACAGACCAGTACAATGACAAGTTGTCTCTCTTTTATCCCTCACTCACATTACATGATCCGCTCACCTGCTATTCTAATCATACATTTCCAAAGTGATATTAATACACTACTTCTTACATATAGATTATATTGGAAATATTTTTGCAGCATACTTATACAAACAATGGATGTCTATGTTACAGAGTAGTGCCCAGGAGATTTTCAGCAGCCCGTGAAATCTAGCTTCGCCCACCAAATCTATAAATTGATGGCAAGTATCATACTAAGTAAAGGGGTAAAATCCTGTCCTAACAAGCCTGAGGAAAAAGGCTCCTTGACTGTTACCTTTCACTTGAGGGGTAAAGGGGAACAGAACTATAATTTCATCAGTGTGGGAAATACTCAGTGTAGAAACATAGCATATGAGTTCTGCTTATAGCTCTGAGAGTATATGTGATATTCCAAGGTCATATGATTCAGTACGTGTCAGAAAAAGAACTTAACCCCAAGTACTCCTGACTGCCAGACTGGTCCTCTATCTACAATGCTACATTGTCTTATGTCAATTAATTGATTGTGTAATTAATTTCTCATTCAGGACCTTATTGGTTTCCTTTTCTTTTTCCATTATTTTTATAGACAGTTTATGTATGAAATTAATTTCCTTTTTCAGGACACTATTCAAACAACATTTGGATACAATCTATATTCAAGGTTGAATATATTTCCCCCAGTTGAGTTACATGATGTTCAAAAGTTCAAGTATGTGTACCTGTAATATTTTTTTTCTGGAGCCCTTAATGCAGGAAGATTAATTATCAGACACATCAATTCTGATTCATCACAAAAAGTCCTTATATCCATGGAGCTTTGTCATTTTAATCAGCAGTAGCACAGTTCGACCTTGCCTGAAAGTTTTTGCCAAGTACAAATAGCAGTCTTTCTATAACTACATCATGGATGATACAGTTAGCATTTTTGGCATGGAGACTTGCCCATTGTCTTTCATAATCTCTCCCTTTCTTTCCATTCCTGGCACATAGAAGGAGCTAATAAATGACTAACTGACTCTCTTCAAGAGACTTGTATGCACAAATATAATGATAACTTATTTTTTTTTACTGAACATTACCTTTCCCTACAACATTTATCTCTTCCTTAGTCCTTGTAAGGTAAGAAAAAGGGGACTTAGGGGACTTTCTTTATAAGGTAAGAAAGAGGTTAAGTGATTTGGCTGGGTTATACATCTAGTAAGGATCTGAGGCAAGATTTAAATTCAGGTCTTCCTGAGTCCAGTATGCTATCCACTATACCACCTAGATACTTCATTGCATCTGGAAAGAACTTGTTGACAATTATTGCTTTCCAAAAATAGAAAGGATTATCTCAGGAGATAGCAAACATTCCATCACTAGAGGTCTTCAATCACATAATGCATGATCATTTGACAAGAATGTCACAGAGAGGATTCCTGCCAAATATAGTTTGGATTAAATGAACTTTGAAATGCCATATAATTTTTGGATTCAATGAGACTTCCCATTTCTGATCAATGCCTTAGTTAGGCCTTCAAAATAATTTCTCTCAACCTTTTCTCTCTTCTTTCCTACCATTTTTTTTCTTATTGCTTCCACATTTCTCTGTTGCCTGCATCACATTTCCAACTTTCAGAACACAGAAGACATTTCATTCAATAAATGTTATAAGATGGAGATTTTTCTTACTCTTAGCACTTTTTCTTTGCTATAGTATATAGGGCATATTCTTTTTTTTCTTTCTTAAGAAAAATAATCAAACTCACCAAAATATGAATCACCATGCAAAGAAAATGGAATACATTTTACAATAATGTAGGAAAATGTTTAAAGATCTATATGAAATCATAAAAAGTGAAAAAAAACCTGAGGAACACTGTATACATGTTAAGCACAACTATGTAAAAAATCTGTATGAATGGACAAACATGAGAATTAGAAGGAACAAGTAAGAATTGTTGGTAAACACATTGTTAAGTATCCCTTTTCAAATTAAATAAATAAAAATTAAATGGGAAAAGAAAAATGTTTTTGCTAAACATTTTCCATTATGATATCCAGACATTAAAAGTGCCCAAGTGAACAAAAGTAAATGCAGAAATCTCAGAAATCCCTGATTTCCATACACACATGCATGCATGTAAATGTACTCTCTCTGTCTCTGTCTCTCTCTCTCTCTGTCTCTCTGTCTCTCTCTCTCTCTCTCTCTCTTTCTCACACTCACTTCTCTAGAGTACATTGCATTAAGAAAATCTAATTTAATTTCCCCGGAAATTAAATATCACTAAACCAGTAACATTAAGATGCAGCCTTTTGATTTAAATCATGACATCTTACTTCCTAATTAATTTATAATCTATGTGTCTATGGCCCTTTATTGAATGTAATTTCTATTGTATTATGATCTGAAAAGGATACATTTAATATTTCTGATTTTCTGAATCTGGTTCTTATGCCCTAATACAAGGTCAAATTTTATGGTGTCATGTAAAGCTGAGAAAAGTATATACCCTTCTATTCCCAATCAATTTTCACCAGAGTTCTGTCATATCTAACCTTTCTAAAATTCTATTCATCTCTTTAAGTTCTGCTTTTTTGTTTTTTGGTTAGATTTCTCTAGTTCTGAGAGGAGAAAGTTGAAGTCTCCCGCTAGAATTGTTTTACTTTCTTTACTCCTATACCTTGTTTAACTTTTTTCTTTAACACTTTGGATGCTATAACATTTGGTGCATATGTTTAGTATTGTTATTACTCTATTGTCTATGGTTGTTGTTGTTTGGTAGTATCCAACTCTGTGACAGCAAAGATACAGGAGAGGTTTCCAGTTTTCCTTCTCCAGTTCATTTTACAGATAAGGAAACTGAGGCAGACAGAATTAAGTGAATAAGGCCAGATTTGAACTCAGGAAGGTAAATATTCCTGATTCCAGTCCAGGCACTATATCTACCATGCCATCTACCTGACCCATTGTCAAAAGTACCTTTTAGCAAAATGTCACTTCCCTGCTTAACTCTTTTACTTAGATCTATTTTTGCTTTTGTTTTGTCTTTGGTTGTGATTGCTATCTCTGCCTTTTCTTTCCCCTCAGTTGAAGCATAATAGATTCCACTCTGGGCCCTTATTTTTAGTCATTGTGTGTCTGTTTCAAGCATGATTCTTATAAACAATATATTAACAGATTCTGGCTTTTAATCCATTCTGTTATACTCTCATTTTGGGGTGAGTTTATCCTATTCACATTTGTAGTTATGATTACTAACTGTATTTTCCACCATCCTATTTTTCCCCTTTATACTTCTCTCTCATTTTACTATGTCTCTCCTTAACAGTTTGTTTTTCTTCTGACCAGTGCCTCCCTTAATTTGAATTCCCATCAGCCTTCCCCTCACCCTTTTGTTTATACCCTTCCCTTCCTAATTCCCCACAGAGTAAGCTTTCTCTACCTGAGTGTGCATGTTCTTGCCCATTTGAACCAATTCCAATGAGAGTTAAGTTCCAGCATTTGCCACCATCTCCCATCTTCACTTCCACTGTAAAAACTCTTCTTTTCATTCTTCTTTTATGACTTATGGGAAATAGATGAATGAAGTAGAAAATGTTTACCTAGAATGGAGAAGGCTCAGTCAATCAATCAGTAAGCATTTATTAAGTGACTATTCTTTATTCCAGGCACTGTGCTAAGTACTGGAGATATGAAGTTAAGAAAGTATTAATATAGCATCTACTATCTGACAAGCACTCTGTTAGTTGCTTTACAATTGTTATCTCATTTTATCCTCAGAAGAACTTTGAGAAATATGTATTATTATTATTATTATACTCATTTTTTACTTGAGGAAACTGAAGTAAACAGAGGTTAAATGACTTGCCCATGGTCACACAGCTAGTAACCATCTGACTGGTTTTGAACTCTGGTCTTCCTGACTCCAGGTCCAATGCTTCATTCACTGTACCACCTAGCTGCCTCTCTGCTCTCAAGGAGCTCACAGTCTACTGGGGAAACAATATGAAAACAACAATGTACAGACTATAACTATATAACCATAACTATATGTATGTATGTGTATGTATATATGTGTGTATGCATGTATATGTATATGTGTTATATATGTATACACATATACAGTTTGTACATAATTGGTTTTTGTATAAACATGTATATATGTGTATATATGTATACACATACATACATATATATGATAAATTGGAGGCGACAGAGCAATGGCACTAACATTAAGGGAAAACAGGAAGGATCCCTCATCTTATAGAAGATGGGATTTTAGATGTGATTGAAAGAAGCCTGGAGTGGAAATGAGGAAGGAGAGTATTCCAAGGCAAGGAGAATAGTTAATGGAAATGACTAGACTCTGAGAATGGAAGGTCTTTTTTGAGGAACAGCAAAGAAGTCGGTGATCAAAGAGCAGGGGTGATGGGGGCAGATTTAAGGTATAAAAAAAGACTGAAAAGCTAGGAGGGGGCCAGGCAATGAAGAACTTTAAATGCCAAATTGAAAATTTTATATCTAATACTAGAAGTGATAGGGGAACACTGGAGTTTATAGAATACAGGGGTGAGTGACATGATCAGATCTGTGCTTCAGGAATATTTGACAGCCGAGTGGACAATGGACTGGCATGGGGAAAGACTTGAGGCAAGGAGACCAGAAAGCTATTATACTAATTCAGGCGTGATTTGATGAGGACTTGAACCAGGGTGGTGGTGGTGTCAGGAGCAAAGACGGCATATATGAAACATGTTCGCAATATAAAATAGATATTTGGCAACAAACAAGATCTTGGGGGAGAGAGAAAATGAAGAGTTGAGAATAACACCTAGAATGGGAGCCTAGGTGACTGGGAAGATAACAGTGCCCTGGAAATAGTTGTTGTTGTTTGAACTTTTTTCTTGAAGAGAACCATGACATGAGGAATGTCATGACTTGCAAATGAATTGGATTTCAGTGAGGCAGGGCTGCACAAAGTCCCCAGCCTCACTCTCTTCTCCAGAGTCATCTGGGTCCAGTGGCAAGATATAGATGAGGACAACTGGAGATGGCCCCAGATGTAGTGGGAGATCTTCATCAATAGATAAAATATCAAAGGATATGACCAAACAGTTCTCAAAAGAACTGCAAAATATTGAACCACATTTTAAAAATGTTCCAAATAACTAGGAATAAGAGAAATGAAAATCATAAGAAATTTAGAAGGGGGAAGATGCAGGGGGGGATGTTGTATGCAATGTTATATATTCATATGGATACCATCTCTGTAAAGGAGAAATACAGTGTGTGTGTGGGGGGGGTCTGTGTGTGTGTGTGTGTGGGTGTGGGTGTGTGTGGGTGTGTGTGTGGGTGGGTGTGTTTAGGAGGGCAGTTCTCATCTATCTTCTTTGGGGCCAAACTTGTGCTTTATAATTTTGCAACATTCAGATTCAATTTTTGTAGTTGCTGTTCTTTCCATTTCCACTATGGGTTATTGTGTATATGGTTTTCTACCCTATGCTTAATTTCATATTATATCCGTTGTTATGTCCTTCTACATAAGTAGGGGAATATAGAGCTTGAGAATATATAAATCAAAGTATTCTCAAAATGTAGGTATCATATTATATTATGAGATTTGATTGGTAGCATATTTGAATCAGAACAGAAACCTCTGTAATTATAGAGTTCTACTTGATAGTTACTTATTTCAATTTATCCTTATAAAGTTTCATGCAATTTATTTTAAAGGAAAAAGTGGCCTAAGTCTGACCCATCTTCATTACCACAGTACACTTCTGTAAAATCCCTATGTACTGATAGGTGTATATACTCTCTTGAACACCTAAGACTAAAGATAGTAACAGCATCAACATCTATTTTGTTTCTCTCACAAATTACCTGGTTACTAAATAATTTTGCTGTGATGTGTAATTAGGAGGGAATTAGTCAGGAATACTTTTCAGCTTATGCTGGCCCAGAAGAAGGTATTAGTTAGATTGTATTCACATGTGATTATATTTAGGCCTCAGGGAATAATTCTATGTACCAAAATTCATACAGAATGTTATTTTTTCTTGAAGAATTTCATCCACCACTAAGCATAAAAAGTTAATATTCAAAAAAACACAGGAAGTACACATGCACTACTAGTAGAGATAAAATAATTTAAACTTAGACTTTGTAATAATTTGTATTTGTTTTTTTTTAAGATCTTATCACTTAAGCCTATCACTTGAACAGCCCTTACTGTTGAATAAGCCAATAATTTATGGGAATCAGACAATAGAAGAACATCTATTTCATACCACTAAACAAAATATAAATACAGGTAGTAATAGATGTTAGTATGCTGTCAAGAAGAACTTATCCACAAAATAGTTATGATGATCCTGTCTTTTCTAATGCTTTCTTTCATACAGGACTGAAAAGAATTTAGAAAAAGCACTGTTCTATTTCCCTTATCCAAAAAAAAATACAAATATTATTTATTGTGTGAAGTAAGATTTTAAAAGTCCATGGGAGTAACAACAAACATATTAATCTTGTAAGTGCAATAGTGAGTACAGTACAAATGGAAGGAAATATGGCCTGAAAATCAGAAGATTTGGGTTAAATTTCAGCTCTGCCACGTAATCATTTGAAAGTAAACAAGTCACCTCTTTTTGGGTCTTGGTTTTGCCAAGTTATTACTATTAATTTAATATTATTGTTTCTATTGCTTCTGCTAGCATTTGTATAGTGCTTTAAGGTTTGCAAAGCTCTTTATAAATATTATTTCATTTTTTCCTCACAACTTTGGGAGGTAGTTGCTACTGTTAATCCCATTTTATAGATGAGGAAAATGAGGCAGAAAAAGCTAATTAACTTGGATGAAGTCACATAGTTTCTGAGGTCAAATTTGAACTCAGATCTTTCTGCTTCCAACTCCACGACTCTATCTACTGAGCTATTTAGCTGTCTCTAGAATGAAGGAATTGGATTAGGTGATCTCCAACTTCCTTTTATAGCACCTGGGGCCCTCCTTCCATGTTTAAAGCATTTTTGTGTGGTCATGCTGCTGTGTTTTGACATCTTCTATCTCAGAAAAGACAATTTTCAAAGACCAGTTTTGAAAAGATTGGGAGTCAATGATGTGGTTTTGTTCATTATTTTTTGGGAATACTGCACATCCTACTCAGGTAATGAAAACACCATTGCTTGCACTGAATTTCTTCCCAAGATAAATTTTCCATTTCACAGGCCCTGGGAAGGAATAATGTTGAACTTTTTTGTATCCATTCTTGAGATGGTGAGTTCAAAGAAAAAAAAAATTTTAATGTATTCATTTACCACTAGTGTCTAACTTCTTTGAAATTCTACCCAGAAGGCCTAGATTATCCAGGTGACCCAGACACTAAATTCTAGATCTGCAGTACTTCAAAGAAGGTAGATGGGTTCTAATCCAAGCTAATTTGATATTCTAGAGATATTCACATGCAATGGTCATACCAAAGCCATTGGTGTCCATCTTCATATACACAGAGAGAGAGAGAGAGAGAGAGAGAGAGAGAGAGAGAGAGAGAGAGAGAGAGAGAGAGAGAGAGCTTTGCTAGAGAAATTTAAATTCACATTAATATAAGCCAAATACGTTTAGTTATTTTTACTCAGTTCACAGAAGCCCAGCTACCTTAGAAGTATATTTTGGAAGTATCCTTGAATGGAATACAATTATCATTTGGAAACCACTGTCCAGCACAAGGTAGACTGAATGTTTAATTATTGATGTCACTGCTGAATAGGGTCCTTTCTATAAGTCCAAGTTGAAATGGGAATAGTTTGGGGGGGTGTTGAGGGGCATAGATTAGATTCTTCAGGACTGGTCATTGACTATCTCCGCATTTTTTATGCTATTATGGCAACTTTTGGTGAACTAATAACTGATTCTTTTCTTGAGTACAATAAACATATTTCCACACTTGTGACAAAAGATGGTTCTGGGTTTTTTGGTTGTGCTTTGTATTATTCCTAAAGCAGACTGCCTTAATTAAGCTCTAGTTCCCACATGCCTTTTTTTGTTTGTTTGTTTTTTCAAAAATGCTATTGTCCACTTCACAATCTTCCAGCATACTAATCTCAAAATCCTGCAGTAGAGAAAGGGTAATGCAAGGCAACCTTTCCTTTGGCCTTGGAAATAGACAAGATTTTATCCATCACTAATCTCCTCCCTTCCTCTCCTTATCTCTGTCTCTGTCTTTTCTTTATTTTTCTTCCCCCTTTTCTGTCTTTCCCCTCTCCCCCCTTTTCCTCTTCCCTCTTCTTTCTCTCCTTGAATATTTTCACAAGCTGTATCAGTTCTATTTGGGGAATGTTTCCTGCCCTTCAAGGATTATCACATTTCCATACATTATAGTTAAAGAACAATCCAGCAACCATTTATGTCAGGCTCAAATTTTCTATATGATCAATATTCATAGAATTTTTCATTACCATTTCCTAAAGAATTTAATTTTTCTTTAGTCAAAGTCAATGACCTTCAAGTCAAGTTACCAAGAATTCATTAAGTGATTACTATATACCAGACACAGTGGGAATGCTGAGAATGTAAATTCAAGCATGAAGACAGTCTCTGTCCTCAAGGAGCTTACATTCTAATGAAGGAAGAAATACATGAAAGAAAGTTTAAAATGCATGGGGCAAGAGGACAATAAGGTACACAGAGAAGTGTGGCAGAAAAAGTCCAGGGAATCTGGAGAGCAACCCAGAGAAGAACAAAGACAAGCTTAGCCTAGGTTCTTTTCTCAAAATGGATGTTATGGGAGGAACAAGCCAATCAGAGGGGAGAGCCACAGGGTCAGAGTACATTTCCAGAGTAAGAAATACAGGAGTGTACTGAATTTCCAGGGTGAGGAGACTGTGGGGCATGGTAGAGGAAGTCCTATAAAAAGAGATTGCCGCATTGTGCAATGACCAACTTTGACAGATTTAGCTCTTATCAGTAATGCAAAGATCTAAGACAATTCAAAAGACTCATGATGGAAAATGCAATCCAAGCATACTATTTTTTCTTTTTTTATTGTTTTTTTCTTTCTCATAGTTTTTCCCCTTTGTTCTGATTCTTCTTTCACAACATGGCTAATGTGGAAATAGGTTTAATATGATTGCACATATATAGCCTATATCAGATTGCATGCTGTCTTAAGGAGGGAGGAGGGGAGGAAGAAGGAAAATTTAGAACTCAAAATCTTATAAAAGTGAATGTTGAGAATTAAAAAAAAAAATACATTTTTAAAAATTAAAAAAGAAAGAGATTGCAGGAGAACTAGAAAGTCTTTCCTGTTGAAAGGGGTTAAATAAGTAGACTAAGGTTTCCTGCACCTTTTCCATGTCATCAGAATATCCATTCAGCCTCCTCAAACATTCCATCACTACAATCAGGGGATGTTGTGCTACAAGGAACATAGGAGATGAAAAGTGGATCCCCTGATGTTTGCCAATGGCCTTGGGTTTCTCTACCTTATTTCTCTTCTAGTACTGTACTGCTTCAGCAATATACCCTAGCAAGGACTCAAAGAGCTCCTCATTTAGAGAAAAGGAATTTTAGCTTCATATATTGAATCTCTTGAATTTTCACTACCAGGCTGACAATCTACTCCCCAGCTCTAACTTCTGCTGCTAGTACCAGAGAGGGAGGCAATGTTT
This sequence comes from Phascolarctos cinereus, assembly GCF_003287225.1. Taxonomy (NCBI): domain Eukaryota; kingdom Metazoa; phylum Chordata; class Mammalia; order Diprotodontia; family Phascolarctidae; genus Phascolarctos; species Phascolarctos cinereus. The sequence goes on from NW_027555514.1 coordinate 139,006,383, forward strand.
CCCTGCTAGTATACACCTCATTTCATCTACATTTCTTTCCTTCACCAAGCTGCATGACATCTGGTCATCATTACTCACTTCAGGTTTTAATAACTACTTGCCAGGCATCTCTACCAACACTCATGTCATTATGAATGCTAAAATGGATCACTATTTTAGACACTTTATATAATACAGGCAGTGCTTTGTTATCTTCCTTGTATGCCTCAAACACCACCTAACATTTATCCAAACTGTCCATAGAATTGCATAAGTTAATTTCAGTGGCTAAATCACAATAATCAACATGTACCCTCAATATGGATATAATGAGAATGTATCACTACTATTAAACACTATTTACCCAGCAACAAGATAGTCATGATACTATTTATATCAACACTCAATCAAATAGCGAGAAGCAAAAAAAAAAAATGTATTTCTATGTCATCTTGACAAACAATAGCACTATAGTTATCTTAAAGTCATCTATCTGGTGTTTTAAAGTCACATTGTAATCCTGCTATTCAATCACCAACAAAGAAAAACTTTAAAAGCAAAAACATTCAAAAGATCCTTCCAATTCTAGGTCATTTAGTAGAACTCATAAATGTAACATAGAGATTCCTTATAAAGTATAAATTCTCCTGAAAGCTACCCAAGGTTCAACTACATTTTAGTTTAAGCTGCACCACTCATGAGATCTCAACAATGTGTTTCTTTCTATGAGCAAATGAAAGGACATATTAATTCAAAACAAAAGTCATTCAATTAAACTATGTAGCAAAATAAATTACAAAATAAAATACCCTTTTAACATGTAGGAGTACTTGGTGTGAAGGGGTAGGCTAGGTTATGAGAGGTTTTATACGTTAAACAAAGGATTTTATATTTGCTCCTGGAGGTGATAGGGAACCCCTGGAATTTGTTGAGTGACATGATCAGACCTGTACTTTAGGAAAAATCACTTTGGTGCTTGAATTAATGATGGACTTAAGTGAGAAGAGACTTGTGGCAGGCAGACCAACCAACAGGCGATTGCAATAGTCCAATTGTGAGAAGGATTTGTTCCAGAGTGGTAGCAGTATCAGAGGAGAGAAGGAGGAAAATTCAAGACATGTTGCAAAGGTGAAATCAACAAAACTTGCCAACAGATTGGATATGGAGGGTAAGAGATGGTGAAGAGTCAAGCACAACATCAAGGTAGTGAACCTGGGGGACTGAGAGAATAGAAGTGCCCTCAATAGTAATAAGGGAGTTTGGAAGAAAGAGTTGGGGGGAAAAGATAATGAATTCAATTTTGGATATGTTGAATTTAAGTTGTTCTGTGAGATAACCATTTCAAGATATCTAATGTGCAATTAGAGATACAAGACTGAAGTTCAGCAGAGGGGTTAGAACTGGGTAAGTAGATTTTGGAATAACCCCAATACACATAATCATTGAATCCATGGAATTTAATGAAATCATCAAGTGAAGTAGCATAGATGAGAAAGATAGAAGGGCCCAGAACAGAGACTTATAGTTGGCCAGTATGACCTGGATAAATGATCCAGCAAAGGTAACTGAGAAGAAGCAGTAAAATAGGCAGCAGGAGAACCAGGAGAGATTAGTGTACCAAAAACCTGGCAAGAAGAGACTATCAAGGATAAGGTGTCAATAGCCAGTGTCAAAGGCTGCACAGTGACCAAGAAGGATGAAGGTGGAGAAAGGGCTTCGGATTTGGCAAGTAAGATTGTTGGTAACGCTGAAGAGAGTAGTTTTAATTGAAGCCAGATTGTAGAGAGTTAAGAGAGTGAGAAGAAAGGAACTGCAAACACCTATCGCAGATAGACTTCTCAAGGAGTTTAGCAATGAAAAAAGAATGTGAGTGATAATAGCCAAACAGTACCAGATCTCAAATTACAAAAAGGTAATCATCAAAACAATCTGGCTAAGAAATAGAGAGGTGGAACATTAGAGTAGATTAGGTACACAATACATGGTAATAAGTGGCAATCATAATCTAGTGTTTCACAAACACAACAATCCAAGATTTTGAGACAAGAAATCACTATTTGACAAAAATTGCTGGGAAAACTAGAAAGCAGTTTGGTAGAAACTAGGTATAGACCAATATCTCAAAGTGTATACCAAGATATGGTCAAAATGGGTACGTGATATAAACATAAAATGAGCAAATTAAAGGAGCATGGAATATTTAAGCTGTCAGATGTATTGATAAGGGAAGAATTTATCACAAAATAAGAGATAGGATTACGGGATATAAAATGAATGATTTTTATTATATCAAATTTTAAAGTTTTTGCACAAATGCCAACTAAGATTAGAAGGAAGGGAAAGAACTGGGGGGGGGAGTTTTATAGCAAGTCTCTCTGAGAAAGGTCTCATTTCTCAAATATATAGAGAACTGAGTCAAATTTATAAGAACGAGTCATTCCCCAACTAATAAATGGTCAAAGGACATGAAAAGGCAATTTCCAAATGAAGTAATTAAAGCTATCTATAATAGTCATGTGAAAAAATGCTCTAAATCACTGTTCATTACAGAAATGCAAATTTAAAAAACTCTGAGGTACCACTTCATACTTATCAGACTGGCTAATATGATAGAAAAGGAGAACGACAAATGTTGGAAGGGATATGAAAAAATAAGAACACTAATGCATTGTTGGTGGAATTGTGAACTGATCCAACCATTTTGGAGAGCATTTTGGAACTATGCCCAAAGAGCTATAAAAATAACATCTGCCCTTTGACCCAGCAATGCCACTATTAAGTCTGTACCCCAAAAAACATCAGAGAAAAAAGAGGAGTTTATGGCAGCAATTTGTGGTGGCAAAAAATTGGAAACTAAGGGAATGCCCATGAATTGGGGAATGGTGGAACAAACTAAGGTATATGATTGTGATGGAATACTGTTGTACTATAAGAAATGATGAACAGGATTCTTGCATAAAAATCTGGGAAGACTTACATGAACAAATGCAGTGAGATGAGCAGAACCAGGAGAACACATTAACAGCAATGCTGTATGAGGATCAACTGTGAATGACATAGCTATTTTAAGCAATACAATGGATTTATGATAAAGTGTATACACGCACACACACACACACACCTATATATACAGAGAGTGGAGCCTAAACACAGATTGAAGTATACTTTTTTTTACCTTTATTATTCTTGTTTTGTTTTGGTATGTATTTTTTTTTCACAACATGACTAATGTAGAAATGTTTTGCATCACTGCACATATACAATCTATATCAAATTGCTTGCCCTCTCAAAAATGGATCAAGGGAAGGTTGGAGGGAGAAAATTTGGAACTCAAAATTTTTTTAAATGAAAGTTTAAAAATATTGTTTACATGTAATTGAGAAAAAATAAAAATAAACAATGTGTGAACAAAATCCTGCTACTAGCTTGCTTGCAAAGAAAGTTGCAAATGTCCTTTGACGATATCATCAGGCTGCTCACTAGCATCTGTTTCTATTTGCTATCTTCTGCTGGTCTTCTCAACTTCTTTGAAGCTTCTTCACTCAGCGAAAAGGGTGTATTAGCTCTTTTTGCTCATAGCTCCAGGTATAGGAATTTTGTGAATTCAGATTCCACCCTGATTCACATAACCATATAGCTAAAGAAGTCCTTTGAAGTTTGAATCAATCTTAAGCACTGAATTTCTGTGCTTCCACTGAGACATCCTCAGGATAAACACTTGATAAATAATGAAAAATTTTCTTTAAACTCCTACTAGAGACCTGATTTTAAGGGTGACCTACACCAAATCACATGAGAACTTTCATTAGCAAAACTGCTAAGGAGATGGTTAAAGGTGAGATAAGATTTCTTTTAATCCTTATCATGTCTCTTGTTGTCTACACTAATCAGCCTGTGATGAAAACTGAAATAATCTGGTTATAGTTTATAAAACTGACAATCATGTGTACTGGAAAAAAACACAAGATGTGAGCTCAAAGGACTTGAGTTTGAATTCTGGCTCTGCTTCTTATTAGTTGTGTGAATTTGAGTAATTAAATTATGTATTCTTAGCCTCGGTTTTCTTATCCACTCAAGGAGAGTGTTGCACAAGATAATTTATAAGGTTCCTTCTAAGTCTAAATTCTGTGATCATACGTTAGGTAAGTCATAGTCAAATATAAACATGACTGTAATATCCTCAAACTCCTGCATTAGAAAGCTTGTAGAAAAGACCAGTAAGCTCAATAAACCAACAAACATTTATAAAAGTAAATAGGATCTGAAGATACACAGACAAAAATGAAAAAGGTCCTGTCCTCAAGGAGCTTACATTATATCAGCGTATACATATGCCCATAGAAATGCAAACTTTTGGGGAAGGGAAGTAATAGCAAGTGAGGGAATCAGGAAAAGTCTTAAAAAGATATCATGAGCTCAACTTAAAGGTGATTCTAGTAGGTGGACATGAGTGAGTAGGGAGGGACAGTTTCTAGTATGAGGGACAGCCAGTACAGAGACACAATCACAGGAGATTAAATATTTTATATGAAGAACAATAAGAAGGCCAAAATGATCTCCTTAAATGCAGGATTGACTATGTCAAATCCCATCCTGCCCTCAATAATCTCTTGTGGCTTTTTGTTATATCTAACATCAAATATATAACCTTCTGCTTGGCTTTTAAAGACCTTCAAAACCCGAATTTTTCCTACTTGTTCAGTCTTCTTACTCTTTACTCTCCTCTATGTTCTCTGTGAAACCATGGCATAGCTTTCTTGCTTTTCCAACCACATGACTCTTCATTCTTGACTTTATGCCTTTTCCCTTGCTATTCTGCACACCTGGAATGCTCAGCCTTCTCATTTCTACCTCGTGTCCTTCCTTCAATACTCAGTTCAAACCAAACTTTCTGCAAGAGTCCTTTTCTGCTTCCTCACTCCCCTTCCTGATTGGTGGTGTCTCCTTTTATTTCCTTCCTACCTTCCCTCTGTCCCTTCCTTCATTTGTTCCTCCCCTTCCTCCTCTTTTTCCCTCCTCTTCCCTGTCCTCCATCCTTCTCCTCCCTTTCCTCCTTCTTTTCCCTTCCCTCCCCCTATCTTTCTTTCCTTCTTTCCAGGAAAGCTAAATAGGGGTACTGGAATTTACATATAGTTAATGACATAGTTAATCTTTAGCATATATGTAGAGAATGGATAGAATTGGGGAAAACTTGAGGCAGGGAGATGTTATGGAGGTAGAAGCAACAATATTTGATAACTGATTGGATATGTATGGTGACTCAGAGTGGGGTCTTGAGGATTACTCCATGATGCTAATATAAATGACTAGAAAAATGGACAAGAAAAATAGAAAGTTTTGGAATAGGGGTAGAATTAGTCAAGGAAGATAATGTTTGCAATATGTTGAGTTTGAGTTTCCAATATGACATGCAATTCAAAATGTACAATAGGCAGTGATACAGGACTGGAGTCCAAGAGACAAAGTGAATCCAGATGTCATCATCATAGAGATGATAATTTAACCCATTGGATATGATGAAATCACTAAGTGAAAGAGTATAAAGAACAAAGACCTGGGAAAGAGACTAGGGGTATATCAATAATTAAGAGACATGAAATGGAAGATGATCCAGCCAAAGAGACAAAGGTGGGGCAAAACAGGAGGAAAACCAAGACAAAAAAGGAATTACAAAAGCCCCAAAAGTAGAAAAAGGTGGTCAATAGTCTAATGCTGTTGAAAGACTAGAGAAAATGATAATTTTAAAAGGCCATCATATTTGGTAATAAAGGGATCATTGGTAACTTTTGATAGAGCAGTTCATTTGAGTGCTGAGGTCAGAAGGTAGAATATGAAGGGTAAAGATGTGAGCAATAGGAAAGTCGAGGTAATGAGAATAGATGAATTTATTCTAAGAGTTTGGTTGGTGAAGGGAGTACAGAATACAGGACTCTCACTCAAGCTTGGGGGAAAAAGAGACCTTACTGAGAGTTTCTAAGATATCAGACATTTTTGTAGGCAACAAAAAAGCAATTAGTAGACATACTGAAGATAAGGGTGCAGGGATGACTGTGGGGCAGGGGTAATTTTCTGGTATGATAATCCCAAATCAGCAGATGGGGAGCTGAATACAGAAAAATGTAATTTTCTCAGTGTCAGTAACATGGGAGTAAAGTCAAAAACAGTGAAGAAAAGGCAGGGACTTACCTGGATTCTCCCAAATTCGCCTCCAAACAAATTTAAAATGAAGCCTCAAAACTGAATTCTAGAGTGTCAGCACCCACAAAAGGATGGGGTGAAATAATTTTCCAGCCCAAGATAACCTAGAAGGTCAGTGAGAAAGGTCTTTCACACCAGAGTGGGAGAAAGCAGAGATCAGTGCAGAAAAGACAGCGGTAGGCTAGCCCTGACAAGCAAGGAGCAGACCTTGGAGGAAACTGAATCTACAGAAAAAGATTATGGGGATCCCTCTCCTGGCACTAATGCAAGACTCTGTTGAATTGTGCATAAATGGATCCAAGTGACAGTCCCAGTGTGAGAAGGAACACTAGCATACCTAGCATTCAGCTGCACTAGAACCGGGACCTTGGTCACAGTTCCAAAGTGGAAAAGAGTACTTGTCACTTACAGACCAGGAGAAGAGCAAACACACCTCTCCCTAGATCGTACCACCTTGGAACAACTGAAAACTTTACAGACCCCCAGAACTAACTCAGAAAACAGCTACAACACACACACAAAAAGCTTGGGAGAGCCCAACTTTAACATAAAGTTAAAAGTTTAAAAAAAAATCAGCAGGAAAAATGAACAACAACAACAAGGAATCTAACCATAGACAGTTACTATGGTGAAAAGGAACATCAAAATACAACTCAGAAAACAATAAAATCAAAACTGCTACATGCAAAGCCTCAAAGAAAAATATGAATTGATCTCAGGCACAAAAGGAATTCATGGAAGAGCTCAAAAAGGATTTTAAATATCAAATAAGAAAGGTAGAGGAACAATTGGGAAAAGAAATGAGAGTGAAACAAAAAAAAATCATGAAAAAAGTCACCAATTGGTACATGAGACACAAAAAATACACTGAAGAAAATAACATCTTAATGCAGTAGGCCAAATAGTGAAAGAGGCACAAAAATTCACTGAAGAGAAGAGCTTCTTTAAAAGCAGAATTAGCCAAATGGGGGAAAAAAGACATACAAAAATTCACTGATTAAGAGAACTCCTTAAAAAGTAAAAATATCCAAATGGAAAAGGAGGTACAAAAGCTCACTGAAGAAAAAAATTCCTTAAAAATTAGAATTAGGCAAATGTAAGATAAAGACTCCATGAGAATTAAAGAAACAAATAAAATTTAAAAAAATAGGAGAAAATGTGAAATATCTCACTGGAACACAACTGACCTAAAAAATAGTTTGAAGAGAGATAGTTTAAGAATTATTGGACTCATGACCAAAAAAGAGCCAACAATATCTTCTTTCAAGAAATTATCAAGGAAAACTGCCCTGATATTCTAGAATAAGAGGATAAAATTGATGTTGAAATAATCCACTGATCACCTCCTGAAAGAGATCCCCAAATAATAACTGCCAAGAATATTATAGCCAAATTCCAGAGCAACCTCATCAAGAAAAAAATCCCACAAGCCATAAAGAAACAATTCAGATATCATAGAGCCACAGGCAGCATAACCCAAGATTTAGCAGTTTCTAGAGCAAAGGATCTGAGGGCTTGGAATATGATATTCCTGAAAGCAAAGGAGCTATGATGATGACCAAGAATCACCTACTCAGCAAAACCGATTATAATCTTTGAGGGGGGGAAATGGACAGTCAATGAAACAGGACTTCCAAGCATTCCTCATGAAAAGACCAGAGTAAATAGAAAATTTGACTTTCAAATACAAGAAAGCAAATCATAAAAAGATAATCAGGAAAGAGAAATCACAAGGGAATCAATAAGGTTAAACTATTCACATTCCTACATAAGAAGATTTTATGTGTAATTCCTAAAAAATTTGTCATTACATGGGCAGTCAGAAGAAGTATACATACAGAGACAGAGGGCATGTGAGTTGAATATTGTAGGGTGAAATCTTAAAAAGCAAAAAAGGTGAGAAATATTAATGCACTATGAGAAGGAGGAAAGGAGAGGTAGGATGGGGTAAATTATCTCACATTAAAGAGGCACAAAAGAACTTTCACAATGGTGGGAAAGATGGGGCTGGCAGATGTGCTTGAACCTTACTCTCATTGGAACTGGCTCAAATATATGAAGAACAGAGTCAAATGTATAAGAATACAAGTAATTCCTCAATTGATAAGTGGTCAAAGGATATGAACAAGCAGTTTTCAGAAGAAGAAATCAAAGCTCTCTACAGTCATAGGAAAAAATGCTCTAACGTACTTTTGATTAGAGAAATGTGAATTAAAATAACTGTGAGATACCACCACCCCACACCTATCAGATTGGCTAACATGATAGAAAAAGGGCAAATGTTAGAGGAGATGGGGGGAAATTGAGACACTAATGCACTTTTGGTGGAGTTGTGAACTGATCCAATCATTCTAGACAGCAATTTGGAACTATGCCCAAAGGGCTATAAAATCATGTATACCCTTTGACCTAGCAATGTCACTAATAGATCTGTATCTCAAAGAGATAAAACAAAACAGGAAAGTATTTATGTGTACAAAATATTTACAGCAGCATTTTGTGTAATGGCAAAGAATTTGGGAATGGAGAGGATGCCCATCAATTGGGAATGGCTTGAACATGCTGTAGTATGTGATGGTGATGGAATACTTTTGCGCAATAAGAAATGATGAACAGGGTGCTCTCAGAAAAAGCTAGGGAACTGATGCAAAGTGAAATGAACAAAATCTGGAGAACATTGTGCACATTAACAGCAATGCTGCATGATGATTGAATGTGAATGACTTGGCTATGCTCAGCCATACAATGATCCAAGATAATTCTGAAGAATTTATGATGAAAAACGCAATCTGCCTCCATAGAAAGAACTGATACAGTCTGAATGTAGATTAAAGCATACTTTTGAAAATTCATTTTTCTTGAGTTTTTGGGAAGGAGGATTGTGTTGACCTTCACAACATGACTAATATGGAAATATGTTTTGCATGGCTGCATGTGTATAACATATCAAATTGCTTGCCTCTTCAAGAAAGAGCAAGGGAAGTGAGAAAGAAAATTTGGAACTCAAAATTCTAAAAGAATGAATGATTAAAAATTGTTTTTACATGTAATTGGGGAAAAATAAAATTTTAAGTACTTTTTAAAAAAAGCAGTCACATGGGAGCCAAATGTTGTACCATGTGTATTCACTAGAAAGGGCCATATGCCAGATTAGGCCCAAGAACCTATATCTAAATAGACCAATTTAAGAAGCTTAAGAACCACATACTCTGGGAGAGTATTTTTCTTGAATTTGTATTTCTAATTACCTTGCCCCTATGTGTTATCATTGATTTCATATATTCTTTTTATCCCTTGTAAATAAACACTAGGAAAAATTTATATGTTCTGCTATATATGGAAACATTGCCAAATTCAGGTAATAAGTTAGTGTGGCAATAGCACAAAGCTAAATAGAAATTAGTTGTAGCAGGTAGATAGGAAGTTAAAGTAGACTGTAACAAACAATAATCTATACTTATCTCTTCTTCCCTATCTGAGATTTGCTGTGACTTAGGCTTTTATTGTATAACTCTAAAAATTCATTCCGGCAATATCTACATCCAGAAGCCAGCCATTAGGTGTGTTTGATAGGCAAGTCAGTGTGCATTGTTGTTATACTATTCCAGTCTCTGCAACAGAGAGAGCTAAATGTTCTTCCAGATATTTTTATACATTTCAACTCCTATTGATGTTTCTCTTATTAATGTGCAAATTGAGTTTTTCCACATCTTCCCAGGGCTTTCCAAATCCACAAGCAAGCAATTGAAAGTTATACATTGTAGTCAACCAACTTTTTTTTTTTGCTACATAATACTAAACAAGGAATTTGACCTTGGATTAAATTGAAATCAATAAGCCTTTAGTAAGTATCTGCTAGGACTTGGGGATACATAGACAAATTGAAATAACACCCCTGCCCTCAAGAAGTATCCCTTCTACTGGGTAGGGGAATAACTATCATTATTTGGCTTTTTTACATGCCATGCATACAAATTTTATAATCATATTTTACCATATGTCCTTCCATGATTAGGAATAGGGTGTATGTCACTAAAATTTAAATTGTCTAGTCATTCAATCTAGCCATTCAAATATGTTTGGAATTCAACATCTATTTTACTGTCTTTAAAACTGGAGCTTTTGTTATAATTCTTACTGCTTTCTAATACCTACAATAACCAAAATTTAGATTTCTGAAGAAATGCAAACTCTTCACTAAAACCTGGAAAGATGCTTAGAAAGAAATACAATTGTTATTCATAGCTTGACTTACTTAAAAATCTCACATCACTGATATGAATAGAAATTGCCTCCCAACAAAACAATAACAGTTCATATTTCCTTAAAGGAAAAGAAAATTACTACTACTGCAGAGCTTCAATTGTTGCAACTTAAAATGTTAGAAAATTCCTATTTTTTCCACTTGACAGTCTATTAGTGTAAAATCTGTGGTATTTGATTAGAGCTCTATTAAATACAGTTTCACAAAAATTGCTACTCTATTTTCCATTAAGATACAATTGTCATGACCAAAAGAAAGTTTCCCCAATAGCATGGTCTACTGAAATTTTAACTCACTGATTCTTTTTAAGCTACTTTTTTTTCATCTTTACACTAGTTGTTTAACTAATAACAAATATATCCTTTGCTTTCAGCAAAGTAACTGTCTTCATTCATTGAAATCAAGGTAGATTGTCATATTAATTCATGAGAACCACTCTTAAAAACAAAAGCAGGTAAATTTTAATTGCATTATCTCCTTGTCTCCCTTTCCAGATTTCTCCCCTACCTAGGAATCTATTACAGGTACTACTACCAAAAGTTAAATAATAAGCTCTTTGGGTTGGAAAGATGCTGATAAACTGATTCTTGCTAAAATGTTAGGTGATAATGGCATAGACACTATATTCCCAGGGACATTTTTGTTTTGATAAGGGATGCAAAAATCAAAAAGCTTTCAAGACTCAAAGAAATAGATTCCTCAAATGGTAGCACTTATAAACCAGGCCTTAATACTTCAAATGTTGAAAAATTTCCATAATATACTAGTTACTCTAGCTTCACAGATGCTACTTAGGTGTATATTACTGACTATTTAAGTAGAAGGGGCAGCTACATAGCACAGTAGATAGAATGCCAAGCCTGGAGTTGGGAAGATTCATCTTAATGAGTTCAAATCTGGCCTCAGACACTTACTAGCTGTGTAAACCTGGGCCAGTCACTTAACTCTGTTTGTTTCAATTTCCCTATCTGAAAAATAACCTGGAGAAGGAAATGCAAACCACTCCAGTACCTTTGCCAAGCAAACTCCAATGGGATCACAAACAGGCAGACATGACTGAAATGACTAAAGAACAATATTCAAATAGAATCAAGATACTGACAAGAAAAGAAAATATCCATTGTACAGTGGAAAGAACATTGGCTCTAGACTAGCAGCAGTTCCTAACCTGAGGTCCTCAGGTAGATTCAGGGGGTCCATGAAGTTGACTGAAAAAAAATTTATTTCAATATAACTTGCTTCATGCCCATGTGTGGGTATGTGTTTAATGCATTTAAACACATTAATCTGAGGAGTATATAGGATTCACTGAGTTACCAAAGGGCATGGCACCATAAAAGTAAAATAGTCTCTGATCTACACTCTGAGGCCCTGAGTTCAAATCATATCTGTGTGGCCGTGGAATGCAGCTTAACCTTCCCGGGCTCCAGTTTCATCTATAAAATGAGGATGTTGTACTTGGTGGTCTCTGTTGTCCCATCTATCTCTAGAGCTATAATCCTATGATGGAGACATATAATCCATAATAAATTCATGAATGTTATATAACATATAATCTGGTATTCCCTTGCAATTCATACTCAGACTAACAGATCAGGTCTCCTCAGGTTCTCCCTGAGGACTTGAGGGTGCCTTTCTAAAACAAAAACACATGATTTCCATCTAATGTGTTCCTTAACTCTCCAATATAATCATCTAGTTAATATCTCCCCAGTTTCATCCGTGACCTGTTGATCTCTCCACCACATCATTTAACCAGTTAACAGTAGTTTCTTTATAAAAGGGACACATATTGAGTAGGGAAAACAAGGATTAATATACAATATTTAAAACCAAGAGCATAGCCTCCTCTATAACCTTGGTTCCTGGGGAGAGTGGAGCCAAGTTTAAAGAGGTTACTACAAACATTCTCCCCAACCACAGCATAGACAAGCATAACTCATTTCCTTGTTTTCAGGACACAGTGTTTTATGTCCTGCCAGTTTAGGGCTTCTAGATCTATTAACTACTAGGCTGAGTTCTTTCTAGTCTTGGCTGTGGCAGCTACTGACAGATAGCACTATGTCCTCCCCTTGCTAAACCTCTAGCGGCTTTTCCAAACTTTCAAAGCTTACAAGGTCAAAACCTGATCCATTTTCTCTCTGATAATCATTTAGCTAAGATTATAAAAGAATACATACAGCAAAGAGAGAAGATAAAATAACAGCACCATGCTTTCATGACCACATGGCTACCAGATAGAGGGGGCTTCCTCATGTGATTGATATAGTATTTCTTCTTTTTCCTCACTTGAAAAATCACCAGGGAATAGTGATTTCATCTGTTCTTGCATTTTTATGTACATTCAGTTTCAGAACAGAAATAAATTAAAAGGCTTTTTATCAAGTGATAGGACACCTGTGCATGTTCTGAGTAGGGGAAGGAAAGAGTCCCTCCATCACACAGGCTCAACAGACCTCCACTGAAGATTGACAGACAGAATCTTTTATGTATACTATCAGAACTGAGGCCTCGTTGTCCAGACTTCCTAAAACAATCATAATAGGTTACAACAAAGTATCTTAGAAACTAGCACCAAACATAAATAAAATATTGTCTTAGGAACAGAAAGGCCTGAGTTTTAATATTGGCTCAGCCACTTACTACCATGTGACTTTCAGTTTCACCTCTCTAAGCCTCAATTTCTTCATCTTAAAAAAATTAGGAGGTTGAAATCAATTATCTCTAATCTCTAAGACATCTTTCAGCTCAAAATCTATGATCCTTAGAAGCAATATCAATAACAACAATACAAGTTATTCTCAAACATGATTAGTTTAGAATGAAGTAAGTTTTGTCAATTAAAGAAAGTGGATAGAAATAAGCAAGTGAGATAGCCTTTAATTTGCTATTAACTGAACATAGGTATACTTCTAAGATTTAGAACTGAACTGGGAAATTGAGAAATTTTCCAAGGAGATACTATTTTACAGATAAGAAAAATGAGTCCCACCTAAAATTTGTGATGAAATTGAAATAGCTGGTAAAAAGAAAGCATAACACAGAATTAAATTCATATTGTCTGACTCTTAATTCAGTATTCCTTCCACTGCATCATACTGGGCCCCTGTCTATTACACTGACTTATATAAACTGACTCATATGAAGATAACCTCAGCCCTAGCCTTATTAGTGATATGGTCTATCAAGTTGAGCTAACCTGGTAAGTATCCTAAATAATAATGGTGAAAAATCCAGAAAAGTCCAATTGCCCCTGAACACTTTCAATCCCTCATCCAGGCAGAGCCAAGATGGCAGAGTGAAAGCAGTGACTTCCTTGAGCTATTCCCCAAACCCCTCCAAATACTCATAAAAAATGGCTCTAAACAAATTCTGAAGCAGCAGAACCCACAAAAAGACAGAGTGAGACAAATTTCCAGCCCAAGACAACCTGGATGACTGATCAGAAAGGTTTATCGCACTGGGCTAGGAGCACAGCGCAGCATAGAGTGGGCCCGCAGGCCACAGCAAACCTGGAGCAGGCCTCAGAGGACTGAATCACGGGCAGCTGTGGTGGTTTCCAGACTCCTCAATCCACCAATGCCAAAGACGACTTAGAAGGTCAGTGGGAAAAGTCTGTTTCTGTGGTGCTTAGAGAGGAAGGCGGGGTTTCAGCTCCATTCCCCAAAGTGTGGCCGGGGGGGGGCGCAGCTGTTTCCTGGAGCTTCCAGCCCACAGACTGAGGGGGAATCCAGTGGCTGATCAGAGAGGGATTGCAGGGATCTCTTTGCCAGTGCTGAGGCAGGAATCTCTTGCTTTGCCTGTGTTTGGATCTGGGTCACAGTTCTGAGCAGTGGTACTGGGGTAGGGAGGAACACTGCTGTGGAGGACGTTGTAGTAGCTGTGAAGAGGAGCCCCTCCTCACAGTTACAGGATAGAAAGGAGTACTTATGGTCACAGGCCAGGAAAGGAGTAAACACCTCGCCCCTTATCATACCACCTTAGAATAACTGAAAATTTACAGGTCCCTACAAGTATCTCTGAAAACAGCTATACAAACCCCTGAAGCTTGAGACATTACATTCTCCACATTGGAAGCAGACTCTTACCTTAAAAAAGAGTTTAAAACTCAAGTAATTGGCCAGGATCATGAGCAAGCGGGGCAAAAAGTAAGACTATATTATCTCACTTTGGTGAAAAAGAAGATCAAAATAGACAACCAGAAGAAGACAACAAAGTCAAAGCTCCTACATCCAAAGCCTCCAAGAAAAATATGAATCAGTCTCAGGCCTTGGAAGAGCTCAAAAGGGATTTTGAGAAGCAAGTAAGGGAAGTAGAGGAAAAACTGGAAAGAGAAATGAGAGTGATGCAAGAAAATCATGAAAAACAAGTCAACAGCTTGCTAAAGGAGACCCAAAAAATACTGAAGAAAATAACACCTTAAAAAACAGCCTAACCCAAATGGCAAAAGAGGTCCAAAAAGCCAATGAGGAGAAAAATGCCCTAAAAAGAAAAATTGGCCAAATGGAAAAGGAAATCCAAAAGATTACTGAAGAAAATACTTCCTTAAAAATTAGATAGAGCAATTGGAAGCTAGTGACTTTATTAGAAATCAAGACACTGTAAAACAAATCCAAAAGAATGAAAAATTAGAAAACAATGTGAAATATCTCATTGGAAAAAACTGACCTGGAAAATAGATCCAGGAGAGAGAATTTAAAAATTATTGGACTATCTGAAAGCCATGATCAAAAAAAGAGCCTAGACATCATCTTTCAAGAAATTATCAAGGAAAACTGCCCTGATATATTAGAACCAGAGGGCAAAATAGAAATTGAAAGAATCCACAGATCTCCTCCTGAAAGAGATCCAAAGGAAAACTCCTAGGAATATTGTAGCCAAATTCCAGAGTTCCCAGGTCAAGGAGAAAATATTACAAGCTGCCAGAAGGAAACAATTCAAGTACTGTGGAAACACAATCAGGATAACACAAGATTTAGCAGCTTCTACATTAAAGGACCACAGGGCATGGAATATAATATTCCGGAGGGCAAAGGAGATAGGATTACAACCAAGAATCACCTACCCAGCAAAACTGAGTATAATCCTTCAGGGGTAAAAATGGTCATTCAGTGAAATAGAGGACTTTCAAGCATTCCTGATGAAAAGACCAGAGCTGAATAGAAAATTTGACTTTCAAATACAGGACTCAAGTGGAACATGAAGAGGTAAACAGGAAAGAGAAATCATAAGAGACTTATTAAGATTGAACTGTTTACATTCCTGCATGGAAAGATGATATTTATAACTCATGAGACCTTTGTCAGTATTAGGGCAGCTGAAGGAAAAAAAATATATGTATGTATATATAGATATATAGATAGAGGGCACAGGGTGAGTTGAAGATTAAGGGGTCATATCTGGAGAATAAAATTAAGGGATGAGAGAGGATGATACTTGGAGAAGAAGAAAGGGAGAGGTAGAATGGGTAAATTATCTCACAAAAAAAGACAGAAAAGAAAAGTCTCTTACAGTGGAGGGGAAGCAGAGGAAGGTGAGAAGGAATGAGGGAATCTTATTCTCATAGGATTTGGCCTAAGGAGGGAATAACATACACATCAATTGGATATGGAAATCTGTCTTACCCTACAGGAAAATAGGGGAGAAGGGGACAAGAGGACAGGGGATGATAGAGAGGAGGCAGATTGGGAAAGGGGTAATCAGAAGCAAATACTTCTGAGGAGGGACAGGGTCAAAAGAAAGAATAGAATAAATGGGAGAGCAGGATAGGATCAAGGGAAATAGAGTTAGTTTTTCACAACATGTCTACTATGGAAGCGTTTTGCATAACTGCACATGTGTAACCTATATTGAGTTGTTTGCCTTTTCAATGAGGGTGAATGGGGAGGGAGGAAGAGAGAAAATTTGAAACCTAAAGTTTTAAAAACATATGTTTAAAAAAAAGTTTTCACATGCTACTGGGAAATATGAAATACAGGAGATGGGGTATAGAAGTCTATCCTGCCCTACAGGAAAATAGAAGGGGAAGGGGATAAGAGAAGGGCAGAGAGAGAGGACAGATTAGGGGAAGGGATATTCAGAATGCATGCCATCTTGAGGTGGAGGGAGGGGTGAGATGGGGCAAAAATTTGGAACTCAAAAACTTGTTGAAGTGAATGTTGAAAACTAAAAATAAATAAATTTATATTTAAAAAAAAACCCTTACCCAAAGGTCTACTTTTATCTAAATGGAACTACATTTCAGCCTGCTTCATAATATATTATTAAATAGACTTTCTTGGTAATAGTTTCTTGTCGTTACCTACTATGTAATTGATGTGTTCTGTAATGTGATAAAGAAAGACCTCATAGTAATGACTTTAGGATAAAATAGCTATTTTTTTCCAAATGCAATTAGGTTAAAAAATAATTACGAAGTGCCAATCACAACAACAACTCATTTTCTGCAACTGAAAATTCAACCCTGTTCCCAGACCCTATAAAACTCTGTGCTCAATATTCCTCATCATCCAGGAGCATACTCTAGGCAATCAATATGCCTTTTAATGTGTCTGCTTTGGTAAATCAGGGTCATTAACCTGAATAACTAAATTAGTTCTTATTAGTTCTAAAGGTAATATTTAACAGCACACTTCACCCAGGGAAGGACAGTTATGTAGCAACAGTTTCAGGTTTCACTGTTGTTGAAGGCTGAAAATAGCATTTGGTAAGGCACGAGGAAGATATCAAGGGCAAAATAAACAAAGGGAAGACTATACTGAAATGAGCAGTAGCACGTCACCTCTGATATAATCTTTTCTAAATATTTAAGTTATGGTATTACAATATGGGCACATAGGTGGTACAGCAGACAGAGGGCCAAGCCTGGAGGGAGGAGACTCATCTTTGTGGGTTCCAATCTGACCTCAGACACTCACTAGCTGTGTGACCCTAGGCAAGTCACTTAACCCTGTTTTCTTCAGTTTCTTCATCTGTAAAATAAGCTGCAGAGGGAAATGGCAAACCAGTCCCAGTAGCTTTGCCAAGAAAATGACAAATGGGGTCACAAAGAGTCAGACACAACTGAAAAATGACTGAACAACAACAATATTAGAATGAGACACTTTTCCGATTACTTCTGGATTTGTATTAATACAACTTGTAAAGGTAATGTGTAAATGTATATGTATAATGGGAAGACTAAATAGAGGGCTGATCTTTGAGTCAGAAGGACTTTAGCTCAAATCTTGCTTCTGACAATTATTAGCTGTGTGACTATAGGCAAGTCACTCAATCTCTCAGAATCAAAGACAATGCTCTAAGACTGGCTCTGAGCAGTTTCAGTGGAGGGAGTTCCTTTGCCTATAATATCTCAGGTCCTTGAATCATTTATGTGGTGGCCCAGCATATCTATAATCTATTTGTTGTAATCCCTTCAAAAAAGCCAAAATAGGAATATTCATGAGCAATCATTTTATCCTTCATGAAAACATTTAGAGGCCATTATCATTATTTAAATGTCATTCAAGACTTTTTAAGGCCATATGTCTACTTTTATACAACACTATTCTGTAGAACTGATGTAGCAGATGGTTAAATGAATTAC
This sequence comes from Phascolarctos cinereus, assembly GCF_003287225.1. NCBI lineage: Eukaryota > Metazoa > Chordata > Mammalia > Diprotodontia > Phascolarctidae > Phascolarctos > Phascolarctos cinereus. The sequence goes on from NW_027555514.1 coordinate 139,024,409, forward strand.
AACCAGAGAAGTCTTTTCCCTTTCCTTGTATAGAGTTCACTTTGATAATTCAGTCTATTGTTTACGAGGAAAACTTTGGGGACTGGATTAAAATTCTTCAGAAACTTTCTAAACAATAGAGGTGTATTCACTCAACTTATAAAATTTCCTTACAAACTAATGTGGTTTTTTTCCTTCTTTTTTATGGGATGATTAACAACAGCTCATTTTCCTTCATTTTCATTGTCACTGAAGATAATGAAAGTTCCATCAAAATAGACTTATTCAGTTTCTTTGGCCTCTTAATTTCCCAATTGTCATCAATTCCCATAGAAAAAGGTATTTACAATATAAAACCCTCTGCCTTCTTTCCACAATGATTTTCAAATACATCAGATAATGGGCATATAGACCCAAAAGAGACCTTTCCACTCTATAACCCCTCACTTTACAGATGAGGAAACTAAAGCCTTGAAAAATGAAGTCACCTACTCACAGTCACCTAATTATCAGTACAGCCAGCACTAGAATAAAGGTATCCAGAGTGCTCCTCTAGTGATCTTTCCAGACCATTATGCTGCTTCTCTAACATAGAGACACACTACTTCACAATTCCATCATGCTGTAAAAGTCCACATGTTTCTTTATTTAATAACAATATTCTCCCAATGATGCTGCATCACTATAAAAATCATGGTATATAACTATCTCACAAGAATTTAAATTGCAAATAATCCAAAAGGCCCAGGAAATGTAATCACTAGATGAAGACTCACTGAGTTATGCTTCCAGTGACAATTTGTATTCAAGAATCAGCATACAAAACACAATTTATGATGTGGAGGAGAAGGTGAGCCAGGTGTAAACAAAATGAGGAGGGGAAAAATATGGACAGCTTAAGTGGTATAATAGCACCAGGACAAATGAACAAGATAAAAGCTGAAATCATCTCTGGAGGATTTATAGGAAAACACAGGAATCATATAGGATGAGAAGGCATGGGAGGTTTGCAATCTGCATTATTGAAGGGATACATTGATAGAATAAGGAGCTTATAGGAAAAAAATCAAGCTTTGAATTTTTGGAAAATATTGATCTTTTCATGCATCAGATTTAGAGCACATGATAATGAGGCTGTGGGCATTCTTTAAAGGGGGTCTTGAAAAGTAGGATTGATTTTTATCTTTCCAAAATGCTTTAGGTAGGGAGAAAAACTTAACAATTTCTGATGATTCTTTCTAGCTTTATATTTCTGACTTTTCTATTCAAAATGCTTTTTGAAAGTGGAATGAAAGGGTAATCAGTGTTTTCATGGCATTAAAGTTGCCTAAGATGCCTCACCTGATAAAAGATCTGACTGAGAAAACTTCTACAAAAACAACATATAGTTATGTAAACATCACACAAACTTTTAAAAACTTGAGTTATTTTGAATAGAGTCTATTTTCCTGAGTCTTACAACTTATTCATAACTCAGTCATGTTTTTAAGCACCTTTTAGGTGCCAGGCACTGTGCTAAGCACTGGGGATATAAAAACATGAAAAAGACAGTCCCTACCCTCAAATAGTTTACAATCAAATAGAAGAAATGATATACAAACAAATATATATGAAGCAAGTTATATAGAGGAAAAAGGGAAATAATTAACAGAATGAAGTTACTGGAATTAAGAACAGTTGGGCAAGGTTTCCTGTAGAAGTTAGGGTTTTAATTGGGACTTAAAGGAAGCCAAGGAAGTTAACAGACTGAGTTGAAGTAGCAGAAATTTCCAAGCATGGGGGACAGTCAGAGAAAATGCCAGGAGCTAAGGCAAGTGTAATGTTCACTAAATAGCCAAAAGGTAAATGTCATTGGATTGAAGAGTATGGTATAGGGCAGAGAGTAAGGTGTAACAAGACTAGAAAGGTAGAACGGGGAAAGGTTGTAAAGGTCTTTGAATGCCAGACAGAGTATTTTGGTTTTTTATCCTGAAGACAATAGGGAACCACTAGAGTTTATTGAGTGGGGTGGGAGGGTCATGATATGATCAGACCTGTGCTTGGAAATCACATTTTCAAAGTGTAGCTGTATATAGTGAATGATTTTTTTCCCTCAATTTCAAGTATTTTTGTTTCTGTTGAAGACAGGGATGCCAAAAAATATTTTCACAAAATATTCAAGTTGGTGATTTTATGAAGAAATAAGCTGCTATGAAATATTAATCCCTTAAGAAAAAAAACTGAAAAGAATAGACTTTTCCAATTGTGGTAGAATATGTCCCCTAGACTTACCCTTCAAATACCATCTCCAAGACTGTATCACATCCATTCCTGTTCCTTAAAACAATCATAGAACAGGACTTCTCTAGCACATGGGGCAATTGGTAAAAATCTAGATCTAAACAAAGAGAAATCATTTGTGTGCTGAGATGATTTAGTTTCCCCTCAGATTTGCTTCCCATCATTGGAAACAAAACAAATTTGTCATCAGAAGCAGCCATAGAATTGAACAGTGTTATGGAATGCAACCACAATATTTTATAATGTTGATTGTAAATTTCCAGAAATACTGAAAGTCAAAATTTAGTTTATTTGGGGGAAAGGGGCAAAAATCTTGGCTGCAATCTTAGACAGTTAACTAGCATTTATTAAGCACCTATGATGTGTCAGGAATCAAGCCAAGTGTTAGCAATACAGAGGCCAAAAGAGAAAAAAAAATAGTCCACATTCTCAAGAAGCTCACAGTCTAATGGGGGAGACGACACGACAACAACCATGTGCAAACAAGGTAATTGCAGTATAAATTGGAGGGTATACTTGGAGGGAAGGCACTAAAGAGGACTGGGAAAGGCTTGTTGTAGAAGGAAAGACTTTAATTGAGACTTGAAGGAAGCCAGGAAAGCCAGGAAGCAGGGATGAAGAAGAAACAATTTTGTAGGCAAAATGCTCAGTTAGGAAATGAAGTGTTATGTGTAAAGACCAGCAAGGATGCCGACGTCCTCGGTTCACAGAGTTGAGTAGATAGCTGTCAAGTATTTTATTCATAAATATTCAAATCAGTAGTTTCATCAAAACCTAAATTGACTCAAATTATTAATTCCTTAAGCAAAAAACAAAATAAACAAAAACAACTGAGATCAGTAGCCTTTTCCAAGAGGGATTGAACATGTATCCTCTAAAACTTACCCTTCAAGGACCATTTCCAAGCATGTCACACCCATTTTTGTTCCTTAACACAATCACAGTAAGAAGACTATAAAAGTAGGAAGAGAACAGGTTATAAAGGACATTTAAAGATGAATGATGATTTTATATTTTATCCGGATGTAATAGAGAGCCAATGAAGTTTATTAAATAGAGAGATGACTGTCAGACCTGTGCTTCAGGAAGATCAATTTGACAGGTCAGTGGTGTATGCAAGGTTACATCACATAGAGTTATTTTTGACTTGGGCAAAAAACATTCTGGAGATTTGCATTGTTTTATTTGTTGACATCACATTACTTTTCAAAGATCTCATAATGTCTCTATCTTTTTAAATATTTTATTTTAACTCACTTTTTGAGGTTCAAACAAAAAAAATTGCTAGTAAATTGTACATCTTCTTTTAAAATAAAGGTTTGGGTGTATGTGTTTTAGTATGAAAAACTAGTTCTTGTTTCCTTGGGAGTTGTTTAACTTGGCCCACATAAATAAGAGCTTGGTAAATAATAGGTTCTTTTTTGAAGTGGGCCATCCTCAATGCTCCTGTGCTCACACTAAACTGAGGGAATTAAGTTGAAGTTCTCCTAAAACTTCTGCTTTCTGACCCATCATCTTGACAGAAGGACAAAGACCTTTACAGTCATGGGAAAGCACAGCTCAGTAATCATCTGGAAAGGTGACATGAAATGAAACAGATGGATTGAATGAATTTTGATTTATGAAGCTCATACCTGCCATACAAGCTGAAACTCTAAGTGCTGTATGTGGGGAAAAGGGCGAATGCTTTAATTCCCAAGTTCTATGCAGTCATCAATTTTTCATTTTTATTACTCTTTGGATTAACGTTTTGATTTCAGTTGCTCCACATTTGCTTTGATATACTCAAAACATTGTCTGAATAAATAAATGTATCAAATCTGGCAATATATTGTTGGCAATATATTACATATATTATATTTGTTTTTCTAATGCATCTTTCACAAGGCTTTAAATTTTATCATATTCTCTACATAGCAATAAAGCCATTTCCATTGCAAACTTGTAACAATAATGGATAGCAACCTTCAGGGGATACATTTCTGAGAAATTTATTTCCCCTCATGTTGCTCAGCCACCCAAGGAATGAATTTGTTTCCATGACAGATAAGGACTATACAGATCATTTTTAAAATGGTCTTGGGGCACCACAAATCAATATTAGAAAAGAAATAGCAGGATAATAATATTTCTTTTCATTAGGTTGATAAATGGTATTCTAGATTTATGCATTGAAATGGTCTTGTTAACAGTTATTAAATAATCTTAAGCATGCAACTTGGTTGAGTGGATCCTTTCTTTTTTATTTTAGATAATAGAATCAGAGTCAAATTCTTCCTTCAGTTGGATCATAATTGATAAACAGAAATAGCGTAGCAAAAATGGTGCAATGGCACAAGATGTTAAAATTGAAAGATCCTCCCAAAAGATCCTTGGTGTATTTCTAAGTGGATTTTGGATCTGGAAACCTATTTTATTTAAGATGGAAAACAATTAAACACAAATATGAAATGAGAAGACAAAAGTGGAAATCATTAACTAAGGTCACTTTAAGCTCATCATCAATTTCATTATATTGCATGTAATATAAACCAAATGTTATCAACATTTGGAGAAGCCACAAACGTCACCTACACACATACGAGGATAAGTGTATATAACAATATGTATTTTATATATGAGCAGCCAGGTGACACAGTGGATAGAATGCTGGGCCTGGAGTCAGAAAGACCTGAATTGAAATTCAGCCTCAGACAATTACTAGCTTTGTGACCCTGAGCAAGTCACTTTAACCCTATTTGCCTCCATTTCCTTATTTGTAAAGTGAGCTAGAGAAGAAAATGGCAAAGTATAGTATCTTTGCCAAGAAAACCTCAAATAGGGTCACAAAGAATCAGACAGTACTGAAACAATTTAATTTATGTGTGTGTGTGTATGTATGTATGTGTATATATATATATATATATATATATATATATATATATATATATATATATATACGTACACATACATATATATATATATATATATACATATATATGTACACATACATATACACATGCACACCCACAAAGGTGTATGTACATATATATACATATATGTATATGTTATGTTAGAAATAAAATTTACTCATGAACTTAATCCTTATATTAATTAGGAAGTATAAAATCAGTCTTCAAGTACAGGAATGATTCACTAAATTGTACATGCAAGAATTTGAATGAATTGACTTAAAACTATTCACTAGTCTTTAATTTATAGCTTGGCTTTTTCTTCAATGGCTATGATGAATACATAACTATTTCCATATCACAGTGACCTTTTATGTTGCTATTTGCCTTACTTTGGATTTATTTTCACTAAAAATATATCTATGTCCATGTGCCAATAGCACAATCTGTTGAAAAATAAAAAACGCAATCAATTCACAGGGGGTTGGGAGTAGGGATCAGCTAAACTGGTTGTTTAACAACAGTCATAGTACCATTATTTTCATTTTTCATTTGCATTGGCATGGAGTAGACACAACTATCTGTCCAAGTCATTCTTCCTAATAATCTTGTCTTTTAAAGCACTCCTTTAATCTTCTGTTTACTTATCTGTAAAGTATGTCTACAAATGTATTGTACATGTCACACAAAATAATTAATATTGTGCTGACAAAAGCAGTTTGAGAGGTATAATGGAAAGAAAGCTACCTCAGAGTTAGGAAGACCTCGGACTGAGTCCTACCACAAAAACATACTATGTCACCTTGGGCATGTCATTTAATGACTCAGTGCCCCCAGGCAATTATTCTCTAGGACTATAAATTGCAGAGAAGTTTTTTGAACTTGTAGAAGGAATACACTTTCTACTATTTAAATTATGATTTCAGTCCTTCTTCCCTCTCCACAACAACATTGTAATGAAGGTGATATAAGAACTATCATGCTCCAAAAGACTCACAGTGGAAAATGTTATCTACATCCAGAGCAGGAAGTATGGAGTCTGAATGCAGAAGGAAGCATACTTTGCTGTCCTTTTCTTTTGTTGTTTTATTTTATTTCTTCTTTCTTGAGGTTCCTCCCATTAGTTCTAATTCTTCTATACATCATGACTAATGTGAAAATATGCTTAATATGAATGTATAAGTAGAGCTTATATCAAATTATATAACATCTTGGAGAGGGTGAAGGAGAGGGAGGCAAAGAAAATTTAAAACTCAAAACGTTATGGAAGGGAATGTTAAAAACTAAAAATAAATAAATGATTAAAAAATAATTTTCATTATATTGTTCATCTTATCATTGATAAGATAGAAAGCATTCAAAGGAGGGCCACCAAAATCATGAAGGCCCCTTAGCTTGTGTTATATAATGCATGTTTAGCCAGAAAAGAAGTCTTATGGGGGCCATGATACCTGTGCTCAAATATTTGAAAACTTTCACATGAAGAGCAATTAGATTTGTTCTTTATGGGCCCTGACCTCAGAATAATAGGTCAAAGCAGCATGTTAACAATTAGAGGTGTCTAAAAGTGGAATGGGTTCTCTTAAAATTTTGGGAGAATTCTCCCTTCTTGAAGATTTTTAAGTAGTAGCTGGATAATAGCTTGTTATAGGTAAATGTATATGCACATGCACATGTATATACATATAAACAATATACACACACATACATACATATGCACACACACAGACATTTTATATATATATATATATATGTATATATATAATATGTATATAGTCATAAAAATAAGTATAGATTAATGGGAATTCCTTTTCTAGTATGAATTGGATGGGTTGGTTGTTGTGGTATCTTCCAACTCTCAAATCATTTTAAGCCCTTCCAAGAATTTTTGTTGGATTTGTGTCCAATTTGCATTTTTTTTCCTTTGAGGGTTTATTTGTAGCTGTTTTGATACATAGTCTTCTTCTTAGTTTATGTCTTGATGTTCCCTTTCCCTATAGCAGCTTGTTATAGTCAGGTTATTTTGCTGTTTTTGCTTGCTCATTTTCCCAGTCTATTTCTTGACTTTGAACTTTATGTTAAAGTTGGACTCTGTTCACCTGGTGTAAGGGGGAGGCACTGTCCCAAGCTTCAGGCTTTTTTTTTTTTTTACTGATTTTTCAATGTTGCTTCTGGGGATTTGAGAGTTTTTGATGGTTCCAAATTGGTTTGATGTTGTTATAGGTGTGGTTACTACATTCCTGATCTACATTCTTGTCCTAATCCAAGAAGGGCCCCTGATTCCTTGCAGCCACTAACTCTTGGACTTCAAGCACTATTGTTCTTCAGGGACTCTCCTCCTTTTCAGCTGCAACTACTTCTCTCCATCCTGAAACTGTGACCCAGAAGTTTCTATAGGCAATGGTGTTGCCAAACAGTGATCTGGTGCTCACTGCTAGGAAAGAGGACTACTGTAATCTCTTTCTGACTAGTTGTCCAATCACCTTACCATCTCTCAACTAAGAGCTTCCAAAGCTGCTCCTGCTATACTGTTGCTGCTGCCTCCAAGACTCAGCTGGTGTTGCTGCTGAATGTGTTCCAGAACTGCCCCCATCAGTGTTATAGACCTCTCTATATCAGTCCTCCTAAGGGATGTTATTTTAAAATTAGGAGGACAATTTTAAGAGATCTCAACAGCTTTCTCTACCCCGCCATCTTGGTTCCACTCCCTTTTTTCATCTTTTTTCATTAAAGAACCCAAGTTGCTTGATAATACATAGAATGGTATGATAACTTTGCAACACCAGGTCAAAGGCTCAGAACTCCTTCAAGGCTTAAAGTTATGTAGAGTTTTAAACAAAGATCCAGCATGGCACAAATAGAAGATTACTTTGTCATCCATAGTACAGCATAATAGTACAGCTGGAACCAATGAAATGAGGGTACTTTCTAAATTTGCTAATAAGAAATGAGAAATATTGAGCAGATACATAGGGAATTTGTCTCTAACTGGGTCATCCAGCAAAAAGCTTGGTTGAAGTAGGGTGCACACCTAGTCTCTGGGGCTTACTATCTTTAGAATATATATGTCTCCTACCTGGGGCATGGGGGCTCGAGTCAAACCAGTAAAATCAGTTTTTACTAGTATAAAACCATATTCCAATGATAGGATTTATCCCACCAGGTCTCAGTGATAACTATGAAGGCAAATTTCCTACCCAGCATTAGGAAATCTATTTTTTTTCTTATTTCCTGAACTTGGGCATTTGCATGAAAACATTAGAGACTATGGATTTTTTCTGCTCCTTCCTGTCTTAGATTTTATATTCTATGAATTCCAGTTATCTCAAGTGCTATTATTTTTTCTTTACTTTAGTGAATGTTTATGGTATATTATTTCTCCATGCTGGCCCTCCCCTCCCAGTGTCTGTCTGTCTCCATGTCTCTCCTCTCCTCTCTCTCTCTCTCTCTCTCCTTTAACTTAAAGCTATTTTGATTAGACACCAGACGAAAATATCACCAGTCATTGTTAGTTGCTCTCCATCTATGGTCACAAGTCTGTCATCCTCATATTTTTAATCTGTTGACCAAAAATTCAGATCTTATTCTCAGATACCAACTTCTGGGCCAACTTTACATTTCTCACATCAATTTTTATCCTCTGCCATCTGTTACTTTTAATGAGCAGCAGTGGAGAAAACGCAACCTATTTCTTTGTAGTCTTCACTTTCTTGCCCAAATGTTTATAATCTTTGGCAAAAGTGTCTTACGTTCCTTTGGGTTTTAATCCTATGTGAATCACAAGTAGTGTATACTGATTGTTTTCTTGGTATATAGTATTTAATAAATTCTTGTTGATTACTTCATTTGATAAGTATTAGAAAGTAGACATATGCTGTTAAATTAGTTCTCTGCTGTGCTTTGGATACATTACCACAGATTTATCTTGTTACCAGGTCAAAAATTAGTAGTCTCAATAACCTATGATTAAGGAGTCACTACCCTCTTTTTATCTTGAGTTTATTTTTTGAATTCTAAAGTTAGCAGTAGTCCTTTTCCTTCCCTTCTTCCTCTTCCGGATATTCTTCTTCCATTCTCCTACTTCCTTAAATCTAGTTTGCTGTCTGGCTCTTAAGATTCTCCCCACCTCAGTTAAAGCCTGTGTTCCATTTCTTTCAGGAATCTTCCATTTTCTCATGTGTGCAATAAAATAGTATCTGTCATTAATAATACCTAGCATTTATATAGCACTTTAGGGTATGCAAATTGCTTTGCATATCTTATCTTATTACTACTTACAACAACCAATCATCTCCTTTCCATAGATTAGAAAACTGAGGCTGAAAAAAGTTGGGTCTTACCCAGGGTCAAATAGCTAATAAGTATCTGAACAGTGTTTGAATCGATTACTCCTGACTCCCAGGCCAACATTGTATCTACTGTGACACCTAGGTGCTGTTCAATGCTGATGTTATGGATAGAACAATACTACCTTATAATAGATAAATTATAGTACATTAGACCTTTATCACATAGAGTTATTATTTCAGGGGGATATGATTGGAAGCATATGCCCCATATATGGAAGCCTATGATAATTAGTAACATCTTAAGGGGTTTTACTATGCTATGTACTTAGCATAGTGACTGGCACACAGACATTACTTAATAAAGGCTTATTGACTTGACTTCTTGTCTTTTAAGAATTCAGTTAATTATCATGAGTCAAATATGTGCATAGCTCTAGGGACTGGTACTTACTAGGTATGGACATTCATTTAATTCATTCAAAAGACATTTATTAATTAATACTGTGTGCCAGACATTATGCAAAGTGCTAGGGATTACTTTCTGAATAAAAATAACATGTGCAAAGAAAAGGAAGTACAAAATACATAGAAAGAAATTCCCTAGTGGGAAAGTACTAGCAGCTAGAGTCAAATCATAGAATGAGCAATTTAGAGCCAAGTGGCTTTAGATGTCATCTAGTGACTGGTCTCAACCCCTTATCTTTTATATGAAGATACTTGACTTCTGAGATGTCAATTTACTTGTCCAAGGTCACACAAGTAGTAATTGGTAGAACTAAGATTTGAATCCAGGTCCTCTGACTTTCCATATTTAATTTCCTTTCTCTTATACTACTCTGCCCAGAAACAGAGATCAAAAGAATTGGAAAATTGGATCCAGAGAGGAGGACTTAGAATCAGGTATGGTTGGAGGTCAGAGAACCATGAGTAATGAAGGATAGGAGTACCAGTACTCCTGGTTAGAAGGCCAGTATTTCTGAAGGTTGGAGGGTTGGAGACTAGGAAGGTTAGAATGAAGCTTGGAGAATACAAGAGCTTGATCATTTCTATATTGATTCAGGATATGAATCATGCCTTGGGGATCTTAAAATGATTCCCCAATCCAGAGACCCATTCAGTCCTAGCTCCATACATCTGAAGAAGAAAGCAACCATGGTTGAAAGAACTATACAAGCCCCTACTGCTTTAGATCAAGATAGACTTCACATAGGGAGTGGTAATTGAATTGAGCTTTGAAGGGTGCCAGGAGTTCTATAGCAAGTGCACTCCTGGCATAAGAACCATCAATGAACAAGAGAACTATAGTCTTCATTACAGGAGGGATTAGAAGATGAGGGTTGAGAGATGATTGAAATGAAAAGTCAGACAAAAAAAAACTGGAAAACTAAATCACAGTGCCAATCCCTTATTATTCAAATTGACCAGAATTCATATACCATGAATCAGCTTAAACCCCTATAGAATAAACTATTCAAATTAAAGTGCTTTTCAAACTGCCATAAGGAAATACAGTCTTCTACTTGAGCTAAAAAATTGCTACTTTTTTATTTCAAAGTAGGTGAATCACAGATAAACAGTGGTTTGTCTAAAAATGGTATGGACTTTTTTTTGAGGCAATCAAGGTCACATAGCTAATAAGTGTCTGAGGCTGCATTTGAACTTAGATCCACCTGACTTCCAGGCTGGTTCTTTGTCCACTACTCCACCTAGCTACTCCAATAGGGACTTCTAATGGACTCTGATCTCAATATTAGTCCATGGTATGACATAGAAATGAAAAAAAAACCCTAGTGGTTTTCATTAATAGGATTATATCTTCCAGGAACTTGAAAAAATGATGGTTGTACCCTGCCTCAATCAGACCCAAGCTCAAATATTGTATTCATATTTTAGAAAGGACATTGATAAACTGAGGAATGTTCAGAAGAGGACAATCTGGTTGGTAAAGAAACCATTTATCATATGACTACTTCATGACAGAGACTATATGCTAAGAACTTTACAAATTATCTCATTTGCTTGGAAGGTATTTATTATTATTTTTTATTTTATAGTTTGTAAACTAAGAGGTTAAATAACTTGCCCAGGGTCACAGAACTAGCATGTATCTGAGACTGGATTTAAACTAAAGTCTTCTTGTCTTCAGGCCCAGCACTCTAACCACTGCCCCGCCTATTTGTGATGAGAAAACTTGGGGAATGTGATAGCTGTCTTTAAATATTTGAATGGTCAACTTCTAAAGAGGGGGTCATCAAGAAGAAACTAAATGGGGGGCAGCTAGGTGGCACAGTGAATAGAGCACTGGCCCTGGAGTCAGGGGGACCTGAGTTCAAGTCTGGACTCAGACACTTAATACTTACCAGCTGTGTGACACTGGGCAGGTCACTTAACCCTATTGCCTAGAAAGGATGAAGGAAAAAGGAAGAAGGGAGGAGGAGGAGGGGGAGGAGGGAGGAGGAGGGGAGGAGGGGGAGGGGAGGGGAGAAGAAACTAAATGGCCACTTGTTGGGTATGTTAAGGTGGTGATCACTTTTTGGTTTGAGTTGAACTCGAGGACTTCTGATTCTCTAAGTCTGAATGTAAAATAATTTTCCAAAAGTAGGAAATTATGTTAACATGTTGAAATGAAGGGGATGTTGTTATGAGGACTGCACAAAGAAGGGAGATGGACAGCAAAATATAGATATGATAGGATTACAGTAGATAGTAAGAAATTGACAAAGCACCTCCAACACTGGCCACGAGAGATATTCCAAGGTGATATGTTCTCCTGGTCTCTGCTCTGGTCTGTAAGCAGGTGCTCTTTTCTGTACCCTGAAACTGTGACCAGGGCCCTGCTCCTCTGTAATGTGCTAGTGCTTCTTTTTGCCCTGGACTACAACCCGGAACTATGTATGAGCAATGCAACAGGGTCCTGCACTCATTGCCATTAAAAGGTCCCCTAAAATCTCCTTCTGACCAGTGGCCCAACCCCTTACCATCTGTGAGCTGAAAACTCCTAAGGCTGCTGCTGATGCAACCACTGATGCAACCACCTCAAATTCCTGATGCTCTCTTGTTGGAGGGGGGATGGGGGAAGCAGCCTGTGCAGCACTGCACTCCTGGCTCAACCGCAACCCTCATGAATGAGACCTTTTCTACTGATCCCCTAAGTTGTCTTGGGCTAGAAAAATGTTTTACCACAACTTTTTGTTAGTTCTCTTGCTCTGAAATTCAATTTGAGGCATTATTTTGAAGTTGTTTGCAGGGGAATTCAGAAACAGGTGAGTTCCTGTCTTTACTCCACCACCTTGGCTCTACTACCCTCTTTGCAGAATTTTAAATTGAAATTATGGTCAAAAGGAGTTACCTGTGCATGTGGGCAGTGAGTCAGTTTCTTGCCCAGAGTCTAATCACCACTGGATAAACTTAATATTGAGATAATAGCTCTGCAAAGCAGTGAAAGGAGATCTTAGAACCATGCAGGTGACCTGAAAGAGGCAGCTGGTCTTAACCATTTACATTACTATATTAGGAAATGATGATTTTGAATCAGTCTGATTTTTTTAATGTTACCAGTGATTGCCATCACATATTTGGATAAGTATGCAGATAGGTAGCCAATAGAGATGGACAGGAAATCCAGGATACCCTGTCCAAGGCAGAATTGTGAAAATCAAAGTAAGAAGAGAGTAATCCAACATACCAGTTCTCTCACTATATCCTCAATGAGCTATCTATTTAACCTTTGCTATATTTTCTTATCTCTAACATTAGAGAAGTGTACTTATATGCTGCCTCACAAGAATATTAGAAGGATTACATAGCTATTTGCAAAATGTTTTTAATGCTTCTAAAGAAATGTGTTATGTAAGTATCAATAAGTGAAAATACTATCGTAACCATAGCTTTGCAAGCATTTGTTATCTGCAGCTGTGCTATATGACCGGCAATTTGGCAGTGTATGAGGCAATAATATAGACTTCTAGATTTAAATTTTGTTGTATCCAGCCTCCAGTATTGCTCTCACTTTAAAAAGTATTCTGATTTACATCATGTAGTGAGTGAATATACAAATATTCCCTTAGCAAAGATTGTTCTATCCTGGTGATAATGAATTGTCATCATTTCAGCTCATGAAATAAGCCACAACTGAAATCAAAGCAATTTTCTAAAATAACAAGTTAAGATCATCTTCTCTTCTTTGCCCACCCTTGTCACTGGCTGCATATGTGTCCAGGCCTCTATTCAAGTAATGACAGACTATTAAAGCCACAGTCTCTCTTTGTTGAGGTTCTGAAAGGAAACAGCAAATGAACAGATGCTCTCTAGACTCAAGGAACAACATTTATATGTGAATGGAAACACTTTATTTAATTGTATAAATTTATGTTTGACCAACTGTACAGAAGCATTTCCAGCCTTTATTAGCAGCGTTGGCATCATTCAAACGACAGAGGAACCTTCACTGGACTGATTAGATAGATTAGATATGTAGATAGATAGATAAGGAAGGAAGGAAGGAAGGAAGGAAGGAAGGAAGGAAGGAAGGAAGGAAGGAAGGAAGAAAGAAAGAAAGAAAGAAAGAAAGAAAGAAAGAAAGAAAGAAAGAAAGAAAGAAAGAAAGAAAGAAAGAAAGAAAGAGAGAAAGAGAGAAAGAGAGAAAGAGAGAAAGAGAGAAAGAGAGAAAGAGAAAAAGAGAAAGAGAGAAAGAGAGAAAGAGAGAAAGAGAGAAAGAGAGAAAGAGAGAAAGAGAGAAAGAAGAAAGAGAGAGAGAGAGAGAGAGAGAGAGAGAGAGAAAGAAGGAAAGAAGGAAAGAAGGAAAGAAGGAAAGAAGGAAAGAGAGAAAGAAGGAAAGAAGGAAAGAAGGAAAGAAGGAAAGAGAGAAAGAGAGAGAGAGAGAGAGAGAGAAAGAGAGAAAGAGAGAAAGAGAGAAAGAGAGAAGAGAGAGAAAGAGAGAAAGAGAGAAAGGAGAGAAAGAAAGAAAGAAAGAAAGAAAGAAAGAAAGAAAGAAAGAAAGAAAGAAAGAAAGAAAGAAAGAAAGAAGGGGAAGGAAGGAAGGAAGGAAGGAAGGAAGGAAGGAAGGAAGGAAGGAAGGAAGGAAGGAAGGAAATATGCGTATACACACATATAGCCACTGTGTATATACTCATTTGTTTCACAAGTTTGGGGGTAAGCAGAGGACTTGAGAGGGATATTGAGGAAATTCTTTTGTTAATTCCAAGGAATCTACTAATGAAATCCCATGGTTAACACAGAAAAACTTAATTGGCTGATTTAAAGCAAAGTTCACAAAAATTAGCATTTTATTCTATTCACTATTACAGTAAATATTGAATATTACTTACCATTTTTATTTATATAGGGTTTTAAGGTTTACCACATGCCTTCTGTACAACTACCCAATGAGTAGATACTATTAATGCTATTATCTCAGTTTTACAGAGGAGAAAGCAGAGGCCTTCGCGGGTTCCCAAGAGAGCATAGATCCATGGCAGTATGTTTTGAATGGTTCAAGAGAGAATTAAGAATTACAAAACTGCACAGCAGAAATAAGTTACAGGAAAACGAATTAGAATGTACAGCGGCTTTTCCAGAAGGCTTTCTCTATTCCCTCTTAATTCCAGTGCCTTTACTCTTAGTTATTTACTATTTATTCTGTATATAGTTTGCTTTGTATATATTTATTTGCATGTTGACTCCCTCATTAGATTATAAGCTAATTGAAGGGCAGAGACTCTTTTGCCTGTTTTTCTATACCCAGCTCTTAGTACCATGTCTTAAACATAGTAAGTGCTCAGTAAATGTTTATTGATTGACTGATTGAAATATTATTTTAAAAAAGAGAGAGAGAAAACAACTGATTGAAAATTCCAATTCACAGAAGGTCAATCTGGGAGACGAGAAGCGAAAGGAAATAATGTTCAAAGAAAATATGTTCTCCCTACAAACCAAGTATATTGATCTGAAAAACAGTATAGAGACAACCTAAAAATCACAGGTCTTCCAAGAGATCACAAGTTTAAAAAAACACACACAATGCAAGAAATAATATCTTAACTAATGATAATACCTTAGAAGCTCTAATTCTGTGGAGAATAAAGAGGTAAAAGAAAAGGAATAAATAGATATAAAAGCCATAAATCAAAGAATTCTGAGATTAGATGTCAAGGCGCACCTATGTTTAATGACTACCTGGTACATTTGTTCGACATGTGATCATGGCAAATCACTTTGCCTCTCTAATCCTTAGTTTTCTTCATTTGCAAAATGGGGATAACAATACACATACTGCCTATCTCACAGGGTTATTGTGAGGAAAGTACATTGCAAATTTAAAGCATTACATAAATGTATATTTAATTAATTTACTAAATATAAAACAGGAGAAGAATTTATCAAGTGCTTACACTATGTGTTAGATGCTGTGCTAAGAATGGAATAAATGAGAAGAACTCCAAGAATGGATATAAGGAATTAAGTAAGGACTGTAACAAGAGATAAGAAATGGAATTCGGTCACTGAAAGATAATAAACAGTTTAGACAAAAAGGTAGAATCAATTAATAAGCACTTATTAAGCTCCTATTATGTGTCAGGCACTGTGCTAAGAGCTGCAGATACAAAAAGAGGCAAAAGACAGTCCTTGCCTTCTAGAAGCTTACAATCTAAAGGGGGAGACAATGTGCAAACAAATATATACAAAGCAAGCTACATACAGGATAAATAGGAAATAATTAGCAGAGGAAAGGCACTGGAATTAGCAGGGGTTGGGGAAGGTTTACTGTAGAAGGTAGAATTTAAGTTGGGACTTAAAGGAAGCCAGGGATGTCAATAGTTGGAGTGGAAGAGGGAGAGTATTCCAGGCATGTGGGACAGATAGAGAGAATGCTTGAAGTGGAGGGAGAGAGTGTTTGTTTCTTTGTTTGTTTTAGTGAAATGGAGTGTCTTATTCATGGAACAGCCAGCAGGCCAATGTAACTACTTTGAAGAATGCAGGTCAGGGAGTAAGGTAAAAGAAGACTGAAAAGGTAGAAGGGGGGTTCGATTATGAAGAGTTTTGAATGCCAAACAAAGTATTTTGTATTTGCTCCTGGAGCCAACAGGAAGCCACTGGAGTTTGGGCCAGGGGCTGGATTTCAGACATGCATTTTAAAATCACTTTAGTGATTGAATGGGGGATGGGTTGGAGGGTGGAGAGACATTGCAGGCATACCCAGGAGCAGGCGCACTGGAGTAGTGGCAGTGTCAGAGGAAAGAAGGGGTGTATTCAAGAGATGTTGCAAAGGTGAAATTGACAGACCTTAGTGACAGATTGCATATAGGGTGTAGGAAATAGAAATCTAGGATGACTACTAGGGTTGTGAGCATGAGGAACTGGGAGGATAATGTTGCTCTGTAGAGTAGTAGGCAAAGTAGGAGGCAGGGGAGGACTTCAGGGAAAAGACAATGGATTCTGTTTTGGACATATTGAGTTTAAGATATCTATTGGACATCCATTTCAAGATGTCT
Organism: Phascolarctos cinereus; assembly: GCF_003287225.1. NCBI lineage: Eukaryota > Metazoa > Chordata > Mammalia > Diprotodontia > Phascolarctidae > Phascolarctos > Phascolarctos cinereus. The sequence goes on from NW_027555514.1 coordinate 139,041,338, forward strand.
GAAAGATAGTTGGAGATGTGAGATTGGAGGTCAGCAGAGAGATTGGGACAGGAAAGGGAGATTTGAGATGGTAATAAATCAGCATAAGGACAGTTACTAAATCCATGGGACCTGATGAGATCACCAAGAGAAGTAATAATAGAGGGAGATGAGATTCCTAGACAGAACCCTAAGGGACACCTATGGTTAGAAGGCATGATCTGGAGAATGATACAGCAAAGAAGGCAGAAAAAGAGCAATCATAAAGGTAGGAGGAAAATCAGGCAACTGTGCTGGTCCAAAAAGATAGAAAGAAGAGAGTTTCAAAGAGGAGAGGGTGATCAACAGTGTCAAAGGTTTGAGGATGGATAGAAAAGTTTGGAAGAGACACTGAGGAAAGCGGGATAGTGAGTTGATAAGGAGAAGTTGTAAACACCTTGAAAAATTAAAAAGGAAGTATCAAATATCACTCAATAATTCAAAGAGACAAGAGGTATTGTAAGAGGCAAAAATAGAAAGTTCATAAAAACATATGCATTATCAATTATTTAAAAGCAACTGACCTGGAAAACAAGACAAGAGAAGATAATTAATGAATTATCAGGCTATGAGAAAATAATTACTGAAAAATATCCTGATATCACATTTCAAGAAATCATACTGTTCAGTTCAATTAGAAAGAGGGGGAAAGAAACAAGGAAGAATGGCATGTCATATCTTCAAAGATATCTCAATAAAATGCAAAGAAATGTCAAAGCCAACATCCAGAACCTCTTGGAGGTAAAACAAAAATCCTGAAAGTTAAAGAAAATAAAAAAGAGATCAAGTACCAAGGAAGCACAGGCATGACCGCCCGAGACTATATAACAAATGTCATAGAGGAGACAGAAGCCTGTAAGAAGATACACCAACAGACAAAGAAAAATAGTTTGCAACCAGACAATAATGTCTTGCAAACCCATGTATAAACACCTACAGAAGGAAAAAAACGAACCTTTGTTAGAATGAGGGCCTTTCAAGAGCTCTTGTTGAAAGAAAAAAAAACAGAGCTGGTTAGACTCTTTAAAAGTCAAACGCATGAGACAGTAGAGATAATAGAAACCTAGAAAGGTGAAATCAATTGGAGATAGTTCCCTGATAATCAAATGCTTACATCCTACTGGGAGAAGAGACTATTCTCCCTTCAGAATCTTACTTTCTTTAAAAGTCAACAAGGGATACAAAACACCCTGGTTGTGATTTTCAATTTTGTTTTAAAGAAAAGGAAGGAAAAAGGGGATATACTGGGGAGAAATGAGAAAGAAGAAAGGGGAATTAATCTTTCTCATAATTAAGTACAGAGGGAAATACAAACATGAAGATGGTAGGAAGGGAGTAGACATCTTATCAACCTCACTCTTATCTGAAGGAGTTGAAGAAAGATTGAGTAACTATACGTAGGAAAACGCACAGACAGACAGACACACACACACACACACACACCCACACACCCCATTTGGATACAGAAATGCCTCAAAGTCGATAGGAAATAGGAAGGAAGTGTATAAGTCATTCAACTGTGTTGATCTCACCCTTTCTTTCTCCACTTGATTTTATCTTGTAAAGGGGGAGGCTGGGAACAAAGTCAGGGAACACAATGATAGGATATGATGAAGTGAAAAACACTTTTAGCGATTTTAACCATGAAGGTAAGTTGGGTCCAAAAATACGGTCATTACAATAAAACAAACTTGGAAAGTAAAGATTAACATATTTGAAAGAAGCAGTTGAAATGAAATCTATACACTTCAAATGAATCCAAAAACACAAAGTAACAAATATGGTCTCAAACAAGGTAACATTAAAAAGAGACATGGTTTAAAACAGAGAAGCAGGGAAATTATATGAGGCTTTAAAGACATCATAGAAAAATGAAGCAATGAACAGTGATCTCTCTCTGTGTACATATACATATATACACATATACATATACATATGTAGACATCTATTTACATATATCTATAACTACACACATAACACACACAATTGTATAGCATTTAAGTACTTCAAAGAAAAAGTCCATCAAATTGTAAGTAGAAAAAGACAATGAAACATTGGAAAGATTTTAATGTGCCCCTTTCAAACCTAGACATATGTAAAAAAAGATAAAGAAGAAAGAAGTTTGTGATTCCAATATCACATAAAATAATTTCAAAAAATAAGGAAGAAATCACCTTACTAAGGTCCTTCAGTGAGACAAACATAATCCTCATACTAAACTTAGGAAGAAGTTAAGAAGAGAAATAAAATTATAGCATGTCTAATAAACATTGGTACGAAAAACTGAATACATGTTTGCAAAGAAATTATAAAAAAAATTTGAAAGATTATTTACTACGTCAAGGTTAGATTTATGCTAGGTTGGTTCATAATGCAGGATTGGTTCGACAACAGGAAAACAATAGATATAACACATGATATTAATAAAAACAATGACATTGCATGATTTTATCAAAAAATATAGAAATGCCTTTTGATAAAATATATCATTTATGTTAAACACACAAACTTACACATAAACCAACATAGGAAAAAAATGGACATTTTCTTAATATGGTTAACAGTAAGTATATAAAACAAAGAACCAGCATGAAGAAAAAATTGCATAAAACAAAGAACTATAATGAAGAAACAATAGAAGTCTTGTGAATATGATCAGTAGAAAGACAAGGCGATTCATTTTCAACACTATTATTTCATGAAGTCATAGAAATCCTTGCTATTGGGATATTCCAAGATAAAGAAACTAAAATCAGAATACTCATAAGCAAAAAGGAAACAAAATTACATTAGCAGCTAATTTGGTGGTTTACTTAGAACACTCCTAATGCAATTAAAAATTAAGTGAAGCTATCAGTAACTTCAAGAAAGAATCAAGATATAAAATAAACCCACAAAATCACCAGTCTTTCTGTATATTACTAATACAACAAGAAAAAGAAACTGCATTTAAAATAACAAAAGGACATACAAAATGCATGGAAATTAATCAAACAAATCACGTCAGAATTTATAAAAGCACAACTTCAAAACATGCTTTACAGAAATAATGGAAGACAATATTTTCGAGATAATAATTGTTCTTTATTTCACATGCCAATATAATAAAAATAATATCGTTACCTGAATTATTTTATAGATTTCATGCCATACCAATCAAACTTCCAAGAGTTTACTTTATAGAACTAAACAAAATCATAATAAAATTCATCTGAAGGGACAAATGGTGAAGACTACTTAAGGAGATAATGAAGAAGAAAAAAATTAGAAATGAAGGGGATCCAGCAGTATCACATCTTTCAAAATATATCTCTCTACCTTCTCACCAGCAGCTTTCCCACCTTGGAGATGTCTCTACTTTCAGGATTGATAAGTTCCTAACCCAGAACATCATTTCATAATGGTCCAAGCCTTTCTCATCTCATTCCCAGTTCTACTCACCCCCTTGTGCTTCTCCATTTCCTCATCAAAAGCCTTAACAACTGGCATGCACTCCTTCAGTTTCCAACTCCTATGTATATGTTATCTTCTCCCATTAGAAATAACTTCTCTGAGGGCTGTGTTGTTTCTAGGTCAGTTGTTTTGGATAACAAATATCTTACATTGTCTTCTAATTTTTAAAAATTTCTTGTTTCTTTTTGTCTTATGGAATTGTTGATTTCTATTCAGTCTATTTTAGTTGTAAAATTTCTTTCCTTCATGAGATTTACTTTCTCTTCTAAGTTAATTTGTCTCAATTCTTTCCTCTAGAGCTTTTGCTTCATTTAAAAAAAAAAAGTCTTCCTTCATTTCTTCTAAGTATTTACAGAAAAATCCTTTTTTTCCCTTTGAGTTTCTGCTTGAAGCCATTTTTAGAGATAGAAATTTAAGTTTTTATGCTTATTTTATAATAATTTTTATAATAATGATTTGTTTTCTTTAATTCATTCATATGTCCAAATTTAAGCCTTCAATTGAGGTTTTATGCCAAATTCTACTACCTGCTTCATTTTGGGATGGAGTGTTGGCCCTCTGTGGTCTCTTGGCTTCTTGAACTGACCTTCACACCTTCTAGATCCTATGCCCTATCCCCCACCCCCACCCCTATCTTTGAGGTTTAGAATACTGCTTCTTCAGGCCCTTTCTGGTAACAGCACAAGCTGTTAAAAGCTTCAGGGTCCCCAAGTATGGGCTATCCCATATGAACTCCATAGCATCACACTAAGTGTCACTGTACTTGTTACTGGCTATTGATGCTACTCAAGGCTAGTAAGGCCTCCACTCTAGGGCTCTCTGACCACCCTGCTTGGGACTTTTCCAGGGTTGCTTTCTAATCTTGCTACCTCCAGACACAGAACCCTGCAGGATAAGCGTGTCCCATTGCACTGATACTTGTGAGTTCTGGGATGGAGATCATTTGCACCAGTTTCTTGTTGGATTTCTTGATCATTATTTGACCTGATACTAATTTCATGATTTTCCTTGGAGTATGTGTATGGAACTGAGTGGCCATCCTTCTGTTTGGGGGGTCGTTTTGGCAGGAAGTCCTCTCTATGCTAAATGTAATATGCAATTTAAAACACTATGCATAAAAAGACATCATGGTTGCACATACAGTCCTCTTTTATTGTTATTTGTATATGGAAACATTCAAACTTGTTGATGATTAAGTTCACAAAAATAAAGATTCTTTTTTACTTCTGTTAGGACTTTGGGATATACAAAAAGTAAAGGAGGCCTACTCCCCTCCCCAAATCCCCCCAAAATAAGAAAAAGTAAAAATCAAAAAGCACATGTGTACTATCTGGTCTAGCTGTAAAATTACTCCATGTTTTCTAAAATAACATATGATAACATAGCAACTTTAATGTTGTTTTATATATATGTTATCTCTTTTGGTCCCTACAACAACCTTGTAAGAAAGGTACTACAAGATTATTATCACCATTTTACAGATGAAGGAACTGAGGTTCAGTGAAGTTCATTGTGTTCTCCATAATCACACAGCTAGTCAATGTCCAAGGTTGGATTCAATTCAGCTTTCATAAGTGAGGAGAGTCTACATTTAATGTCAATTAGATAATCATTTTAGTATGCTATAAAAATTACAATGGTGGTGAACTTTTCTGTACGCTGACATTTTGTGAATGATGGATTGACATTTACTTACGCATTGGAGATATTACAAAGCACAAAATAAGTATCTTCTAAAATTATGGGTTACTTATATTAAAACTTAGATTTTGTCCTTTTCAAACAACATTAGAATGAGCATCTTTGTACCTTGATTTCCAAAAGTTTTCTACAAAAGAAGAATTGGATCTCCCATTGAACTTGTACAGTGATTTTGGGGAATTATATTTGCTCCTTTATACAATGTTCTCCTTAACACAAAAATACTGCTGTTACATTTTATTTTGTAATATTATTGTTTACTATAAATGTTACTTTCTTTTATGCAGAAATTGAATTGACTAAGTCCTATTTTGCATCCTACACAGTATTTTTCCCCTCCAAGGGGCACTTTATAAGATAATAGATGGTGATCTTCACAACATCCCTTTCAAAAAGATATTGAATATTATACTTCACACTCTTTGTTATTGTGACCATTCCTAACAACAATAGTAATGGCTCATATACTTCACACTCCCAGAAACAGTATTAAAGACAAGATAGCAAAATTAACAGGAGTGTGATCATTAGAAGGACAGAGGTTGTTTTCTTGTACTCTGGAATCTTATGGAATGTTTCTTATTAAGAAATCACTGCTGCCACATTAGGAAAAAGGAAAATGATTGAAGAGAAAGATACAAATTTAGAGTGAGGATGGAAATACAGACAGGGATTTGGATTAAAAGAGGCAAAGACTGATAAAAGATTCATTATAAGGATAAAAGCTGCAGACACAAAGAAAGAGAAAATAATTCTACTACCTTCTCCGTCCTGACTTATCTCAGAAAAAAAAAAGGAAAGATGAAGAAATAAAGTTAATTTTAATTCCTTATTAGTCTTCAGGTGAGGGGAGAAGAAAATTCAATAATTGATATGAAATTACTAAATCCATTCTGGGGAATGCAATTGGTCATATAGACAAATATGTAAGAGATGTTTAAAAGGATCTCAGGGATTTTTAGTACCTCCCCACTCCATGTGTATATAAAGAAACTAAAACCTGAGCTACCATATAGCTCTTCCAAGGTCACCTGAGGATTCAATAGAAAAAGATTCAAACCCAGGTCTCCAAATCAAAAAACATTTCCTGAGACTGTCTTCTGATCCAACAATATTTTGTTCAAGAGTTTTTAGTTGTGAAACTTTCCCTACATATACTTTGTTGAAAAGTTCTTGAACATTTCCAAACCACCACCTACATTCTGAACATTAGATAGTAAGCTCCTTCAGGGCAGAAACTATCTTGCCTCTTTTTTATCTCTAGTCCTTAGCAGAGTGGTTGGTACATGGTAGATATTTTAAAAATGTTCACTGATTGATTGACATTCACCTTATCCCCAGTGGAATGACAGGTTCTGATAGGTCAGCTTTTGCCCTGTCTTGCTAAGAATCTGACCTCCCTGTTATGTCCAGGCCATTTCCAAACCATTCCACTATGTATACCTCCCTTATAGGTGCTGTCTTTTCCTACATTATTATACATTATATTCTAATAGAATATAAACTTTTAAGAGTAAGAGACTGTTTTGCCTACTTGTATTTGTATCCCTGCTGCTTAGCATATAGTGTTTAATAAATGCTTTTTCATTCATTCACTGTAAAAACCAGCCATTAGTTACCCATTGATATTTATTGGTATTGTGTCCATTGGAAAAGACAATGGGGGAAAAGAATAGGCAAATTTTGATGGAGAAGAAAACAGCAAAAAGTGATGTGGTGCTTAAGGAGAATGGTATCAGGAATGGTGAGCATCTTAATCCCTGGAGAGATGGTGACAGCTGTAGGGAATGCCAAAGATTAGATTTGGACTGGATCAGTAAGAAAGTATAAGTAAGGAACCAAATTATAAAATACATCCTTTTACAAGTCTACCATAATATTCTCCCCACTCCTTGAAATGTAATCCTTCATCCTCCATAAATCTCATGTTTCATCTCATCTCCTTGATTTTTCTTGATATCGTACTTGTGAATAGCTCCCATTCATCTTCTAATACAATGACCTTATGGAAACAGTTGTTTAATTGCAAAAGGCTCCACATCCTTCCCCTTACCAGCTGGCATACAGACTCATTCTGATGTTTCCAAGGGTGATTAGGAAAGAGAATATGGATGGCTGAATAGAACCTAATAACACTTTTGGAAACAGCTCAAGCACATGCCTTACTGATGGTGGGATAATAGTGTAGTACTTTTATGAAAGGAGCAGCATACTTTAAATCACTGATAGATAAAATTTAAAAATCTAAGTTTAGTCTGACCTATCAAGTGGATAACAGAGTGGCTCTTTTTCTTGCCCTTTCACTTTTAAAGAAAAGCAAGATTCTGTGGGTCAGTGTCTGCTTTTTGTCCATTCCTGCAGATATGAGGCAGGCTGCTAGCTCTTTTTGAAGGCAAGGGAAGAGCTTGTTTCAGCTAGGGAGAAGTGGTTTAGAGTAGGGGGACTACTTAATAAGTAGGATGAAGTGAATAAAGTGAGATAATTACATGATTTTTTGCCACAAATAAGTCAGATATGTTTATTTCTCAACAAAGCCATCAATAAATAAAATAGGATCATTGGTTCTACAGATTTAGAGACCTAATTTCAATGGGAAAATATTTTTAAAGGATTTGGCTTGAAATGCTAGGGTAATTAGTGATTAAAAGAGAGTCAAGGCAGTATTGGGAGCTAAAACTAAACTAATACTCTATTCACAATAGCAGGAAACAAAATATATTTTACTCTTTACTGCATTTCAGTTGCTAGGAAAACCATGAAAAGGCCAGATGAGAATTTACACGTAGTACTGAGAAACCTTTTATTCTAAATCAGATGTGTGGAAAATCCATTAGGGATTTTTTAAGTGAGTACATGGTAGTTGAGAACTAAAAAGCCTTTCCCATTTCATTAAGATTCCACTATTCAGTGTTGGCACTGATTGACTCCAGGCCAAAGCACTTAATACATTTCACAAATAACAGACGCATGAAGAAATAAATAAAAGAGAATTAACACAAGAGAAGTCACAGTGTTTTCTCTTTAACTGTCTCACCCCAGTAAAAGATTCCATTTAAATGGAATACAGCCTGAACCTCTGGATATCTTTAATTCATATATGTGTGCATGTATATGTGTATGTACACACACATATATGTAATATGTGCATTGTGTATGCATATATACATATACACATACATACCCACGTGTATATGCATGTGCACATATGTGTACATACACACGTGTATATGTATATGTGTAGATATACACACACATACAAACAATAATGAAGGATTCCAAAGCATTGGTTAGATCCTTCAAGGAAAAACATAGACAAGAATCACACAGCATGGAATTATGAGAGCAGACTGCAATCTGCATTAGAGAGAGGAGTAATCCTGTCCAACTTTTAGTATAAAAATATCAATCTAAAAATTAAAGAGAAAGGGGGATCCTTAATAATAAAAGTTTGCTTGATTAAGTTTACTATGGAAGCGAGCAGGTATAATGGGGACTATGACATTACCTTTACTTTTTAAATTTAGGCTTACAGTATGAGCACTCTAGAAATTTGCTCACCCTAGGTACCTAGCCTGTAACATCCTTATGTTATGAGAAGGTACATGGTGGTGTCTTAGATGTAGCTTATGGACTAAACCAAATTTTACATAGGCAGAGATAAATAAGTAAAGTGGAACATAAGACAATTTCAAGTCATTTGTGAAATTTTTTATTAAAATTATTCTTTACAAGTAATAAGCAAAAATAACCACAGGTTATTGTATTTTGAAGGATGACAATTAGGAGTTGGACATAAAGAAAATATAAACCCTTTAGGCATAGTTAGAAATAGTTCTTGCTAATCACTACTTATTCCAACTCTAGATATTTCTACATTCTTGAAAATATACTTTAAAAAATTCAATCTGAACCTTTTTTGACTTTCTAAGATTTATATAGCTTGATCATGGGTTCCTTGATTTCTCACTAGTTTTCCACTTAAAGTCTCTGCAGATGAATCCCATTTTTCTTTTGATCTCTCCTTCTGGCAGAAAGGTCCCTAAACACAACTAAAAACAAATGAGAGAGATGATCTCCTACCTAGAATAACCTCCTACTTAGGAGGTCTATGCTAGTTTGTTCTTCCTTTCTGTTTTCTCCCACCTTGTAGCAAAATAGAGACAGAATAGTGAATTATACAGTGCCATAATGCCTCTATCTGAATGAAAACATTGTTATGATCTATTTTTTCTAATAAGAAAAGAATTTCAGTCACTTTTACTCCAAGTCTCTCCTCCTAATCTCCCAATCTGTCAAATAAATCTGACCCTCTTTTCCACTAAATCTTTGCTCTAGTTTTAAAGAAATTATGCTTAAAAATTGTTTTTACATGAAACTGGGAAATAAGATATACAGGCAATGAGGTATAGAAATCTATCCTGCCCTACAGGAAAATAGAAGGGAAAGGGGATAAGAGGAGGGAGGAGGGTGATAGAAGGGAGGACGGATTGGGGCAAGGGGCATTCAGAATGCACACTGTGTTAGAGTGGGCAGAGGGGAGAGATAGGGAGAAAATTTGGAACTCAAAATCTTGTGGAAGTGAATATTGAAAACTAAAAAAAATTAATTAATAAAAATTTTAAAAAAAGAAAAAACACCTGCTTCCAAGTGTCACCTCTAACACTTACAAGCTATATGACCATGCACAAGTCACAACCTTTTTGAACCTCAGGAAACTCTCTAAATGTGTAAGTTATTAATCAGTAGTCATCTGTATAATGATGGATCCTTGACACTTTGACTTTTCTAGGCAGCTAAAGAAATTAAAGGTTGAAAAATTTGTAAAAACCTAATTTTAAAAGTTCAGCCCTACTTCTCACTACATATTTGTGTCATTTCAATTCTCTGAACAAAAAGAGGGGAAAATCTAAAAAGAAAAGTTATTCTTATTTCCCCATAATATACTTCAAAACAAATTTAAATATGCCATAGCTTAATATTTGATAGAATACATACCAATTTCTTTATGGGGAGTATTGTGAAATGAGGTTGGTAAGATGGGGAAGGGGAGAGTGAATTACTAGAGTGCTTTGAAGACTAGGTTATGGAATTTAGATTTGATGTCAGACAACAAAAGCTGTAGTATGTTAAGCATGAATGTATATTGGGGACGTTAGAAGAAAATTATTCTAGCAGCATGAAATTCAGGAAAGACCAAGTAGGAGACTATTGTGTTAATTTAGGCATGAGATGAGAACTGAAATAGCCTGGTATGAATAGGAATGTACATGATTAGTTGTAAAGGACTCAGAAATGTTCAACCATTGGCTTGATGTGGGGACTTAATAAGCCCCTATATCTCTGTAATTGTGTTTTGATTGTGGGGAAATAACTAGCCTTGGAATGTCTCAAACATTTGGCAGAGACACCTTATCCATCCACGCAGGCAGCCAGATGATCAATTTGACAGTAACACATCCAGGAAGATTGAGTGGAATGCCTCCAGCCAACCAAGCTTCAGGACCATTTATATGGAGGTGTTGAGATAGGGGTTGTAGCTCAGTTTGTTTTACCACCTAAGCCCATATAAATAATACTGTCTCCTCTGGGCCTTCTATATATAATTTTTAAAAGACTGTCGATATTAATATTAAAAGCAGGGAACTCTATTGATAGAGTAAAAAGCTTTGCTATTTGGCATTTTAGGGGAATGGAAAATCAGTCAAACTTCTGCCTAAGTTAATTTGTGCTTTTCAAGGTAGTCTTTCTCTTATCCTTCCCTTATCTCCTCCCCAAGGCTTCAACTCAGTGAAATGAAAGCAATATACACACATAGGAACACATACACATATATACAAACAAATCATAATTGTTTCTGAAAGCTCTGTAATTCAGAGACCAAAAAAAAAACTTCCCTAAAAATCCCAAAAGGAAAAATAAGCAATTCAAGGCTTACTACTTGTATAACTTTAGGAATATCATTCAACCTCCCCGAGTCTCTGTTTCTTCATCTGTAAAATGAGAGAACTGTTCTAGATTTCCTCTGAACTCCCTTCTGAGTCTTGATCTAGGATCTCATAATTTTTAGAGTTCTTCTTGGGAGAATGAGTAGGAGTTGTGGTTTTAGTGATTAAGAGGCCACAATAATGTTTTTAAAAAAACACTCAAAATAATAATAGCATTTCAGGATGTGTAAAGTGCTTTACATATGTCATCTCATTTTATTCTCATAGTGTTTCATTGTGTGCACAGTTAGTCTTGTGAGGTAGGTGCTATTATTAACTCCATTATATAGATAAGAAAACTGAGGCAGAGAGAGTTTAAATTATTTGCCCAGCATCACACAGCTTCTGAATGCCTCAAGCAGGATTTAAAATAGGCTTCCTGACTCCAAATCCAACACCCTGTACCAACTACCTGTCTCAATATAGCCTTTAAAAAGTGTTAAATATAATCCTCCAATTTTTTTTGCTAGATTCAGGGCAGTCCCACATACTAGATTGAAGTTTTGCTGTCAGGGATATCAGAAATACCTATTCCTAGAATTTGCTGTTTAATTAAGTTCCATCTGCAACATGTGTGACACTGTGTGAGTCACTTTAACTCACCATTCTCCTATTCCTCATTTGGAAAATGAGAACAGTAACCCCTGCACTAACCCCCTCACAGGATGATTAGGAGTTAAATATATTTTTCAAAGGGCTATAATAAACATTTTTTTGTAGCATGATACATAACCATGTAATTCATCAAAAGTAGATAACAACTAACATTTTATTAGGTACTGAATTATAAACCTATAATTCTCTAAAATACCAAAGGCCAGAGTTCCCATTATTTTGAGCTAGTTTAATTTTTAAATACATTTCTAAGCAAAGCTATGTATTATACAAATCAAATACATTTTAACTTTATATATTAACCAACATTTCTGACTAAGAGAAGAAGAAACAAGCTGATCTCAGTAAAAAGACAAAAATGAATGTTCATCTCAAAAGAGAGTAATTAGGAGAATGGGCAAATAAGTGCCTTCTCTTAATAACTGACCTGGGTAATAATCATAATAACCATGATGACAATGATGATAATGTACTATAAAGTTCTTAAGCCCTTTACAAATGTCTTATTTGACTCTCACAACAATCCTTAGAGGTAGGTGTTATTGTTCCCATTTGATAGAAAGAAGTCAAATATCCTCCCCAGAGTCACAAAACTAATAAGTGCTTGAGAACAGATTCAAAATCAGATCTTCCTGACTCTAGATCCAGTGCTCTTCCACTTTCCCTTACCATATGTAATAGGAGGAGGAGAAGGGAAAGCTAAGCAAAATCACCAAAATGAGGAATTAAAGGTTACAAAGGCAAAAGGAATCAAGAAGAATGTTACTATACACATCTTTATAACAAATTTGAGAATCTAAATAAAATGCATAATTAGCTACATTTTTCTGTAGGAAAAATAAGGCAATAAATTGAAGGACTCTCCTATCAAGAGCTAGTTGGGAAAAAAATATCCACAAACTATTTCTACAAATTTCTAAAGAATAAGCAATTTCAAAGCCATGCAAATTATTTCAAACATAGAGAAAGATAATACCTCATTTCTTCACCGAGGAAAATATTTCCTCAGTGCCTAAACTGAACAAAAGACAATGATGAAAGAAGAAACAACAGGACAATATTATTAATTCAGAAACAACATAAGAAATAAAATGCTTTCAAATAAGCTGTAGCTGTACAAAAAGATACCTATCACACCTAAGATATGCAATTTGAGAAAAAGACTTTGAATCTATGATTCAGAATTACAGGACATCAGATTTAGAGTCGGAATAGACATCAAAAATCACCAAGTTCAGGGCTATCATTAGACAGATGATATCTAGATGATGTCATAGACTGAGATGTACAGAAATTCAGGGCCTTTCCCAAGGTCACACAGGTAGTGAGCTGCAGAACCAAGATTCCTATCTAGATCTTTTGACCTCAGCCCTAGCAATCTTTTCATTACTGGCACCTCTAATCACACTCTATTTCGAATCTAGCCAAAACGCATTCATGTACTAGACTACGATTCTCCCTTAAATTAGTACTCCAGGTTTCCTGCTTAAATCTGAGGAGAAAAACCAAAAATCAACATTAACACCTTGGCAGGGATTTCTGCAATTAACCAGTTTAGCTCTTGTGCCTTTCCCTTAACTATAAAAAATTGAAATATCCAATTTAGAAAGCAAAGCACCATCCATGAACTCAAAACAATTCTTGTTCCAGCCACAGCCCTCCCGCTAGTGAGCTGTGACATAAACAAATCATTTTACCTGTTTTTCTCATCTGTGAAAGGAAGGGCTCAACACAATAACATATCACATTTTTATAGCAGTTTAAGATTTGCAGAGTACATACCCCCCATAACAAAGAGGGGAAACTGAATACTTGGCACCAGAGAAGAGTTGAGAAAATATAGCTCCCTTCCTTCTTTGCAGAGACAGAGGACTATGACCATGGAATATTGCATATACTTTCAAAAATAATTGGTGTGTTGTTTGGTTTTGCTGAACTATTTTTTTCTTTTTTCATCTTTTTTTTTAATCTTTGTTACAAGAAATGGCTCATTGGTTAGGGGAAGGAGGAGGAATATATTGAAAAATAAAAATAATGTGAAACTAAAAACTATCAATAAAAATAAAATTAAAAAATAAAAATAGGAAGATCCATTTTTTTAAAAAGCCAAAGCCTTTTTCTCTCCAAATATCTCTGAGAGAGTTAAAAACTACATTATTTTTCCCATTGTCTCCACAGAGGAAAATGAGAAAGGAGAAATCATAGCACCACATATTTGTGCCACTAGGGACCAGAGAGTTTGTTTAATCAAACCCAAGGGTGGCCTGTGGCCTCAAGCCTACATGTAGCCTTCTGGGTCCTTGGGCACAGCCTTTTGACTGAGTCCAAGTTTTACAGAACAAATCCTTTTATTAAGGGGATTTGTTCTGTGAAGTTTGGATTCAGTCAAAGGGCCACACTTGAGGGCCTAGAGGGCCTTGAGGCCACAAGTTCCCCACTACTGATCTAACCCTTTCATTTTACACATGAGGAAACTGAGGCCCAGAGAGACTGAGTTGTTTTATCCAAAATCATAAAGGCATCATGTGGCAAAAACTGGATTTCAACTGAGATCCTCTGGTTCCACGTTCAAGATTCTTTCTACTATTGCACCACATATAGGGGCTTGGTTGCTGTCGCACAGCAAGCACGTATTGTAATTATGATTAAAAACCAGGATTTCAGATTTTCCATTACTGCTAAGGTTATTTTCACCTTTAAGAAATTGGATGACCACTCCCTGAGCCTAGTGGTATGATGAAATGAAAGATTCCATGTCCCACCCTCTAACACCCTCCTCCTCATTTAAATAGATGAGTTCCAGTAGCTGATGTTGATATATTGTGTGGTGATGAGAAGCACTGGTTTCATTCTTCTGTGGATAATCAGTAGGGATAGTAGAAGACAAAAGAACACATAATAAATCTAAGATTGTACAGTCTTACAAGTTAATGAGATGATTTTTTTAAAGATAAAAAGCTAGTAAGTTCACCAACTTCAGCAGACATTTATTAAGTGTATACCACAGTCCAGGCACTGTAGTGTGTGCTAGTGAAACAAGGATGCAAAAAAATACAGTCCCTCTTATCAAGGACAATGAGACTTCCACACAAGTGTAATACAAATAAGAGGATAGTTAAGCTCCTGGGCAGAGTTTTCTGAAAGATTCAAGAGAAGGTTCAGTTCCAGCTGGGAAATCAGTGAAAACATAATCAAGTAGAGAAAACCTGAGGTGGGTATTGGCAGACAACAAAGATTTCAATGTGGAGATGTGTGAAGAGAGTCCATTCCAATCACTGGATGGTGTGTGAAAATCCATGGTATCAGGAGAGGGCCAGACAAGTTCAGCAGAACAGAAAACAATCTGGCTTAATTGGAATACAGAGTAAAATAAAGCTGTAAAGCTATGTTCAATACAGACCTTGAGTGACCTTGAATTTCAGGGTGAACTGTCAAAATTAATTTCATAGGTGATAGGGAATCATCAGAGAGTTTTTCAGCAGGGTATCAATGTGATCAGACCTCTGTATTATGGAGATTATTTTGGCAATGGTATAAAAGACAGTTTCAAAGAGGGAGAGACAAAAGGCAGAGAGGCAAGTTAGGAGGCTATTCCAATAGGCGATGGGAGAGGTATTGAAGACCTGAACTCAGGGTCTGCAGACAGATTGAACAGGCAGGTATAGATTTTTGAAGGCATTATGGAGGGAGAATCAATAGGCCTTAGCAACTGATTAGACGTGTCCTCTGGTATGTGAAAGTTTATCAGTAGGACATCGCCCAGTTTTGTATCTTGAAAGAAGCAGAATTAGAGGAAATGAACCTAATACTAACTCAAACTAACTAATCCCAGCCCTGAGCTGGGGAGCCCTATGGGAGTATCTTACCACAATGCCTCATGTCAATTAATTGTTAATTATACTTAGACCTCATTATCTCAATTTAATTAGACTCAGTTCAACAACAACAACAATGAAAGAATGAGTAAGAGACTACTATATTGAAGACATAGTACTAGTCACTGCGGATACAAAGACATAAATGAATCAGTTCTTGCCTTCCATGAGGTTACATTCTAGAAAGTAGATTATAACTAGGTTTCTGTCTTACCTTCTCTAGTCCTCCTGGTGACTACCTCCCTGAACATGTACTTTCAAATCTATCAAATGCTCTCCAACTCCCTGCTTGGATCTTCTTTTGATCACTAGTGAAATACACATCATGGAGCTTGTACTTGCTTTGTCTATTTGATAATATAATTTGTCTGCCCACTTGTGTTTTTTTTTCTTTGTGAAAGGACTCCCATTCCACTTTTATGTCCATATTTGGATTCCAATGTACCAGAATCCTGATTTACTAACTCTGCTTTTGTCTTTATTCCCAAGATCTTGTTAATCTTAAAGCTAATGTTTGTTAATCTGGGGTCCATGAACTTGTATGCATGTAAGTACACATGTGTGCATATGTATATATCTGTACATATATGTATGTTACCATATTTCAATGTAGTTAGTTTCCTCTGTAATTGCATGTGTTTTGTTTTATACATTGAAAAGCATCATTCTGAAAAGAGGTCCATGGGTTTCACCAGCCTGCCAAAAGGAATTCAAGAAACAAAAAAGGCTTAAAATTCTTACTCCTAACCCAGTAGATCTTCCTAAATTTCCAATATTTTGTGACTTGTTCTATTGATATCTGAACCCCAGTTCTGACAGCAACTCTCTATTTTCAAAGGTCTGGGTAATCACCAGCAAAACATAGGGATTGAATAGTTAATAGTGAGTTGAGATTTTGACAGAAAAAAAATATTAAAAGAATGATTTTATGTACTTTCTCTTTCCAAGCTGCCCAACAGAGAAGTAACAGGGGGGAAAAAGCACCTCTGCTACCTGCACCAATGGTTAGCTACTTCATTGTGGCCCAAAGTACCACATTGCCTGGGCTCCCTTGCTTTGAGGGTAAAACTGTGCCAGTCATTGACTTTTACCAACCCTGTCTGTCACAGCCTACCCTTGTAGTGCAAATTGAAGCCAGGTAGTTTTTCAACCTCAAAGGTGAGTCCTGTCACTCAGGAGACATGGCTGATAGACCTGCAGGTAGCTGAACTAATCTCATCCCAAGATAGAAGAATAAATTCAGTAGTCATTTGCAAAGGTAAAATATAAAATAAAGATTTGAGGAAACTAAAATGATGTCCCTTATTAACATGCTCTATGAAGTCTGAGTACCAAGTGAAATACAGCCAGGCAGCTTCCTCCTATGAAGTTCTCTTTCAAGCAGAGGAGGATTTAAAGCTCCAAGTCAATCAGAAAACCAAACTACATATTTTCCTTACTTTGAGGCATCTGAGATAGCCTTTCCAAGTACTTTACAGTTTCAGTGAAATGGAAAGCCTTAAGGGAAAGTCACTAATATCTAATTATGCAATTATATTTCATTTAACTAAAAATGAGCAGATAAAAACAGCTTGAACAGAAATCTCAGATGATGAAAGAGCCCCTTGTTTTGTTTCACTGAGTATTCCCAACCAAACAACATTTTCTATTTCATTCACTATTTATTTGGCAACTTTTATACTAGGTCAAATATTGTAGGATAATGAATGAAAAGTGGAGAGGGCAAGTCAAGGAAGGAGATATATACCTAGCTAATGATATCAGTGCTGGGCATAAGATGTATGGTGTGGGGACCAAAGCTAGATACTTCAGCAAGTCAATCAATAGACAATGATTTTAAGTGCCTATAATGTGTTCAATTCAATCTAATGTAATAAGATACAACTCAGTAAACATGCATTAAGCAATTACTCTATGTAAAGCACAGGAGATACAAAGAGAGGTCGCTGCCTTCAAAGAGCTTACATTTTCCTAGGGGTGCACAACATGTACACACAATGGAATATGTATTAAGTGTAGATTTTTAAGGACTTCAGTTCATTCAGATCATTCATTCAGATTATTCTTTTCCCTCTTTGTATTTTATTAACGCTTTGATTTCATATATTCCCATTGAAGCTTGGGGACAAAATTGTTTCTAACAATTTTCCTGAAATGGTCAGCAATACATTGTTGTGTAACTTAGGGTCAAAGCTAACACCAGCAAAAAGCAGAAGGAAAGCTTTGCTCAGAACTAGTAAAGTCTGTTTCTAATTTTGTTATGATGTAATACTGGCATAGAATGTAAGCACTCGTTTCTTCTATTTCTTCTAGAATTTACCTGATTGAATGCTTAATATAATCTGCACTGAAGCATTTCCAGCAGATGAGATATGTTGTTTTCTATTTATTCCAAGATATCTTACTTTCTTGTTGTACCAGAACATAACAAAGGATCACTCACTTTGGCATCTTCCATGCCAAGATAAACATTATGATAGAAATGAGTCAGCCTGTAGGGCCAACCTATAAGTCTATTGAATTTGACTTTTAGGAGAAGTTGAATCACATCTACCAGAGTGCTAACGTAGTCATTGCAATCATCAGAGCCTAATTTACCAGCATTTCATGGTTCCTTTAGATCTTCACAGCTACCACGTAAGCCTCAGAGCACATTAAGTCTCCACTATACCTTAGCTAAGCTATCATTCCCTTATTTTGCCATTATCTACCCAAATTATTTGACATGGACAATGGGTTAGATTTTGAAAGGTTGTCATTATTATTATTATTATTATTATTATTATTATTATTATTATTATTAATGTACCAATTGGTTTAGTATAAATTAAAAGTGTTCCATGTATCTATGATACTGCTATACTAGTCTCCTTGCTGTTCCTTACATATAACACTCCCTCTCTTGATTTCATGCCTTTTTAATGGCTTTTTGCCATGCCTGGAGTATTCTCTTTTCTTCATCTCTGTCCCTAAGCTTCCCTGGCTTCCTTCAAGACAACCCAAATCTCATTTTCTGGTAGGGGAAAGGGGCCTTTCCAGTCTTCCCCTCTATCAATGCCTTCTCTCTGAGATTACCTCTCATTTATACTATATGTGTTGTATACTATGTGTATATGTATGTACATATTTATATATGTTTGTGTGTATGTGTATACATTTCATGTACATAGGTCTTTACAATGTTTCTCCCCCATTGGAATATAAGCTCCTTGAAGGCAGGGAATGTATTTTGCTCTTCTTTATATCCCTAGCACTTAGCATAGTACCTGGCACTTGAGTATCTAATAAATGCTTATTGACAGACCAACTTGAAATTCAAAGTTAAAGGAGATTAAAGAGAACTGGAATAGGCAGGATAATGGGACTGGAAAAAGGGAGACTTGACTGGAAGGATCGTTAGAATTTTTATAGTCAGAGTGGGCAGAAGGGAAGTCATTACAAGTAAATAGAGCAAAATGGTCAGAGGCCCATAGACAGAAACAAGCAAGGCTGTTTGTTGGATAGTGAAACCAGTATGATTAGAGTTGGGAGCTGCATCTTGGAGAGTAATAAGAACTACAAAAGCATAAGCATAGGGTA
The DNA here is from genome assembly GCF_003287225.1 of Phascolarctos cinereus. Lineage (NCBI taxonomy): Eukaryota > Metazoa > Chordata > Mammalia > Diprotodontia > Phascolarctidae > Phascolarctos > Phascolarctos cinereus. Next base: position 139,060,563 of record NW_027555514.1, read on the forward strand.
GGACCCAATTATGAAGGATCCTGAAGATAAGTCAAATGAATTTATGTTGTAGAAAATAAGAACCATTGGCGATTTGAGATGAGGAATGAGATAAAACTGTGAAAGAAGGTTTTAAGAAAGAGAAAGCTAATATTGGTGTTTAGGATAGACTGGAGAGATTGTTATCAGGTGGCCCTACTAATAGGCTGCTACTGCAATCTAAGAATGAGAAGGAGAGTCAGGGTTTAGTGACTGTTTAGAAATGAAGATGACATATGATGTGGATAACAGGGATGAGCAGAAGGTCAAAGGCAGAGCATTGGTTGGTTAATTGGTGGTGGACAAAAGGTGGTTTCAGCAAAGAAACTGAGTAAGAGGGGATCAATGAAACAAGGGCAAGAGAATGTGATGTTGCCTTAGCTAAGAGTAGGGATATGAAAAAGAAGATTATTTAATTTTTCAAAGATAAGAGCAGTTCAAATATAGCAAGTGAAATAATGAAGTCAAACATAATAGAATGCAATTTAAGTTCACATCTTTTTCTTTCTAGGAGCCCTAGCTCTCATTTTAGAAAACATACAAAGATAGAATTGTAACTGAAAAGTAATACATTTCTTTCAATATACCTAAGCTAAATATAGCCTAACTTTACAACAAAGCACATTTCATTCCTAGCTATAAATGTATTTGCTTTTATTGTATTGTGTAAATCTGCAAGAATTTTAATGGTCGATTAATGAAGTTTTATGTGAAAATAGTTCATATTATGTGTACACTTGATTATATTAAATTATCATTATACCATATTATATCATAGTGTAACTTTATGAAAAAGCTAAAACACATATAGAACCTAAAGTAAAAGACATGAATCAAGAAGAAACATTTTTGAATCATTAACAGGAATGACTATACTTAGCTCTGAATTTACCCAGCCAAAATGTTTTTCCCTAGAAAAAGGATTTCCTATGAACTCTGTTGAGGAAAAAGCTTTCTTGACCTAGTTCCTTCAATCCCTCTTTTAGTCAGATTTAAATTTGCTGCAGAAGAGAATTGCCCACACAACTATGGCTCAAAGAGTTTCCCATTCATTTCCTAACAATGTAGGAAAGCACCAAAGTGGTAGATAAGAATCACCTCTGCAAATTTGGAAGAATGCATGTTAGGGAGGCTGGGCAGATATCACCTTCATGTTGACATTGTCATCACCCACCACCCAACAAACGGTTATAACTCCAGATAGCATATGTGGAGCAATTGTGAATTGTGCCATGAAATTGGGGCAAGGGGAAAATGAGGTTTTGCCTCTCTCTCTCTCTCTCTCTCTCTCTCTCTCTCTCTCTCTCTCTCTCTCTCTCAGTGTATATGAGGCTGCTGTCTCAACACACAGTTTAAAAAATTAGTTACATAACAATGTGCTAGGCGGATTAATGCACACCAACTTTACTAGCCTAGATTTGTCAATTCTAACTCAAGTGCTAAAAAGAATAGCATAAGATCATTACAATCTCCCTTAGTCTCCATTATCCTGAATTAGGTAGTTCTCACATTTCTGTCCCTGACTCCACCCAAAGCATGCTCCTTCTAAGTACATTTAATACCCTTGGGCCCAATATTGTGAAAACCTTGAAAGGAATATAATGACAAGCACTTTATTCTCTAGTGCTAGTTATTCTTGTTTCCTCTTTGACCTCCCAGAATCTGGAGCCTGGATGAACCTAGAGTCCCTGCCTTACTTATCTGGCCACCCTGTACTTAGTATCTTAGGTATTTAGATCTACAGAATTGGTTAGGCACTCCTCCTGTTTATTTGGACTTCTGGAACTGATTCCACCTGGCCAGCCCTATTCCTACTCTGTCCGTGTCTTGGCTTGACAATAAAGAAGAATTAGTTCATGAGTCTCTGTCATCTTTTTTCTCCTCTTCATTCACCAATACCACCCCCCAAAGGCCACCTTTGGAAGAAGCATAATGCTATCTGAAAGAGAATAACAGGTTTGATGGACTATTGGTCCATCCCACTTGGACATTTATTAGGATCTAAGAAGTATGCTCAGATCAATCCATTTCACTCATAGTTATCAAGTAGACTGGCTGAGCAATATGGAGAAAAATTGTCTTGTGAATCTTGAGATGGTTTGTGGGCTTCACTTTTGTCATACTATAATACTTGTTTTACACAATCAGGAAGGAGGTAGTTACAAGCTTTCAGTAAAGAGGTAGTTACAAGCTTAAATGATAGCATCTCAAGGTGTCAGAGAATTCCCATTCCACTAAAGTGCTTGGCCAAAACATTTTGCTTTAGTAGGTATCCAGTAAATGTTTGCTCATTGATCATTTTGCTGTGAAATTGAATACTAGAAATAGTAATAACTGATAATCAAATATCTATTTTGTAACAAGTTACAGAAATATTCTTATTTGGTCTTTGCATGGACCCTGTGATGTTTCAGTCTTGTATATATGAAGAGACTGAGGCTCATAGATAAAATAATTTGCCCAAGGTCATAAGGTTTGTGTCAGAGGAGCAATTAGAAGCAATTTGAACCCATGTTCTCCTGACTTCAAGTCCTACAATCTTTGCACAACACTATGCTAGGCTACAGGGAACCTGAGCTCTAAGCCTACTTCTGCCGTTAACTCCCTATGTGGCGTTGGGCAGATCTCTTCTTTGGATCTTAGTTTCTTCATATGTAAAATGATAGGGCTGGACCAGATGATGTAAAATATCCCTTCCAGATCTAAAATCAAATGGTATCTGCAGTTCTACTGAGTTAATTCACTGCAAGTAATCTGCTTCCTTGAAATGGAAGTAATGTGCTGGTAAATGTTGTACAACTTAGTTTTTGAAAAGTGCTAAAAAGTGGAAGTAATGAGATGCTAAACAGTGGTCAATGTTCTTATGTAATTAACCAGATCAGTAATTTGATGTTTCAAGCGAGAGGAAACTAATGACTGAATCACTGGATGCATTATTTCACAATTGAGAGTAATTCTTGCTTATGTAGTGCTGGACTGATATCAGTAAAAAAATAATTTAACTGTCTAATGACCTTTTCATTCAAATTTGATTAATTCCATATCACAGCATTAGCTCATGCAGTGAGCCTTAATGCTATGGTAGATATTGTAATTACCTAACAGGATCAGAGCCTACAAGCATTTAGCATTGCAATACAAAATGTTCTCACCTGAAAAGTGTCTGGGTGTTGTGAAACAGATATATAATAAAAATTACCTATTTATCATATAGTCAGCCAATACCTAGTTATCAGTACGTACTAAATTGTGTTAGTAATTTAATAGGCTTCATTAACTCATTCAAGGTTATTAGTAACACTACTCTTAGGAAACTAGATTTTGAAATATGCACGCACGTACAAACACAGACAAACATATAATTATTTTTTCCCTTTTAGTCGTGGGTGTTTCTACTTATGTCTGCTTCCTCGAGAAGTTGGCAGAAGTTGTCTCCAGGGATGTTCCAAGGGTGGGAGGACAGAAAGCAAGGGGAACATGGTTGGGAGGGGGGAGGGATGGCCACAAATTTCAAGGAGCCACTTCATTAATCTCTTCAAATTAAAAGAGCTGAGAAAAGTATTGGAAGTTTACAGAGAAAATCCAGAGTGAGTAAAGAAACACTGGCAGTTTTTCAGTAAAGAGGAATTCCAAGCAAAAGTGGCAGGCTTGTTGCACACTGCTAAAGCCTGCCTTTTGGAGAGTTAATTTCCAAGGATGAAACAGCCAGGTTTGACACTAGGGATCAGGGAAACTGTGGAAAGGGGAGAAGCTGTTAAAATGTCATTCAAGCCCCAAGGCAGGCACTGATGCTCCCTTACATAAGAAGGAAGGAAATGGGTCAGGCCCCCGAGCACCCAGGCCAGTGTTCCACCTCTGATGGTGGTACCCAGGGACATTTTGTAGGAGAACACTTTATTGTATCAATTTCAAGAGGTTAAGAAAGTTCACTTTCTACCCCTAGTACCTCCTCCCCAAAATGTCCAACTTTCCTTAATAATCTATTGAGGCAGTATCTTCCACAAACGCAGCTAAAAGTTTTTTTAATCCATTTCTATTTTCATACCAATATGTAAGTTGACTACTTTCTATGTAAAGTAGTATTTTTTTTTAATTTAATCTAACGCTACATCACTTTTAAATTTATAGACATTGCTTCCTGGTTTTCCAGGCATGATAGTTTTCCAGGTAGTGATGAATGACTTTGAGATCACTCTCTCTAAACCTTTCATGATTTTATAAATTCTAATCATATTCCCTTTCTATTTTTGTCTTTTCAGAAAAGCATAATTTTAGTCCACAGTCATAAAGAAGCCCCTTTTCTTTATTACCCATGATCATTCCTGATGCCCTTTCTTGAATTTTTTCCAGCTCTGTTATATCTTCCTGGCATAATAGTATGCCATGTTCTAGGGGCAGGCACAAGGACACACAACTGAATTTCTAGATTCCCTGCTGAGCCAGACCTTTACAACTGCAGCAGAATCAAATTGACCAAAAGATTCTATGGGTCGGCTTTTCTGAGGCTCACAAACGAGTACTCATTCTGCTGCTACCCTTGAAGCTTTATGAAGAGAGGTCTCAGGAAATAATGCCCATTGAATTGCTTGATCTGTTTAATTCTGCAATGGTATAATTAAAGTAGTCACTATACAAGACTAGAAACATTTGGGGTGGGGATACAGCAAACTTTTGTTTCCTATATGGATTTATTGAGAGCTAAAAAGTTGGAGAGGGGGAAAAACCACTTTCTTTCAAAATTTTCTGGTCCCTGACTCTTCTTCTCTCTCCATAGAAGCATCATAGTGATGCAGAGATCCCCCTTACCTCCAGATCTTTGATCCTATTATCTACATAGATGCTTAGATTTTGTACAAGAGGAACACATAGCTAAGATAATTCATTCTTAAATATCAAATCCAAACCAAGAACAGTGTGGTGCATGCCAAAGAGTACCTGAAGTCACCAGACCTGGACTGACATCCTGGCTTTCCACTTACCAGCTTGGGAAAGAAGTCACTTAAGTTTTCCGGGCCTTGATTTCTTCAGGGCATTGGATGGAAGACAGTCATTCCAGAGACATGAGCAGACTCCCTTCCAGCATCAAAGTGGAATTTTCTAACAAAATAAATTTGCTTCTTTGGTCTGTTTTTTGTAGCTTTTACTAAATACTTTATATGTTTTTAAAGTCAAAAAGCTGCATCTCCTACCAGCATTACTCATTCTAGTATGAATGGTAGAATTACTCATTCCATAACTTTCTACCCTCTTTGGCTTCACAGGATGGTAAATATAACTGATGTAATATAATTTATAAGTAACACTGTTGCAACTCTGATCTCTTTGGAACCTGTAACCCTGTTTTTCCCATAATGGCATTAGTGTATATTAAGGCTGAAAAATTAAATGTTTAAAGGGTTTTGATTCTGAATTTGTTATATGCATACATATATATAATTGTTTTATATTATTATAAAGTATTTTCATTAATTTATATGATTTTTCTGCATCAGTGTATATACTTCAGATGCTTAGAGTCATTCTACCATACATACACACACACACACACACACACACACACACACACAATCATTGTATTGGACTGGATAATATTTAATGTCCTTCAAGCTCTAAATTTAAATCAAAAGTCTTAAAGGATGGCATAGGTGGGTGATGATCATATATTTAGAGAAAATATCCCAAGAGATGAAACCATAGTCACATTTGAGTATTTGAATATTAAACTATACTACCACATTCACTCTTCTCTTCCTCATTCCTAAACTGGTTGCATAAGTAAATATTTATGTCGCTATACCTGAGAAGAGGATAAAAAATTCAGTGAAGCAAAACATAGGATCATAGATGGAGAGCAAATGGTCCAATCCCCTCATTCTACAAATGAAGAAAGTGGGACCCAAAGAGGTTAAGAGACTTGGCCATGGTTACAGAAGTGGCCAGTGCTCTAAATGCACCACCTTATTCTTTGTCAGGTCCCTTTGACAACATATAAACTTCAGTAACTATTGAAGTCGAATAGGGAAATACTGAGTTGTTCCCTAACTCTCCTTTTGTTGGTAACTGTGAGGTTGGACTTTTTTTTTATTTATATGTTGAAGGGTGTGTGTGTGTGTGTGTGTGTGTGTGTGTGTGTGTGTGTGTGTGTGTGTGTGTGTGTGTGTGTGTGTTTGAGTTCTCACAACAGCAATCAATCTGACTTTTGCTTTTCGGTTCTATCATCAATTCCATTTCCTTCATTTGCAGTTTCATTCTCAGGCCGCTTAAAAATACCACTTGAAAAGAAAGCAAACCACAGAGAAGGACAATCTCGATATGTAATAAGCTGCAAAGATAAAGACAGGAAAATAATCCTTGACAGAGAAAAGTAGCAGCACCAAGGAATTCTAAAGCAGATAACTTTCACTCTGAAATAGGACATATTCATGGGGATTTATAGCCCTCAACATGAGCACTTCAAAGTGATTTTATATAATCTCTACCCTGAATTGATGTTTAATGTCATTTCTCCCCCTAAGGGAAAAAATGTGACAATTTCTCCCCCGTTGAACACTAAACAACCAGAAATGCCTATCTGTCCACATTAGTTTCTATCATTCTTTAGGGTTCTGAGTATCTGTGACAAAAATAACTGACCTATGGCCCAGTTTCATTACTGGGTCAGTTTGAGCAGCCAATTTGGCCAGGCCAATCAATTGTGTGGAAACTGACTGCTAATAGAGCCAAATATTGGATCAAGCAATGGAACAGCTGCACGCTTATATGACCTTCACAGAAATGTTTCTGGATGAAGGAACTGGGTCTCTTAATTTCATTTCTATAGCAGCTACTACAGCACTGTATACAAATGGAAATGTGATAAATGTCTTCTGATGATTTCATGCTGATTTATGTGACACTTTGGGGACATTCCCCTCCCTGTACTTTCTGTAAACCTGGTGGTCTCTTTCCATCCTTAGCCTTTAAAGGGTTGTTGGACCCTCAGGGCTTGCATCCATTCAATCAACTCTCTGGTTAACCAAGAGCTAAAGGGGTAGCCAGAAGACTAGTCAGCCAGTGCTGTGTTATACCTCCCAAGTGACATGTGAGGTTTGTTTGAAATTCAGGAATCAGCTGTTATAGTTATTTAGTCATGCTTCCATGCACAGCTGCAAAGGAAAAGGGAAAATATTAAAGGAGGAAGGGGGTAAGTATGTTGAGGAGGGTAAAATTCGTATGGAAAGATGGTTCTAAAAGTTCTTGGTGTCACAAATCTACAAGTGAAAATGCCCATTCTGACCTAGGACAAAACTGTGAGTATGATAAACTTTGGTTGTGCTATCGATGCACTTTCTCCTTTAACACTCTTCTCTCCCGTTCCAACACCTCTTTGCCCAGATGCCCAGTGGAATCATACTGTTCAAAGGCTACCCAAAGACAAAACTACTCATCCTAACTATGCGTGTCAATGAGGATTCATGAATGCCTTTTGATAGCCTGAGGGTCCCCTCAAATCTGTGGTCATATGAGTTCAGAGTTGGGTATTTTGGAGGTCAATTGTACCTCCTTTGGTTTAATACTCCACCTCAATTTTTCTGGGAATCTCCAAAAGCATCTAAATTACTATGAACTTTTAGCAGAACATAGAAAGTACATGAATTGTTAAAATTCTTCTACTTGGCTTTAAAGGCTTTCATAGTCTTGTTGTAGTCTATCTTTGCCAGTTGTTTCATGCATTTTTTGCTGTTGTCAAATTGTCCTACTTGTGGTCCCCTATGTGTAACACCACACCTTGACACAGCCTTTCTCCCATGCTTCCTCATCTCTGTCTCTTAGAAGCCTTGGATTCCTTCATATCTCAGTTCAGCTGCAATCTCCTTCAAAAATGCTTCCTTTATTCATCCAGTTATTATTATCTCAGTCTACCCAAATAAAAAACTGTGAATATCTGTGATCTGAGATATGTGTGTGTGTGTATCTGTATACATACACATGTGTATTTATACAGAGGAATATGTGTATGAATATGTACATGTACGCACATGTGTAGTAGCTATGTATATACACCGTGTTCTTATTAGTTCTGATACTGAATCCCCAGAAGTAGTCACATTATTGGAATTTACACTGTTTATTTCCATTGGACTGAAACTAATTGTCATACTTTACATGAAGTATAATTTTGAACAGGTCAAATTTTAATAAATGAGACTATTTGAAAGGATTCATCATTCATACTAACTGGAACCTATCTATATATCTAAAACACGCAGTAGATACTTAATAAATGCTTACTGGTATATGTGTACATGTGTTTATATGTGTATATATACATGTATGCACGTATATGTATTGCACTGTGTTGTGTTGGATATGAATGTATGTATATATACATGTATATGAATGTGTATATGCATGTATACATACGCATATATATATATATATATATATTATATATATATACTCAATATTTAAATAATGCCTGACACATAATAGGCACTTGATAAATACTTGTTAACTTATTTATTAATGCAATGGATTATAAAAATTAGCAAAGGAGTGGGAAAATACATCTCAAAATCCATGTATCCAGTTTTCACTGGATACAAACATAGTCGAATTCCCATCCAGGTACAATAGAATAATGTCTCTCTGAGACTTAAGCTTCTGAAATGGGTATACATACATAACATATACATACATACACACATATTAAAGTGCATGTGGGCAGATAAGTGGTACAGTGGACAGAGCACTGGGGTTGAAATAAGGAAGATTCATCTTCCAGAGTTCACATTTGGCCTCAGATGCTTACTAGCTGTGTGACCCTGGGCAAGTCACTTAACCTTGCTTGCCTTCGTTTCCTTATCTGTAAAAGGATCTAGAGGAGAAAATGGCAAACCACTCCAGTATCTTTGCCAAGAAAATCCCCAATGCCAAACATGACTGAATCCACAACACAAAGCCTTTAAGACAGGAATCCTTCAGTTATGTTTGCCTCAGCCACCCCTTCAGCCTTTCTAAAAACATATAAAACAATCCCCCATAAAAACTTACAGTCCAGAGTGAGGAAAGATTTTATAAAATCTCTGGCATGGCCTGAAAATGATTAACCTACTAGGGTGTCTAGAGCTCCACCAAGATATCCCTGTTCTTTCCATGTCTTCATTCCTTATAACAAATCAAGTCAGTAAGCATTTATTTATTCAGCACCTATTATATGTAAGGCACTGTGTTAAGAACTGGAGATACAAAGACAAAATATAGTCTCTGCTCTCAGGCAGTTCACAACATAATGGGGGTGACAATGTACAAACAACTTTGTATCAACAAGATATTAGCTAGAAGGGACTAGCATTAAAGAAGCCTAGAAAAGACCACTTTACTTGATTAGTGAAGTCTCAGTAACACGACAAGACCCCAAAGTCTCTTTCCTGTAGTGTTTTGCCCTGAACTGGATATCATTATGGAAAGGGGAGGAGAATCTGAAAAGTTCATCACTACTAAATTATATAGATGAATATTAGTATACAATTTTAAGCTGAAGAAATGGTTCTTTAATGGCAGTATTTAAGAAACCAAGGAAAAAACAAGAAAAAGAGGTGATACTCTTAAGAGTTTCCTAAATTACACAACCTACTCCTCCTTTAACACAGACTTCCTTGAGATTGTGTTGCTGGAAAAAAAATTGATTTCCCTTGCTGCCACTAACACATGGTCAATTCTTAACATCACATAACTATAGAACACCCACCATTAATCCATCAAAGGAGGGTGTTAATTGATCAGGGTTATGAATGAATAAAGGATGAAAATATTAAAATTTCAGTTTGGCAGTCAGGGATAGCAGCCTTTTCTCTGAGCAAGAAAGGGAGAAAAAGAAGCTACTAAAATCAAAACAATGCCATAAGAGAACTGATCACTTGCTTAGCAAAGCCAATGCATCATCTGTACCATTTCACTTTTTTAGGGGTAGAGAGAAAAGGAATGACATTTCCACCACCATTCTCCACTAAGTCTCCACTAAAAGAACAACCTGCTTCCTTCAAAAGTCATCTAGTCCAACTTCTTCATTGTATAGTTGAAGAAACTGAAGGCAAGGGAAATAAGTGACTTGCCCAAGGTCATATGGATAATAAGTTTTATAATATGTCTGGCTGACTTCTCAGGCATATTCAAGCTGTAGCCCCCTTCAGGGCCACAGTGGACAATGAGGTAATAAAGTAGTAGTATAATAGCATTGTTGGTAATAGTACTAGTAGCAGTAGTAGTAATAGGTGTAGTAGGGGTAATAGGTAGTAATACTCACAGCAGCAGTAGTGGTAGTAGCAGCTATAGTAATAATAATCTAGCATTTGCATTATACTTTAAAATTTATAAAGCTAATATTTGACTTAATTCACACAAAAACTCTGTAAAGTAGGTGCTGTTATTATCCTCATTTTACAGAGAAATAAACTGAGACTTAGATAAAGTGATTTGTCAAGAGTCTCACAGCTAGTAAATGCCTTGAGCAGAATTTAATCTGAGTGCATCCTCACTCTAGGGCTAGAACTCTATCCATTTCACCACCCAGCTGTCTCTCCAAATGGGAAAAAGACTTTTGAGGTCAACCTGCCTTACATGTATCTGACAAAGAATTTGCTCTAAAATATGTCTGATACGTTGTTTTCAAGCTTCTACTTGAAAGCTTCCACTTGAAAGTTTTCCACTTCCTACCTAAGGGACCCCACTCTATTTTCAGACAATTCTAATTGTTAAGAAAATTGTCCATATATAAAGCCCAAATCCACCTCTTCAATTTTCACTCATCACTCTCTGTTCTGCCCTCTTGGGTGAAGCAGAAAAAAAAAAAGAGTTTATTCACTATTTCATATGGCAGTCTTTTGTCTGCTGGAAGATAACTATCATGTCCCCTTTGTCTTATTTTCTACAGGCTAAACATCTCAGGTTAATTCAACTGACCCTCATACATTATCCAGGATTCTCACCATCCTAGTCAATCTCTTTTTTTTGGATATGCTCCAACTTATCTGTATCTTCCCTAAAATGTGCCCATAATTGAAAATATAATTCTAGGATAAGAGAACAATGTAAAGGAACTATCATCTCTCTATTTCTGGATATTTTGCATAGCTTAACTCAACCTAAAATAACTTTATATTTAGTAATTGATATGCTGAAATTGCATTGTTATCCATTATCCATTAAGGTACACATTAAAAGTCCAAATATTTCCCTTCTCCATAGAAAATGTTTTCCATCCATGTCCACCCCCATCCTATATGTGTGAATTTGATTTTTTGATCTAAATGTAAAATTCTATAATTATACTTGTTAAATTTTATTTAATTTGATTTAGCTCAATGTTCTATCCTGCCAGGATTCCTACTTTGAGGCTATCTACAGTGGCAAATTACTTTTGTGACTTGAAACTAATGAAATCTTGTCTATTCCTTTTACCTTGCCATTGTTCTCCAAATATTCCCTTATAATTCCCTATTTGCTAATCTCTTGGGCCCCACTTCAAGGGTGAGCCTTAATATACTTTGCAGACAGAAACAGGCTAGACATTAACACAAGGACACAAGAAGGAATCCAGTTATTGTATATAATGAGATCGATCTTCCTTGTTTCACCTTGCTGCTGCTGCTGCTCTTGAGATTTTCCTTCTTCACAAAAAGTAGAAGGCAGAAACTATATCAAGAATCAAGATCAAGGTCAAATTAATGGGCACAGGTCAGAGAATGCATCCTTTTCCCTATAGGAAAGGCCAAGGAGGGACATTGTTTCCAGAGTGACAAGGAAAGCTAAAACCAGCAGGGGGCATTTGTAATGCCCTCTTTTGTGCTCTCCCATGTATGAGAAAAAGACCAAGTGCACGCTGGGGACTCAATAAATTCTTATTAACTTTCCAACTGACTAAAACAGTTTCTTTCTTCCTTCGATGGAGCTGGAAGTTATCCAGAGCTACCACACCTTTGTGCACTGCAAGGATAGGACTATATTAGAAAGGAAATTTGTGTTGCCCAAGCTGCAACATGGGAAAAGTATTTGTGGGTGATGAGGAACTAAACCAAAGGAAGAACTGAACAGCTTCTCCTGGAAGATAAGGGATGAGATCTTATGCTGCACGCCCATTGAGTAGGCACTTATCTATATATTAATGGAGAGAATTATTAATCTTATTAATTAATTAATATCAATTGAAGCCTTGTGTGTACATTTCACCTATTATTCATTACATAGGAATAAATGATAGACCATCATTTCAGTTCACTATTCAATGCCTGGCAGTCAACCACAGGTGTTTAATGTTTGATCAGAATTATTTTATCTTAAAAATAAACAAGAAATTTAGTATGGCTGTTTAGTGAACTTTGTCTTTGAAAAAGAAACAAGAAAAAAAAAAGGTAACAAGATAGCAGCCATTTTCCATTAGGTCTCAAATCTCTGCTTCTACTTCCATCTGTGCATAATACCTTACAGTGTGCAAAGGGACTACAATTTGGAAAGTGATCGTCTTTACTTTGCTTGCAAAAGTTGACTTTGTGATCAAACCATTGAGAGGTCTTCATGATAAATTGCTTTCCATATTTCCTGGAGACCAAATAAAGAGCAATAGGACCTTTGAGTTGTCCATTTGCCCAATGTTGTGATACTACTGGTATAAGTGGGTGACAGCTGTTGGGTAGTTCACCCAACATACTGACAGACTTATTTTTTTTTCTTACATCAAGAATATGCCAGTAAAGGGCATGGACTTTCCACTGGTATCATTCACTCTTGCCACATAACTAAACTGATCTTTTCTTATACATTTTTCATGCTGAGATTCTTTACTGTGATTCTTCTTATACATTACAGTGGAGGCAGCTAGGTGGCTCAGTGGATAGAGTGCTGGTCGTGGAGTCAAAAAGATTTTACTTCAAACCCAGCCTCAGACACTAGCTGTGTGAACCTGGGCAAGTTACTTAATGTATCTTTACCTTAATCCATTGAAGAAGGAAATGGCAAACCACTCCAGTATCTTCACCAAGAAAACCCCATGAACAGTATAATCCTGGGGGTCATGAAGAGTTGGACCCAACTGCATTAGCTGAACAACAACAACAACACATTATAGCTCCTTATACATTATATGTTGTAGCTTCATCAAGTTCCTTTCTGTGATACTTTTTTCTTTTTTTTTTAAGGCAATTGGGGTTAAGTAACTTGCCCAGGGTCACACAGCTGGTAAGTATCAAGTGTTTGGTCTGAGGCCAGATTTGTACTCAGGTCCTCCTGACTTCAGGGCCAGTGCCATATCCACTGGACCACCTCGCTGCCCCTGCACAATACTTTAAAAAAAATCTTAGAAGAGAGTAATGTTTCATGATTGAATAGCTATGTAACAACATTGGCAAAATATTGGTATTAAGAAGATGACTTTTTGAGTCTGTGAGAAACTTGGGGCAATTAAAAGAAATTTTCAATTCCCTGAAGTCAATTCAGCCAATTTCCCTCTTCTTGTTCAATTCTGGTACAAACTTGCCATCCATTTGTATTCAGTCCAAGATACATACATTGATAGGTGAAATCTATAGCTTGTTCTTCCAAATCCATGCAATAATCCTTTATATTCCTCAGGAGATTTTTAACTCCTTTAAGACAAGAACTATCTTATTTTAAAATATTTTCCCCAGTACTTAGAAAAGTACTTGACACATAATAAATGCCTATTGATTGAGTGAGTGAGTGACTGCATTGGCTGAATCATAACAGACATTCTTTATCCATTTTTGCCCCCTTTATGATCATTAAGCTAAATACTTTTGAGTGATAGATTGAAGACCATTCTGTATTTTCCTTTGTCCTATGGGTTGCCATCTGCAGGTGGTATGGGGGAGCTAAAGCACTAAACTGGCTTTTTCACAGATCTCCAGGAATCATTAGTCATCAGCTTTACTATATTCCAGCCATACATTCATTTTTAGCAGTTAGAATAGGCAGAGAGGGAGAGAATTCTAGCCATAGCAACACCTCAGTTTTAGTCTCCATTCAGAAAACTCACCGGAGTATGTTTATCTTCCTGACCATCAGTCCTAGTCTGCCATCATGCTGTTGCTGCCATATTTGTTCTTCCTATAAAACTGAAACAAATTTCAGGCACAACTGCTCATTTCAGTGCCCTTCCTCCCTCATAGTCCCAATCTTATTTCCTGATCTCAATCCAAGAGGTACCATTCCAACCCATGGAACTTCAATTTCCATCATTCATTTCTACTTTCCCAGAGCCTCCTACATTATACCTATAAAGCACAATAAAACATGATGTGTATCTCCTTACCATGTACTGTTGTCATTCATGCTCATTTTGTATTTTTCTAACTTATTTTCAATTCAGAGGAGAGAATAAACATTTCCATAACACAGTACAATAAAAAAAAAGATGATTTCACATAAAACTGCAAATCTACGATGAAAAAGATGCTATTCCCTCCAAATACACAACAAAGTTCTCACGTAATTTCTTTTTTTCCTTTTTTTCCTCCCACACCCCGCCCTAGAGATGGCTATTATTAGACATAAATAGGTGTGTGTATACATACATACATACACGTGTATATATGTACATATGTACATATATAATTATTCTATACATACTTCTATTTATCAGTTGGATGTAGATAAGTACCTCTCTTTATATGTCCTTTATTTTTAATTTATGTGTTAATAGTAGTCAAAATGTAAAATAACTCTTCCCAATAAGGAACAAAGGAGTAAGGGTAAGGATTGGGAAAGACTTTTTTGGAGGAAATAGCATTTAAGTTGGTCTAAGAATCCCTGTGAATGGCAATACAGACTCCTACTCCATCAGACAACATTTCCTCCTACCAGCCCAGCCCTCACAGTAATCATCCAGGTTAAACAACTCCTATGGATCTGAGGCCAGCCATTCCCACCAACTACCACCTACAGGACAGGCAAGCTAGCCTAACTGAAATAGCAACACACTGTGAGAGATAGCCAGGAAGAAGTAGATGTCATTCAAGTCAAACTACCACCATCTTGAACACCATCTCCCTTCATACTCTTATAGCAACAGCCCCAAATGCTGAATCCAAGAGTCTTGGGAATAGCATCATTTCCATTCCAGTAACTGTAGGAATCATCCTGGAAACCAATTCCAACAGAGAGGCAGCCTAGCAAATCTTCCTGCAGGTGCTATAGCCACAGTTACTGAAGACTCAGAAAAGAAAGTACTTGCCAACAAAGTACACTGTTCAACATTAGAAACTGATGTGATTTTATCCATGGAAATGATACCTAAAGAGGAGGCACTGTCACCTGCTTTACCACTAAATCCATGGGATCATGGGAACTTTCCATCAGACTTGCAGCTGTATATATATATATACATATATATATATATATATATATATATATATATATATATATATATATATATATATGTATATGTATGTGTGTGTGTGTGTATACACTTCAGTATATATTGTTTCCCCACTAAAATGTGAGCTCCTTAAGATACAAGGTGTCTTACTTTTTTATTTGTATCCCCAGTGGTTGGCACAGGAGACACTTAATAAATGCTTTTTTTTTTTCACTCATTCATTATATAAAGGAATGGAATGAATCCCATAAGTGAGGAAAGAGAAGAAAGCTATTTTAGGCATAGGGATAGCTGGAGTAAAGGTATAGAGGTGGGAAAATACAATGGGCAAAAGAGTCTAGAGTCTGGCTGGAGCATAGAGAAGAATATTAGAAAATAGAAGCCTGTAAGATTATGCTGCCAGATTATGGCCTTAATGCTAAGCAATTGAGCATAAAATCTTCTTGTTAAGCATTGAGGAGAAGCACTTTTTTTTTTTTAGGCAACTGGGGTGAAGTGACTTGCCCAGGATCACACAGCTAGTATGTGTCAAGTGTTTGGTCTGAGGCCAGATTTGAACTCGGGTTGCCCTGACTTCAATGCCGGTGCTCTATCCATTGTGCCACCTAGCTGCCCCGAGAAGCACAACTTCTGAGCAGTAGAGTTCCACATTCAGACATAAATGGCCACTGTTAAATTCTCTTCCATATTTTGCCCTTTTCTCTAGATTCCCTAATCAATTCTCAAGAATGAGCTCCAAAGCATTCCCAAATGAGCATTTCACTTCTCCACCATAGTTCAGGAAAATCTGCAATTTTTGTAAGGAAAAGTCTATGTTTGCCTATGTACATATAATATGTACATACACTCATGTGTGTGTACATTTCCTCCTTGAGCTGTCAACAAATACTTGGAGCAACTTGAGTTTTAAGGTGAAGACAGTGTAACAAAAACCATTCATGAAGTGTTAGAGAGCAATGACAGAGCAAGATTGATACCTGCCTTTCAGGAGCTCTATTAGCTTAAGTTTGGGGGTAGGGTGGGAGGGAGAGTTGTTGTGTCCTTTACAGCAGCTATATAATTTGAAGGCCTGGCTGTCCTCCTTGGCAGCCTTTTCCTTAGGAAGCTACCAGCACAATGGCAATGGGAGGGATAGGTCATGAATTAACAATCTTGTTTAGGGAAGCTTTCATGACAACCTGCCAACACTCAGCAGTGCCCGAAAGGAAGCTTCATTCTTCTTCATTTTCATGACCGGTGAATTAACTCATACATTTTACAACAGAAATGCCCTCTATTCTAATCATTTCCATTTCCTGACATGTATTATGCACATCTTAGGCAGCTGATAATATCCCACTTGTCACTTTCAAGTATGTCAGGTATTACAAAAATGCAAAAAAATAAAAAAGGTTACTGTACATTAAAAGGGTACAAAAAGAGCTAATAGAAATTGGCGAAAGTCACCAAATATGCACTAGAACTTTTACTCTGAAAGTGACAACTTAAAACTTAAAATATCCACTACTATAGCTGTTACATAGCAATAATATATTTCAAATAGTAAAATCTGAAACAAAAATGCAATTGACAATTTTTGGCTCAATAGACTTTTTTTATATGATTTGTATGAAGTTTCTAAACATTTACTAGAGTTTAAAACTGTGAATATTTAAATAGGAGATAAATGTCTGACTACTGGCTCTACCCTTCACTAACTTTTTGACCACTCAAGCCATTTTGCCTCTTGAAACCTCATTTTCCTTATTGATAAAATGGGTTTAATAATATTTCATTATCTACTTCACAGAGTTATTATAAGGGAACAACTTTGAAAACATAAGATACAATATGCCATTGTTATTGCAAGGATGAAATGCCCATAAACATTAAGAACATGGAAATCAGAATTAGAGCTTATTAATATATTGTTTAAATATTTGCAAAATGCTTTATATACATGATCTTATTTGGTCTTCATATTCCTTTAAGGTAATTTCCCAGTTTTACAGATGGGGAAACTGTGGCTCATAAAAATTAAGTGATTTGACCAGGAACACATGGCTAGTATGTATCTGAGTTTAGATTTGAACCCATAGTTTCCTGACTCTAAGGCTAGCACTCTATTCACTACAACATGCTACCTCCTAAGCATAAGAATATAGTGTAATCACCATTTTAATAATAAAGATAAAATAGTCTCTTAAAATATGAAAACAAACTACTATAATAGAAAAAAAAGTCATGAAAGGATAAAAATTCAGTAAATGGTATCCTGTTCCACAATATCTGTTAAAATTTGTCTATTTTTCAAAATAAAAGAAAAATTGAAATATCAACTGATCTAGTAAGATCAATAATAATTATTCAGAATGATGTGACATGTTATTTAAAGCAATGAAGTTTTATAAGGGTCTATAATATTGGACATAAGATCTCTAAATCATTTCATAAATAACTGCAATATTGTTGCAGTTATAATGTTTCTACAGCAGCACTCTGTGAAATAGCTCTTTGAAAATCAAATAAAACTGTGATTATAGAAACAGAATATGGATGGGGATATGGTGGAATCTATCAAATTAAACTCATCATTCATTATTTTTAAGTTGCAATTTTCCTGCCGCCGATACTTAGTTTTAAATTCTGCCTCTGACAGTTACCTTTATTCCTTTTATTGACTTCTAAGAGACAATGTGGGCACACACCAACAGCTTCTGGCCTTAGGCATTTGTCCTTTGTTCAGGGAACACAGTTATATTGTTTGTCTTAGAGCTCATACTTGCTAAACTCAATCTTTTTACTCAGAAACAAGTTTCTTATAAAAATGCAAGGCTGGATATATACCCTGATCTTAGATTCAGTCTCTTCTGGATACCTGTGGGGAGGAGTTGGGGAGATAAGGAACAGAGAGGTGGAAGGAGCAGAAGAGAGGGCAAAATCAGAGAAGCACGATGTTGGGTGAGTTTCTGAAGCCAGGGAAAGAAGTGAAAGTTCTGAAGCAAATTCTTAAGATATATTTTCCTGTTACATTAACCACCCCTAATGTCATTTAACATTCTTTAACATTAACTGTATTTTTTAAAAAAATAATTGATTTAACCTATGTCATCTTTTCTTCATTTGTAAAATAGGGATAATAATAGAACCTACCTTCCTGGCTCTGTTCATGGTTTCTGTGAGTCATGACCCTAAGACATACCACTTCTTGCCTCATTGGTAGTCTCCTGGAGGCCTTTGAGTCACTATATTGCCAGTCAATACAAGGTGATAGGAGCTCCTTTCTCCTGGCCAGAAAAAAAAACTGGCTCTTGCTCTTGCTACTATGAAGAGGGCTTCCAAACACCTCCCATATCAACATGTCATGTCCCAAGGTAGGGCAGTTGAGGATTGTGCTCATACCTCAGGGTAGATCTTGAATCATCTCATCACCTGCCTTCATCATGGAGCCTCTCCTCATTCAATGATAGTTGGCCTGTACTCATTTCTCAATGGTTAGTATAATCCCACCCCCTTTAATTCTCCCCATCCCAGTCATTTTGAACCCTGTGATGCTAAAGAACAAGGTACCTTCCCCAGCTCCAGATGTCTTGCCGAACTGCAAACTTGAATTATTCCCACCACCTAGCCCCTTTACTCATATTTCCATGCGCTGAACAAAACTGGAGGAAGATGCAAAAATGTCTGGATGGATGCACCACAAAATTATGCTATGTAATCTCAACTGGACTATCACTGCAGCAAGGCAATACCTCTACTCCTCCCTAACCAGTTCTTTAATACTCTTACCTTGGCAACTGCTCCATACATTCTCTTCTCTCCTTAAGCTTCCTACATTATCCCTTCCCCCATTCTCTCAGCTAAAGACCTCCCATCATATTTCACTGAAAAACTTAAGATCATTCACCGAGATCTGTCTTCTCCTCATCACATATCCCTCTGACATTATCCCTACTCTCTCCTCCTGCACTTCTACAAAGAAGAGGTGGCCTTCTCCTTGCCAAGACCAACCACACTCCTTCTACCCTTGATTATGTTCCCTGCATTGAATTAGTTCTACTACCATTCCCGTTTTTTCTCTCATTTTCAGTCTCTCCCTATCTACTAGTTCCTTTCCTACTGCCTACAATATGTCCTTATTTCCCCTATCTTTAAAAATTCTCAGTGGAACCTACCATAAACAATAGATATTGCCCTAAATCCCTATCCTACTTAGAACAAGCCGTCTATACATCTTTAATCTGCAGTCTGGGTTCCAACTTAATCATTCAATTGAAGTTACCCTCTTCAAAGTTACCAATAATCTCTAAATTGCCTAATTTATTGAGTTTTTTCCCCTCAATCTTCATCCTTCTTGACCTCTCTGCAGCATATTTGGAAATTATGTAATTGTTGCATGGCATAATTCTGTTTGTCATGCTGTCTAAAAGGTAAACAGCAGCAATACATTCACCGGTGGCATATGGATACCCATTTATTTCTCATAAATTGCAAGTTACAAGCCTAAAATTCTCAGAGCACGTGCATTGTCAGTATTCAATTTTAACATATATTCACAAGTATTCCATGCATCCTAATCTTGTACCAAAGACAGTTTAGTAATTAACTATTTTAAGTAATACTAGCACAATTTTTTAAAACTTCACATAATGGTTGCACCCTACTTTTTTTGCAAAAAAAAATTGGCATAAAATCTGTGATGATTATGTGGTAAAATATGATATTATTTCTTTTACTACAATGTCCTTTGGATAGGTTTCCTTCTGTCTAGTCACATAGTCATCATTCTACTTGAGGTCCTTATAACCTCTTACCTGGAACACTGCAATAGGCTATTAATTGGAATCCCTGCTTCAAGCCTCTCACTACTTCAATCCATTCTCTACATGACTAACAAAGTGATTTTTCCTAATGTTTGGGTCAACTCACCAATATTCCAAAATTCTAATGGCTCCCTATTACCTTCTGCATCAAATATAAACTGGCATATAAATCAACTACCTATAGTCATTATACATTACTTCCCTTCAATAATCCACAACTGCCTGTGTGTTATTCTTCCTTCACAAAAAGCATTAGCCGGGATCCCCCCCACACCCAACTCCCACCACAGTCTACCTCTCTAAATCTCTGGCTTCCTTCCAGACTTAGGTCACTGAATGGGTGTTGCTTCAATCAAACTAAGACCTAAGAAAGACCTTGGCTTAAAAAAGCCAAGCTCTCCCACTGCATCCAGGACCATCTCCAGTTGTCCTGATCTGTATCTTGCCACTGGACCCAGATGGCTCCAAAGAAGAGAATGAGGCTGCTGACTCTGCACAGCCCTGCTCACTTAAATCCAATTCACTTGTAAGTCATGGCATCACCTTCCTGATGTTACAGTCCTCTTGGAAATCAAGGGACAAACAACAACAGGGGCAACCTTCATATGGGAGGCCTTTTTCAGTACTTCCTCTCTCAACCCCACCCCCAACTCCTGCTAGTACATTCTCCTCTAGACTTACTTTCCATCTATTCTTTTTATATCATATATATCATGTATATACTTATCTATATAGATCCTGTCTTCCATTAGAACATAAGCTCATTGAGAGTAAGAACTGCTTTTTTTTGCAATGTCCAAAACACTTAAAGCACTGCCTTCATATAATAAACAACAAATGTTTGTTAATTGATTAATTGATAAATATTAAATCAGATAATATCTGTAAAGCACTTTGCAAGCTTTAAAACAGTATATAAATGTGTTTGTGGTTATTGTACAATGTTGTATATTACAATTAATTGTTCTTTTTACTCCAATAGACTGTAAGCCCTTGTCTAAAATTTGTTTCTTGCCCAGCACTAAGAATGCTGTTCTGTTCACAGTAGATGTTTTTATTTTGTTGTTCTATCCTATCTACCTCACCCCCAAAATGTGCTGCTATTCCTAATGGGGCAATGAGGTGGTAGAGTGAAGAAGATGCTGAATAGTCAGGAATACTTCTGTTCAAATCCTCCCTCAGACATTTCCTAGTCATGTGGCCCTAGCCAAGTCTCTTTGACCCCTCTCAGCCTTTTATCTCTTCTGTAAGATGGGGATAATAACAGTAACTATATCAGAGGATTGTTGTGAAGATCAGATGATGTTATATATATATATATATATATATATATATATATATATATATATATATATATATATATATATATATATATATATATAAAGCAATTTGAAAACCTTAAAGCACTATAAAAATGTTAGCTGCTACCGTTGTTGTTGTTAGTATTAATTTGGTTATGTCTGTTAATGGCACCATATTATGTTCCTCTCGTTTACCCAGACTTGGACCTTGGGAATTATCTTTAACTCTTCTCTCTCCCTCACCATCTACATGCTATCATTTGCCAAGTCCTAGCATTTCTACTTGGACAATGTCTCTCTCAACTGGCCTCTCCTTTCCATTGCAACCACATCGATTCCATTCTAGGGATATCCCAGATCCCCACTCCTACCTCCATCTGACAAAGTCTCTCTCCCTTCTTTCAAGGCCCAACTCATCATTATCAGAGCATGTCTTTGTCCTCTCTATTTAACTGTACACTTCTCAGAATCACCATCTATGTCATATTTATTTTTGTATCCCCAACATTTTTCTCACTTGGTAAGTCCTAAATAAACTCTTGAACTGAAGTGACTTCCTTCCCCCATTTATATACACTAAAAATAGTACCTAAATTTAGTATAAATTAATCAAAATAGTTTTACCAAAGTACGTGAGGGGTTTGTATCCTACACTATGATGGTGTTTTCAAGAAGCAAAATTAAGTTCCCCACCATAGCTCTTCCTAATATTAAATCATAAAGCTGAAACTACCTAAAAGGTCATTTCATATCATTCTCCTTTTTTACAAGTGAGGAAACTAAGGCCAGAAAACAGAAGTAAATTTTTTTTAAAGGCAGGCCACTCATTGGTAGCAAAGTCATGCCTACAATGAAGGAAGGCAGTGTGGTGCAGTGAAAAGATCATTGACTGTGGATCAGAGGAACTTAATTTATATCCTACTTCTAATGCTCATTGTCTGTCACTTCACTTCCACTAGCCTCAATTTGCTCATTTCTAAAATGAGAGGGTTAGAGTAAATGGCCTCTGAGGGGTCTTTCAGCTCTAAATCTGTGCTGCTATGGTCTCCAATATCTACATGCCATGCTCTTGCCATGAGTTCTATGGTCTCATTCTGGAGACAAGACATATCACGCTGGCAACTCTGCCCCCCTTTTGCGGTGGACTTTGTGATTTTCTTCAAAAGCTATATTCAGGGAACTACCCTATTAATGATATGCAGGATCCTACACACACGGTAATTACTGTGTCCCAGCAATCTTTGGGAGAGATGAATGCCCATTTCCTCACTTTCAAACTGTTTGCCACCCAAAGGCAATTAGCCTTATTTAATACCCTGCTAGTCTGGCTATATTTTTTAGCCAAGTAATGACTTGCTGCAAAGTATTAGCCAGTCTCCTTGCTTTTCATGTGATCTATATTACAATTAAATTTTAAAACCTGACTGGCTTACATTATGCAAATTAAAGCAAAATCTCTTAATTTAACAAACTATCTTCCAAGGGGTCAACAATAACACTGAATGCAAATGAGAAAAGAGCTGAAGAGTTAATAAAAACAATTTAATGAAAAGAATTCCTCTTCTATTATTTACCCTTTCTCCTGATTTTTAAGTCCTTATATTTTACTTATGATCTCATCTGAAAATCAGCACTCCTACTTTCTGAGATTACAGACTGTCTTATAATTATCTAACAAGTATATTTTCATATAAGTAAGCAAATATGTCAATCTGGAATGCTGAGAATATAATACAGTCTCTTAAGCTGTATTATTATTTAATCAGCCATTTGAAACAAAATGGTCAATAAATGAAATGAAATTTTAAAATGATTGTCATTTTAAAATTCTAGACATGCGTATCAATATAGTTAAGAAACATATGAACACGGACAGGATAACATCCTCTTACCTGCTTTTAAACTAAGGAGGAAAAGTTGCTTTTATTTAAAAATTCCCCAAAGCTCTAGTGATAATTTCTGTCATTATATAGTCATTTTTGTACTTTAGTGAGAATGTATAGTATAATAGACAACTGATGCCCCAAGGGTGTTTAGAAATTGACCTCTCCCATTAAAGGGCCCCAGTTTTGGGTTAAGCTTGGATCAGCTTCAGCTCTGACAAAGTTTGAACCCCTGCAGAGGAAAGTCACTTAAAGACTATTTGCTTCATGTTAAGGGCCTCCTCAAAAGGAGGAAGTGAGGAACTTAACATAGATTGGGTATAGGGCAGTAATTTATTTGCTCCACTCAAAAGAAATGCTTAAAAAATATTTATGCAAAGTGCATAAATTGTCCTTTATGCCCATTATAGCAGTAAGCCCACCCTTAATACATAAGCTTCACAATGAAAGCTAGAAAAAAAAAAGATTACAAAGGGGATCAATATTACTGCAGACATTCAAAAATCTACCTTATACAGGAACCTATCTTATTTTTTAATTTGAGGTAACAGTAATATGAATAATAGCAGTGTGCTAGAGTTAGCTCAAGTTAGCTCATAAGATCTGATTGTAAAATTTTCGGTATAAAAATTGTTAAATGATACTGTTAAGAAAACAATGAAGCAAATATTAATAATGTGACCTAAATTCAAAAGTATGCCATGATTACATTTTGCTTTTTCCCATATTTGCCAGCAGACCACTGAATAATATAATTATAATATTTAACCCTAGAGGTAATCTAGCCCACTCTCATCACTGGACAGAGAAAGAAAAAAAAGGTATGGAGAGGTTAAGTATCTTGCCTAAGAACATCAGTAGTAAAAACTAGAACATTTAAACACATGTTAAAATCATGTGAGACTTGCTTCAAAAATCTAGTGTTATTTCATTGCATTTTTAGCCTTTCTATTTACATAACTTGTTTTTTTTAATATAATTTTAAGTCTTACTTAATTGCGAGGAATGGAACATATCAAATTTTAATAAAGATCTAGCAAATTCACAAGATTACATGTGTAATATACACCCATATTTAATGTCTGTGTACATATATGTATAGATAACAGATATACATATATATATGTATATATATATGTGTATATATATATATGTTTGTGCATATATATTTATCCACTAAGTGGCACTATTAGTCACCAGCTTGATCCAATTCCCAATAAGAGCCAATAACTTGAGAGTCCCACATCAACCTGGTAATTATGGACTTCACCCAGAGCTAGACACCTGGTGTCAGGCTTCCAAGCTTTCTACGATGGTCACAAATATATCCTTTAACCTTTCTTAGCCCTGCCTCTTTATGGGTGATACCTGCTCATGATTTTAATCTAATCAGAATCTTGATTCAAACCTTGCCCTGCCAAATCAGGAAAATCTCACCCTCTTTCTTTTATCTACTAATTTAAATAAACCTGAATTGTAAGCATGGCAGAATGGAGTCAACCAAGCAAGCATGATTTCTGTATATAGGTTTTTTCACTCATAACAACTAATTTCTAAAAATTAGGTATATGATTAAGTTAAAATAACTAGTACACTGGTTGATAGTTTGCCAAAACCAGGTAGTCCTTTACCCAGTTCATAAGCTCCAACCAAACCTAAGAGGTAAATAGAAAAGAAGGTGATGCATATAGAAGATATTGTAAAAGTAGACATAAGATTTGGCAACAAAAGGTATATGAGTGAGGAATGGGGGATGATACTGAGGTTATGAGTATATGTGACTGGGAGGATAGTGGTATACTTTACAGAAACAGGGAAGTTTTGAAAAGGAACCTTCAGGGAGCAGGGAGAGAAATGTGTTCTGTTTGCAACATATCTCATACACAATGGCTCCACAATGCTGGTCAAATCTCAACTTCATCATCTTTAAAATGAGGGGCTTAGGCTAGGTGGCCTCTGAGATCCCTTTGAGCTCTGAATCCATGATCCTTTGACCAAATTCAGTGTATAGTCATGGATACTTCCAGTGATACAGACTCCCTTCTGGCCATGCTAATTCTTGTCCATATCATCATTAATGATCCTGTATAAATTAGCTTTATGTAAGGGGAAGAAACATGTTTCCTCAAGTCAACCTTTATTAGAGTAGGTTTATTTCCAACTATAATCAAGAAGTTAAGATTCTCCTAAAAAGACATAATTTGATTCTCAAATTTCCCACTCTTATGGTAAAATAATTAGCATTTTTAATATTTACTCTCTGCTGTTCAGACTGAGTAGAGTCAGTTAAATATTACTTCATAATTCCTTGTTGTGCCAGGATGCATTCTTGTGATTGTTGATATGAAATGTTTGTTCATACATCATATGTTATTGAATTTAGTCAATATAATTTAGGCATATTGAGTAATTATGACAGAATACAAATTTCTTTAGGTAGGTATTATTATAGAAATAGTAAAATATATATCCTCATACTTTCTGTGAAACTGGAAAAAAAAACCATGGCTTTCTACACTTTGCTCCATTCTTGCCCATTTCAAACTCTTTCAATTCTTTAATATAATGATGAACCCCATCCTTTTCATTAAGCCTCTTCAGTGCAGGCTGCATTCCTCTTCACTAAACATCTATAGTATTTATTATGCACAAATAAACACTGTTCATTTGCATACTTAATCATGGACCACCTTACAATTATCACTTGTTTTATGTACCTACAAAGCATGACCATAAAAAGGTGTGACTGACTTTTTACCAAACATACCAGAGTTTAAACATCCAGATTAATGTATCCCTTGGAAGGCTACGCGCTTATACTAACAATGTAGCCATCACTCAAAACCTTATCAGGACTCTTCTTTTCTAACTGCTTCCAGAGCTAGTTTATGAACTACACAAGAAAATAAAAATAACTCACATTTTATGTAGCACTCTGAAGTTTACAAAAGACTCTCTTCACTGTGGCCCTATGAGCCAGACAGTAAGTTAAAAGTGCTAATCTTTGCTTGAGGAAATTGAGGCTCAGACAGGTCCTATGACCAATCCATAATCATACAGCTCAATAAATAAATAAATGAAAAAAATGTTTGACTCCAGGTCTCTGTGATTCCTGATCTAGCACTCTGTCCACTATGTCCACTGCAGCTCTCAGTGATAATAGAGTTAAAAGTTGGAAGGATCCCTAGAGGACATTTACAATTTCTTGTACTAAAATCTGAGGCCCAGAACAATTAAGTGACTCGCGCCCAAGGCCATCTGTACATACTAAATAGCAAGCAGTGCTTACCTGAAGAATCCAGTTGCTAGAAACATCTGTTCTGCAGTGTACAGTATAGCTCAACCATAAGCCAAATCAAGTACATGTAAAAATATATTTATTTCATGGCTACTTTTGTATCCACTTAGCAGCTGATTTCCTAGTGAGATTCAAAAGCACTTCAATACTCACGAGGAGTAGTGATAGTGGCTTATGGTTTTCAGCTGTAGTTCTTCATGTCTCCCCTATCAACAACTCTCCCGAACTCATGAGTCTAGCTTCCCTTTCTTCCCCTGACTAACTTCCACGGACATGAAAAATGGGATAATCAAATGACCTGAACTGTAATGATGTGATTGATGAGCATTAAGTACAAGCTGAGTAAGAGTATGGGCAGCTAGGTTGTGCATTGGATAGAGCATGAGGCTGGGAAGATCTGAGTTCAGATACAGCCTCAGACACTTACTAGCTGTGTGATCCTGGCCAAGTTATTTAACCATATTTGCCTCATTTCCTCATCTGTAAAGTGGGGAAACACGGGAGCAAGAAAATTAAGCACCAGACAAAAGAGGTTTTTATTTATCTTAGAGGAAAATGTTAACCACTAAAGGCTTTTGAGCAGGGGCATGCCATGGCCAGATGCATACCTTAG
Organism: Phascolarctos cinereus; assembly: GCF_003287225.1. Classification (NCBI taxonomy): domain Eukaryota; kingdom Metazoa; phylum Chordata; class Mammalia; order Diprotodontia; family Phascolarctidae; genus Phascolarctos; species Phascolarctos cinereus. The sequence goes on from NW_027555514.1 coordinate 139,087,848, forward strand.
GAGGATCATTTTAAAATGGAGTGGATAATTAGAGGATGAATTAGGGAAGTAGGAAGACCAGTTAGGGAACTATAACAACAGTTAGTCCAAAAGATAATGAGGCCCAGACTAGTTGTGTGACTAGTTGTGTAAGCAGAGGTAAGGACAAGGATGCAAAATATATTATGAAGAAAGAATCCACAAGATTTAGTAATCAATAAATTTTGAGAGGAAGGATTCATGAGGGAAAGGGAATCATCAAGAAGCCTAAGACTTCATTGCTAGGTGAATGGCAGTATCATAGTGCCCTCGATAGAAACAGGCAAATTTAAATAAAGCATAGGTTTAAGGAGAAGATAAGTTATTTTGAAAGACAGAAGCAGGGGTGACTCCCCAGAAGGTCTCTTGAGCAAGATACTGAGCGAAAACTTTTATCCTACTCTCTGTGTACCATCTAGTAACTTTGGTATCCTGGAGTTTGGTATCACTTATAGGTCTTCTCTGGATTCTTGATGGAATATTGTTCTTTGGCCTAGCCCAAAAAATATAGTTAAGAAAAACAAATAAGGAAAACAGAAAAGACCAGTGCTAATATATCTCCTCAACCCAATGAACATCTATCAACTCAAAATTTTATCTGAATGCAGAATCCACCAATTACAAACAAGATAAAATTTTGCTCAAAAATAAATATTGAGCATTAGGAATCAAGGTTTAAAGGAAAATTTAGATTAAAGCCTCAAAATTTATAAGCATCTAGTTTTAAACTGACTTTGAACCTATTGGAAAAAGTGTACATTATAGATGATGAAGTCCTTCAAATAGTCTTTTTTCCCCAGTGACACTGAATTGATTGCACCAAGTCCTAGAATACTATGGGGCCTCCCAAAGAGATCTATGGCTACTCAAAAAAAGAAGAAGAAGAAGAAAAAAGATCAGTTTAGTTATTCACACATGAGAAAACCAAGTAGATAAAGAATTCATGTTGCCCAGATTATAAAACACAGTTGGGTAGGCAGCCTATTGAATTAGTTCATCATTATCTTGGACAGGCATTGCAGAAAACAGTAGTCCTACTCCCAGGGATGCAGATCTAAGTAATGAACTAATCCACAAAATGTATCTTTTGTTGCCTTGATTCAGTAGCTTAAAAGATGTTAAAAATAAAGAAAAAAAGAGATTCATTCTAGCAAAAATAAGTTATGATTATTACTAAAATAATATTTTCATCTATTATTTCTACCTTCATGTCTTGAAGCTTGCAAAATATTTCAGAAAAAAATAATAAATTATATCCTTTTGAAAAAGTGCAGAGAGACATAAGCTGAGCCAGGAATGAATACATACAATGACTATAATGATGAACAACAATAACAAATGAATGTTATGAAATGATAATGACCAAGCCTGGCCCCAAAGAAGAAATATGAGAAGATGAGTTAAGGGACTCTGTTTGTGGAACATTACATATAATGTCAGATTTTTTTGATGTTTGTTAGTTTTACTGATTTTCTTTCTTTTTTATACTTTGTTTTTAATTATTTAAAAAATTTAACAGAAATGTATTGATATAAACTTTTTTGTGATAAGTGGTGAGTCTCTTAGGATATTTGTGGCAAGGAAGAGATAATTTGGGAAATCTAGATGTTGGGTAAGGAAAAATAACAATAAAATGTATTTAGAAAAATACAAAATATATTTGTTCAGTTTATAGGAAAGATAAACAAATTAAGTAAGCTGTTACTGAAATATTTAAAATAATATTTTAGTCAATGACATTACATAATATCCTATTGTTGAAAAGTTGTGCAACAAGTTTTGCAAATTTAATCATTTTGCCATAGAGTAGGGTAAGAGAGAGAATAAATGCCCTAGACCAATGGTGTCAAACCCAAATAGAAATGGGGCCACTAAACTGTACCTAAGGGTCCCTGAAATGGCATACTGACTTTGTTTTAAAATGTAATGTTATCTATGTTTTACTGTATTTTTATTTATTTTACTAAATATTTCCCAACTCCATTTTAATCTGATTCTGGCCCCACTGACTGTGTTTTGGAGCCTGTTTCCTAGATCATACCCTTCTCCCCCCAGCTGATTACACTTTCCCCTGGATCCAGTGTTAGCATGCTGTAACATTTCATTCCCAACCGTGCAACTACACCCAGAGAACAGAGGCACCTCGCTAGGAGAGAAAGAGAGAGAGGACAAGTACCCAAATTAGATAATCCCAAACCCAAACCTCTCACCTCTGGGACAGAGAGCATCAAAGTAAAGTGGTTTATTTTTTCAGCAGTGTCCAAAGAGGTGACTTTCCAATTGACTTTAGGTTATTAAGACCTGTGAAGATAGCTCCATGAGTCCTAGAAACTCTGTAAGGATCAGGCTTTCCATGTGAGAGGAGAGTCTGATATTCCTTTCCCTTTTTCTATTGTCTTTGGATTGGTAAAAATCTTTACAAGTACCATAATAGGTAAAATTTGGTAAAATAGTATTTATTAAATTGCATCAGTATGTATTTCAAAATAAGTATGATGCCTAGGCCCAAGAGCTACCTTGTGGAAGAACATTAATTTCCAGATTGTACACTATGACAGATGGAGGACAGTGTAACTAACTAGGAGGGGAGTAGAAGGGAGTGGGCTTGTGGTTCTTCCCCCTCCCCCAACACAGTTGATGTAGTCATAGTATTTGGTCACAGATGATGAGATTACAATGTCATAATAAGTTATTAAACTTAGCAAACTAGTCACAAAATTGTGGCCACACTCAATGATCCTTTTATCAAGTGTTTACCTCTTTCTGGGGGGAAGGGAGGCAGGTATTAGAAAGAGCAATCTCATTAGATAAGAAAAATTGGTCACACCTTTACACAGTTTTAGGTGGATATCCAAGGGAGTACAGGCTCAGAAATACTTTGTAGAGGACACCCCTGAAGGGAGGAAGGAGAAGAATTCTCTTTCCTCATCCCACACTGGCCATGCTGCAACTTGCCCAGATAAGAACACTTCATCCTGCAGTTTCCTAGATCATTGGTTTCAGAAAGTTCAAGACACAGTTGAGATAACAAAGACACATATTCCAGACGGACAGAGACATACAAAATCAGTGACCTGAGAAAGAAAATATCCTCAAGGAATGGGACCTTTGGAAGTAAAAAAAAAAACTGGCTATGTCAGAGGCGTGGTCCCTATGGACCAAGCAACTTGCCTAGGAGATTGTGTATGTATAGGAGAGTAAAGCTCAGGTTTCTGGGTTTTCTACCTAGCATTTTACTATACCTTCTTAACAAATACTTTTGATAAGAGCTAGTTGGGTCTAGTTGTTCATTGTTAATGGGAAGCACATTGGTGAGGGCTCATGAGCTATAGGGTCCAGAGGACACAGGGTACTCTAGTATCTGAGGGAGTCATTTTGGGCTGCCCAACCCCTGAGTGCAGGTGTAGATTGGGGGCATATCACAGAGGAGATGTTACACGATTAAAGACTTGTGTGAAATAAAACAGACTGAAGCAATCAGGAGCAGGAGAATAACATACATGATTACAATAAAGGAAAACAACAATAATAAAAGAGACAAATTCTGAGTTATTTTTAGGACTAGTCTTGGAAAACTAAATGAGATGAAGTACCTTTTTCCTTTCAGAGTCAATAACTCAGTCTATTTTTGCTTAACTGTTTCCCTTAGGGAGAGTCCTTATTTTCTTTTGAGGAAAGAATGCTTATGTATAAAAATGATCATGATGAAAAAAGAAGGCAAATCAATAAAATATTTCTTAAAGAAGAGGGTCAATAGATGCTGGACCTAATAAGCAAAAATAACATGACACAAAAGGAAATGGACTATATTTTAACATAAAGCAAACTGGTTACTGACCAGGTATCATTTCTGAAACAACTGTGTGTTTTACAATTGAACCATCAGCCTGTTAGAACTAAGAGCAAAGTCAATACTAAATCAGAAGAATAAAGATGAGAAAAGGATACTGCATGCAATTGAGCCAACCCCAAGCTGACCTATTTAAACAAGCTATTGACAGCAGAAAAAGTGGGAAAGGCATAAAAGATTAGACAAGGGTAAATGAAATGATTTTCAAAAAAAAAAAGTAAAAGAACAGTCATCAAACTAAGATCCAGTGAGCTTTACTTAATTCCTTGGAAAACTCTAGAATGGATCATTAAAGAGATGATTAACAAAAATCTAGAAAGGAAAACTGTGATTATAAAATCCACCATAAGAACAGGCCATGTCAGGTTAACTTCATTAACTTTTTCACAGGGAAACTAAATTAGTAGAAAAAGAAATGCTACAGCTATAGATTATCTATATTTTAGTCAAGTTTTTAACAAACTATCTCATAAATTCTTTATTTAGAAAAGACAGAGAGATGCTGACCAGATAACATTAATTACACAGATTCAAAACTGTCCAGATGGCCAGATTCAAAGAACACCCCAACTGGGAGCATCTGGGATATTCTTCCAACCTACACTTTCACTCATGGGTTGGGCCCTGAGGGATGACTCCCTCACATTCTGAAGTACTCTGCGGAATTATATTCCTAACTCTAACTCAGAAATCCCCACCAATGGGATTCCCATTAACAATCAGCCACTAGACCTAACTAGTAGTTGGCAATAATTCAGTGTCAACAAAGCAGAAAGTCTTCAGTGAAGTAGCAAAGATACCTGTTCTTGGCTCTATTTTGTTTAATATTTTTTGTAAGTGACTAAAATGGATTAGATGCTATGTTTATCAGACTTGAATGATGAAGTCAGAATCCAAAAAGGTCTTCTTAGCATTGGTCTAAATTTCATGATAAGGAATTCAATAGAGATAAACATAAAGTCTTACACCTGAGTATCAAAAATCAACTTCTCAAGTACAATATGGGAAAGTTAAGGTTAACTCAGAATTGTTTTCAAGAATATCTAGGGTACTGTTAGATCAATATGAATCAGCAGTATGTTGTGGTATCCAAAATAGGGATAATTACTGAGAAAAGTACTGAAGAGAATGTCAACGACTACAGAGCTGCCTTCCCAATTCTATAAAATCATTATGGGAAAATTTTTCATATACATCCAGGACATCCAAGATGAAGATACGACAAAGGAATAGTCAGGATTTCACAAAATGATTAATGTTAAACCATGTCTTTATAGTCAAATAAATAACAGGTGTAGGCTAAAGGAAGCAAGAATCTGTCCTTTTTTATTGACTGTGAAAAAAAGGATTTGATTTGTTCAAGAAAAACAACTCCTTGTTCTCCTCCAACAAGATGTGTTATATGCATATACTTAAATCATACAGTATTCCTTAAAAAATGATTTAACAGAGAAATTTTCTCAGCAGCTCTCTAACTTTTAATATCATCAATAGCACACAACAGGAAATGATGCTCTTGTTAAAGTTGATTGTAATTGTCATGAAGGAGGTCCAGCATAGAATCCAAGTCAGAGAGGGATTCCTTACAGATCAAAGGTTCTTCTTTTTTTTCCCCTGTTATAGACCCCTTTGGCAGTTTGGTGATGCATATAGTCTCCTTCTCTGAAGGATTTTTTTTTTTGACTGAAGAAAATGATAAATTTAAGTTAGAGGCTAGTGCAAATAAAGATATTTTTTCCAACTGAATTCATGACATCATCAGAGATATATCTGACTGAAAGAAAGGTGGATTATTCCCCCCCCAATAATTATGTCATTAGATAAATAACAGCAAGAATATATAAAAGTACCATGAGCCAATCCATCGTCAGAGTACATCCTTGACACATAAATGTGAGCCCTGTGATCTCCCTGATGAAGTCTTTCCTGCAGAAATACAGATTACAAATCAGCCATGCTTTTTTCTAATGTGTAGTCTTGTCCATTCCCTACCACTATGTCATGGGCCTTTCCTCTAGATTTCTTGGAATTTTGTGGACACACACACAAAAAAATATCAGATAGGCTCTCTGTCTTCTGGGATGTCAGTTCTCATTGGTAGACATTATCACAGCCTAGGTTTATTTATAATATAACTAGAGACTTCATATATCATTCTTAGTCTAATCCTGAACTGATGCTGCAGATGCTTAAGGAAATGCTAAGATATTTGGGGTGACTACAATATTTCCCCCAACATGTCATAACTATTGGAACACTTGTCTTTCCCCAGCATGCAATACTAATAAAATAAAGATAAGATGCACCCTAGTACCACTTTCTCTGACCAGAGGCAAATGTCCTTATTCTGGGACAGATTCTCAGCAGCATCACTTTCTCTACTTAATCTCACTAACTGTATGTAGCCAGCTTCCCAGTTCCCTTTGAAATGCTCATAAAGACAAATGAAGTCCCAGCCCAGAGTCTCTGCTTTTCTGGAAAACAACAAGTCAGTGCCCTCACATTACTGACCCAACACTCTAGCCACTGCACCACCTAAACACTTCTGTAAATGCATACACAAATTACTGTTGCTGTAAAAAAAAAACCTAACTATAGCAAATTATCAATTTCCTTAAGTGTGTCACGTATCACTGTAAGCTTTCACAGTTAACATTTTTTTAAATAGCCAAAAATAGACTGTAGCTTTTTTATGTTACTAAAAATTATTAAAATTCCCTGGGAAATTATTTCCCACAGATGAATGTAACTCTTTTACACATTATTGCTGCATATAATATCTTCAAAAGCACCATTACACAACACTGGTTGAAAAATTTGCTTATTAATGTCTCATGCTATGGACTGACATCATATATCTTGGCAATAAGAGTCCATATAGTAACATTACTATAATATGGATTGAATTTCCCAGTCTGCTCTTTTAACCTTTCCTTTTTCCTAATGAGGCAAGAGAAAGACACTGAACATTAAATTCTGGATAGAGATAAAAGTAAAGTGAATTGAGTTCACACATTCAGAATATCTATAGAATTAGAGAATCTTAGAGTTAGAAACCTTTTACCTTTAGGCATTCTTATATATCACACAACTACAGACCTAAAGATTTCTTCATTCCTGAGCATCTTAAAAGGAACTGGTGTATTAAGAGTCTGGTAGTGAACCAGAACACAGACAAAGCCACACTTGGCTTGTGTGTACATTTGGAAATGATGAGAAGATAAAGTGATTTTATACCTCAGTATTTGCTCCTGTGCACTCCAAAGGCAAATATAGAAGATTTCTAGAGTATTGCTTGTATACTACCTATAGCAATTTTCTCCTATATTATCAGAGCTTATCAAAAACTTAATGAACAAGACATACTAAATACATTTTTATTTGTTGGGGTGGGGGAAAGTCCATGAAATACACAAATAGAATGGGGAACAAAAACAGCTAAAGGACTCGCTATCCTGGCTTGGCCTATGCAAGCATGGAGGACGTTTTGAATCTTGATTTCTGCTTAATCCTATTAAGTGATGAGAAAGATAGTTCCATGAGAAATTAAGAGAAGGTACTAATCAATGAAACATCCAGTTTCCAGCTTATCCCTTTGCTCTTGAATGAGACACAAACATAAACTATTGAAATCTTCAATGCTTTCTTTTGTGTTCACATATATGCCTTTCTAAGTTACTCAGAATTACTCAGTTACTGAAGTAACAATTACTCTTTCAGAAAATGAAGGAACCAGTTATCTTCCTCCATATCTGAGGCCACAAACCAAAAACTTTATTATGTATAACATTTACACACAAAAAAAGTAGTGATAGTCCCATATGTAATATAAGTTTGTTTGTTCATTCAACAAATATTTATTAAGGACTTGCTATGGACAGAGCATTATGTCAGGCTATTTGAGAAAAAGAAGACATCTAAGACATCCTCTTCATAGAGCTAACTCCTATAGTAGATACTTAGTAGTTCAACCCTGGCCAAGTCAATTACCCTCTCAGATTCAGTTTCTCATCTGTAAAATGGGGATAATAATAGTAGGCACCCCTCAAGGATATTGGAAGGATAATATCACATAAGATACATAAAGTACTTTGCAAACTTTATAGTGATATATAAATGTTAGGTCTTATTAAATGATCAATTTAGCACTTGCTAAATAAATAAATAAATGTTAGCCATTGTGCTAAGTGCTGGGGATATAAAGAAAAGCAGATGACAGTCCCTTCTCTCAAAGAGGTCATTATCTCATGGAGGAAGAAATACATATAAAGAAAAATGGGAGATGAAAGGACAAGCTATGATGAAGTCCTGTAGCCAGGGTGGGAAATGATGAAGTGACTTCCCAGGGTACCCTTCTTAGATGGGGGAAGATCTGGGGCAAACTCCCCAATGTCCATTATCCCACCATTTCTAATTAGAGAAAAGGAAGAAACCCAGGGACTAGGAGTATTGGGTGAGTTTCAGAGTTAATGTCATCTTGCAGGATGTTGGGCACTCTTGAATCTGGGCTAAGGACTTTAGACTTTTCCCTATATGATTCTGTAATTCTGCCCTTTGACCTATACTTGTCTAGAGATCATCATTGAGAGATGAATGTGTTATTTAACAAGAATTCATGTGTCCCATAAGGACTCCCAAAGTCACCCGGCAAATCTCTGATGTGCTTTTGGACAATAGCTGCACAGTCACTTGGCTTAAGTGACCACCTTGTTTTTCACAGTGCACTCCTTCAAACAGCAGGGGCTCATCTCTTTCTATGAACAAAGGAAATTAATGCAGAGCTGGTTGAATCTTGTAGGATGAACACTTGCCTCTACATACTTAGAAAAAGAGTCTCTTCTCCCCAGATGATTCACTTCCCTCTCTTAATTCTGCTAGGTTCAAGAAGATATTTCCTGCTAAGTGATTTTAGAATTCTACTCTGTAATTTTCCAGACCCATCATTCTACAATTCGTAATGCTGAGAGTTCAGCCACCAGAGCCCTGATGCCTAATTGATCAAGTGTACTTTTCAACTCCAATTTGGCACTGTGTCGAGAGGGAGGTTCCAAGAAAATACACAAGGATTATTTTGGATAATGGCACCGTTATCATCATCAATTAATAAGAGTGCACATTTGCATGAGAAATTACTTTCTGGTAAGATACACAATTATTATTTAAGTGCAATCTTTCTTTAATCAGTATCAAATTAAGGTTCTATTTTACAGTGCCAAACATGGATGGAAATTGAAAAAGTCATATAATTATTCAGAAATGTGTAAATATATGAGTAATAAAAAATCACCATAGAAATAATGACACTTTGTATTGTACTTCATAGTTTGCAAAGACTTACATATCTGGTTTGAAACTTACAATTCTATGAATTGGGTATCTATTTTTAAAGATGCTTAGCTATGCAAATAAAGTAATGCCAGTGATTGATTTTTTTTCAGGTTTTATCTCAATGTTCAGTATTTACCCTAATTAGCCCCTTTACTTGAGGAACTACCACCTATTTTGAAACAGAGGAGGTTCACACATCAGTCTCAGATAAGAATCTGAGCCAAACCTCAGCACAAACTGTTGGCCTTGCTGAGCTTAGATAACTAAATTCCCCTGAGAATCACCTAACAGACAACAGGGTATAGAAACAATGAGACATTCCTGTCCTGAACCAATGGCTAAGTCTCCTGACCTTGGCAAGGGCACATGTATCCCATATAATCAAGGATCAAAGTCAGAGCTAGGGGACATAGTGGATAGAGTACTGGATGTAAAATCAGTAAGATCAGCCTGAATCCTGCTTCAGAGACTTCCAAGCTGTGTGCCCTTCACCAAGTCCTTTATCCTTTCTCAGGTTTTGTTTCCTTATCTGTGAACGGGGACAATAATAGCATGTACCTGACAGAATTGTTGTGAGAACCAAGTGAGATAATATATGTAAAGTACCCTATAAAGCTTAAGGCATTATATAAAAGATAGGTAGGTAGTCGTAGTAGCTGTAGTAGTAAGGAAGATTGTGGTGGTAGCATTCAGGTCTTATGATCATACCAGGAGTTACACTGTAGCCACATTCCAGCTTCAATACAAAGAACCCAACAACTTCAATGAACTCAGATAGTTGGATAGGCTGAGACATTAACCAACAGTCTATAAGAACCAAGTGCTACTTCTTGATGGAGGGTGCTACAGTTAAGAAAAAAAAAAAAACATTGACAATGCAGTCAGAGGACCTGGGGTAAAATCCAACCTCTGTCGCTTACTATGTGTTTAAACTTCCTAGGACTCAGTTCCCTAATCCGTAAAATGAAGGTGTTGGATAAATAGCCTCTGAGAGCCTTACCACACTAGATCTATTATTCTTTTCACCCTAAGGTGAATGGGCAGATACTACTCTAGGTTTTGGAAAGGGGGAGGGGAAGGAGAAGGAAAGAGAGAGAGGGAGGAAGAAGAGAAGGAGGAGGAAGAAGAAGGAGAGAAGGAGGAGGAGGACAGAGACAGAGAGACAGAAAGAGAGAAAAACATTTATTAAGCATGCATACTGCTTACTATGTGTCAGGCAGTGTGCTAAGCATTCGAAATGCAAAAACATACACCAAAAAAGGCAGTCCCTGCCTCAAGAATGTTCTATTCTACTGGGAGAAGATAACAAATGAAAAGGAGGTGAAAAGGAGAAAGGGGCAGAGGGGTTGGGGAGGGGGAATTTTGGAAGGAGCCCAGGAAGAAGTCTTGGGCTTAATCAGTTTTGCAGTTAGCTTGCCTGGTAGGTGCTTCCTCAAATGGAAATTGAGCCATAAACTCACCAATCAGAGGAGGAGACTGCAGAGACTGAGGAAGGTCCCTGAGAACAGAGGTCTAGAAGGAAAGTGGGGAGTTAGGGATAGGCAGACAGCCCAACCTTTGTAGCACTTTTCAAAAAGAACAATAATCTTCTTAAGTACAGAATATTAGATTGGAGGGAATCAATAACATCATCAATAAATCATAGACACAGAATTATCTCTACATTGTCAATGAAGTCAAAATGGAACTTGTGTTAGAGCAGATTCTCTTCTCCACAAGAGAAAAGGAAAACATAAGCTAACAATTTATTTAGAAACAGCAGAGACTGAATGGATTTGGGGCACCCAAGCTGCAGGTCTTTTTAGTATCTTTCCTATCCCTGAACACAAATTTGGAAGCCAGAGTACACACCGTGATATTACCTTGTTATATAAAATCTTATCTATGCTCCTTTTAATTGTACCAGCTTATCTCTCTTAGGTGTCAGTGTTACTCAGAAAACCTGCCTTATTTATTTGCTCACTTACTCTTAACTCCTGGAAGGAAAAGTACATTATCTAGCTAGATAGGCATCCTACAATTATTACTTTCCCCCCTCAAATAAAGGGAAATAAATTAGCCGTACAAAGATTAAATGAAGATTTCCAAAGCAAAGATGCTGGCATGAATCCAATGAATATATTCAGAAGATAAATAAAATAAGGGTGAGGACTTTTATTTCTCTGATTTTATTAAGAAAAAGTAGCATGTTGAAAAAACTTGGAGAAAGAGATAGAAGGCCACCCTGGAAGTCAATAAGACCAAGACTTACGGCCCCAGGCAACTCTCTATCTGGCTGCTTAAGGAAAGAGACTTTCTATACCTAGAGTTCCCTAAAATGCTGAAATCACAGGTCTCAACCAAAAAGAGCAAGTTACTCCCTTTCTTACTTTCTCTCAATACTGTCTTGCCCAGTCTCCACTATCAAGATAGGTCGCAGACCTTAAGGATTCTCAGCTTCAATTCAATTCAACAAATACTGATTGTTCGTACTATGTAGAAGACATATGCCCTCTTCTTTCCTCTTTCACTGCCAGCACCTTGGTGTAGGCCCTCATCAACTTACACTTCAGCTACTGCAAAAGCATGTGGGCTGGTCTCCCTGCCATAATTCTCTCTCCATTCCAGTCTATATTTTATTCAGCTGCCAAAGTGATCTTTCTAAAGTGCAGTTATGACCATGTCACTTCCCCATCTCCACTCAATAAACCCCAGTGACTCCCTTTCTCCTCCAGGATCAAATATAAAGTCCTCTGGCATTCAAAGCCCTTTGCAACCTCCCCCACCCCCTTCTAGTCTTCATACCTTATACTTACTACACACACACACACACACACACACACACACACACCCATGATCCAGTGACACTGGCCTTCTTGCTATCTCTTGAATAAGATCATCCATCTCCCAACTCCAGACATTTGTATTTGTTGTCTTCCATGCCTAGAATGCTCTCCACCCTCATCTATCTTTTAGCTTCTCTGACTTCCTTCAAATCCCAGATAAAATCCCACCTTTTATAGGAAGGCTTTCCAAATGTCCCTTAATTCAAGTGCCTTTTCTCTGCTGATTATTTCTAATTTATACTGTATATAATTTGTTTGTATATCATTATTTGCATCTTGTCTCCTCCCATTTAATTGGGAGCCTCTGAAGAGCAGGGACTGTCTTTTTGCCTTTTTATTTAGCCAAGTGCCTGGCACATAGTAAGTGCTTAAAAATATTTATGGACTGACTGACACCTATTCACAGCTGTGGAATGTTATTTCCAGGCTTCTCCTAAGGGCCACAAGATTATATAACTCAGTAGCTCAGAGAGGGATTACTCTGGATCATAAGATAGGCTCATATATTAAGAAGTAGAAGCAACTTAAGAGACCATCTAGTTTGACTCCTTCATTTCATAGATGAGGAAAGTGAGGCCCAGAGACATTAAGTGACTTGTCCAAAATTATACAGATAATAAGTGGCAGTGGCAGGATTGGATGCATCAGAGAATAACTATTACAGTTGAATTTGTAGTTGGCATTCTTCTTTGAAAGCACATTAGACATTTGAGGCTCAGGAAGCCAGGGGCTATTTCTGCTCTAATTCTCAAAGAGTTCTATCATCTTGAGGAAATATTAAGGAATCTGGAAATGCCAAAAGCATCAACATCTCCTTTACCTCCCAAATCTGTAGGTCTCTAATAGGTTCTTGGGACATTTTCAGCTCCTCACTCAAGCAAATGAGAAATATGGAGTTTGAATGATTTACTAGCTAACTATCTTTTTTCCTTCTACAAATAAATAATAACATACTTTTCTCCTTGTTATTTTTGCCAATTGCCCATAAAACTGCCTTGTATTTTAGGGGATATGTTTTAATGTTCAATATGATCAAATGGATCAATAAAAAGATAATAGGTATGGTACTGATGGGGTATGGGCCCAAGCTGAGACCTTTGCCCCTCACCCCAAAAAGAATTTAGGTCCCATTTGTCCATGGGCCCCAGAAAACCCTTGAACCCTATTTGAACTTTTACCTTGTCAAGGAAGTCCAGCAGTCTCCTGAGGTTATTATTCAGATCAACTGGCTCTTCTTTACTGTCTGGGCCCTATTTCCCAGTTCTTTGTTACCTTCATTAAGCCTAGCCCCTCTATTGTCTATTACTGGCCTAATATTCCTCTATCTTATCCAGACCCCATTCAACCTCCAAGACACTCCCATTGGATTCTCCCAGGACCCTTTCCTCAGTCACCCCAGCTTCAAGATCCTATTCCCAGCCCCTCTTCTGATCACCCCAAACTACTTGGTTATATATAAAAACCATCCTGGCCATCATTTAAGGGCTGAGACTTCCTCATGCCTGCTCATCCTTATGAGCATCACAAGTGTTCAGATTCCTTAAGAGTCTGGCCTACATGGTTCATTTTTAATGAAACTTGTCTTTGGCCGAAAGAAGGTTTGAGTTTAATTCTTTTGGGCAAGATCCACGTATGGTGATTTGGGGATCCCAGCACCCCTAGCACTAAACCTCAACAGTACCATATTGTCAACATCAGGTCTGTTTTCTGGGAAGCAGTGCCATATAGGGGATAAGGTCCTGGGTCCAAATCTTACCTCAGGTACTGACTACCATGGGCAAGCCACTAACTCTTCCAAGACTAAGGTGCAACATCTTTAAAATGGAAGCATCCCAATTGTGAGTTTGGCACTTGGCAACTGAAAGCACAATATAAATGTCATGAATACTGCTCCCTTCTCAACAAAATCTGTTCTGCCCCTAAATGAAGAAGAAAGGGCACGGAAATCAGGACCACAAAACTTTACATGGCAAACTGTTGAGAGGCAGTTGTCAGTCAGTTAACAGTGCACTTGGCTTCCAATTTCCTTTCTGTCCCTATGTGATCCTTCGGTAAACTCTTTAGCCTTTATGCCTTCATCTGTAAAATGAGGAGATTGGATTACATGGCCTCCTAGGTCTCTCCCATCCCTAATCTATGATGCTATGGCTAAGAGCATTTCAGTCAGTTTTTGTGCCAGAAGACCTATCCACAGATAAAGCAGTCAGATTTTATCTCTCTATTCATTTGTGTTTCTTCCTACACAATTCAACTGATAAAACTAAAACTCATAATCCCAACAAGTTGCTGTTTTAAAGGGATGCAAAATATGAAATCCAAGCCCTTTTTATAGCCCTCAATTTGGCAATTGAGGCCCATGAAACTTTCAGGGTATTTACACAATGACAGCCCACAGTGTCATGTATTCTCCCTGAAGCTTAGTGCCTAATGCATGTGACTATGGAATACTCACTGATGAGAAATTATTTAAACAATGGTCAATTAGCAAAGTCTAATAAAATGTGCAGAGAAGTCATTAAAATGAATCACACTTGAATTCTTTGCTTCATTGTGTTCTTTATAATTATATGCATATTGACCTTTTGTAAATTAAATCATATTTTGCCTTAATTTGCATTGTAATTTTAAAGATGATTGATCTTCAATTGGCAATTGTTCCTCACACTTTTGCTTTAAGCTCCTCTTCCCCTTTTGTTTTCCCTCCTCCCTCCCTTGCCTTTATCAATTACCAAAGAGTTAATGGTCAGTAAATAAGCACTTCCTGGTGCTAGAGAAGATTAATATTTAAAACTACCCTTTAAGTACTTTTTTAAAGTGAATAAGCTATTTACAGTAAATAATCAACTTGTAATTTTTTCTTTATTTGGGCTTTTCACATATATCATGTGAAGATAATGTTGGGAAACATGACAAGGTACTAGAAATGTTTTACATAACATGTGAAGCTTATAAAGAAATTTATACAAGATAACTCTGTAAGTTAGGTAGTGTAAGTATTAGTATCATTAGTAGTCACTATTTTACAAATGAAGAAACAGAGATTAGCAGTAGCCTGAAAAACATGCCATCAAATCATCTTTTATCTACTTTCTGTCTTCTGCATGTATATATCATCTCCCCTGGCTAACAATAATAATGATAGTAAATATTTACATAGTTCCTACTATGTGCCAGGCACTGTGCTAAGTGCTTTACAATTATTTTCTCATCTGATCCTTACAACAACCCCGAGAGGTAGGTGCTACTAATATCCCTATTTTACAGATGAAGAAACTGAGGCAAACTGAGGTCGTGACTTTCCAAAAGCCACTCAGCTAGTAAGTATGAGACTGGATTTGAACTTAGGTCTTCCTGACTCCAGGCCCAGTGCTCTCTCTATTGTATTCACTTGCTAATTATGAGCCCTTTGAATAAAGGAACTGTTTGTTTTTTCTCTTTTTATCCTCAGAACTTAGGTCAGAGCCTAGCTCCTAGTAAGTTCTTAATAAATGCTTCTTGAGTGATTGTATAATTGACTGGTGAAGTACAAAGTTCTCCTTTCCTCTTCTGTCTTAACCTAATGGTCCCCAGAAAGTTTATGATAGGAATCAGCAGATATTCCTCATCTCCTTACAATTCAAAGCAAGAAGTAATTATAGTATCTTTGACACTAGATATTTATAAAGACAGAAAAATACACCAAATACAATTTAATGCAGATTCCAAAGCTTCGAAAATGAACGAAATTAAATTAAATACATTTTCTATGATATAGGCAGGAGAAAACTTTGTTGCAAGTTGACAAGCTGTTCAGGAGAAAGTATGGTAAGAAAAAAAGAGCTGAGGGATGATGAGTGAATCTTAGGAGACAGTTAAATTTAAGAGAGAAGCGAATGAAGTGGATTAATAAAAGAGACAGAGAATAAGCATCCAGAACATGAGAAGAGCTAAGATATTATGGCACTACGGAAGCTCAAAAAGGAGAGAATTTCACAGAAGAAGCACTCAGCAGTGTTAAATACGGCAGATAGGTCAAGGACAATACAAGCTGAGAAAAGACCATTGAAGTTGGCAATTAGGAGGTCTCTTACCAATATATGATTCAATGAGTGTTTCACTGACCTCAGAAATCATATGAATAAATGCATAGAAGAAAAGTTCTTTACAAATCCATAAATTCCATGCCTCTGAAATCAAAGGAGTAGAGGGATCACACACATCAGTAATCATTTTAAGACAGCTCTGGAGAAATATAAGAACTTCAGCTAATGAAAAATATGCAAATGCAGCTCATTACATTTTAGTGTTAAGTGAATACACTAAGTAATGTCACATAAATGTACTCTGCAAATTTGGAAAGGGTTTACGATTTGCTCCTAATGGTAATAGAGAAAAATTAATTCTTAATTGTAATACCTAAGTCCCTAAGGACAACACAAGGATTGGCTGCCCCATACAGTCTTTATTGAGACATAAATAATCTTAATTTGTGTGTGTTTCAAGCTTGCAAAATTGGAATTAATTTTTATAAATAATTTGAGTAATTTCTCTAGAATAGACTACCAGAATGTAATATTGGGTAAATAGAACAATGTAGCCTGAGGTAATAAGACTCATTGTTTCATCTAGTCCTAATTTCATACCGCAGTCCTTAGTAACCAACTTCCCAACATATAAAACTTAAAATAATTTAACATACCAACTGTAACTAATTGAAGACAAAACTCAGAGATCTCTTTCATGAAATCACTCTCCAATAGCCTCAAACAGCCTCAGATAGCAATTACTCCCTCTGTCTCCCTTAAAAAAAAATAGAATACAAAGCAAAACAAAAACCAGAAACCAAAAGATTAAGGGTGAAGAAGTCAGAATGGCCATGTAAACAGCAGGACTCTGGCAATGGAGGAGGTTTTTTTTCATATTGTTTACTTACAGCAGGCCTTCCATATAGTAATAAAATTTGTTGAATTGAATACAGAGAAATCTAGTTCCAGGAATCTAAAAGCAAAAGGCAATCTTAAAACTCCATATAAATGTATTATTTATTAAGTATAGCAATTAAAGTCACCAAATCCATGCAGCATTTCATTCACTTGTAGAAAACTGGGACAATGATTTTGTCACCCTGTCTGAGCAGCTGAAGCAAAATCAGGTGTGTCTAATAAATTTCAGGCCTGGGTCATAACAGGTTGTCTATTCTGTCCAGAGAACAATAGAAATACTGCTATAGGCCATCAGAAGAGGACTCTAATGATTATCAAGTTGTAGACAATTGAATGTACCAGATTTATTATTATTGTTTTCATGATGTCTGATTTGGCTACAGATATACACATTGCATCTCTAAAAACTTCCTAAACAATTAGATTAGTTGTATATTAAAAAAAAAAAAGATGCCTCTCCTGCAAAGCCAGATCTAGCCAATCAAAACTGAAATCTTTACATCCCATTGTAAATAAAATTACTCTATTTAGATGTGTAGTTAAATTAATTGCTGAGTTTATTGGGCAGGAGAGAATTTTAAACTTTACATTTGTAATCCGCACATAAAAAAAAAGTAGCTTACAAACATTTCTCATCACCCAAAAGAGCAAAAGCAAGTGTAGGGAATGAGGAGGTGGAGGTAGGAAGGTGGAGAACAAATGGTATAGAGACTGAAAATTTTTTTAAAAAAAAAGATTTGCCAAAGGCAATCAGGAAGTAGTAAATGTGATTAATAAAATATTTTGATTCGAATTTTATTTCAGTTCAATTCTATGAATGGAAGTATTTGAAGGAAGGCATTTTGAAATTAATTTCCTGAAAACCAATGTGACCTATTTTTCATTTGCCCTAAAATTGTGGAAAGTTGGTGTCCTAACAACAAATACACTTTGATCAGAGGAATAGTGTAATTTGTAAACTACTTTGTCTCTTAGAAAGTACCCAGGTATCTTACAAGGAACAATCTAACTTAAAGGACTAAAAATATATAGAATGGCAAGAGCAATTAGAATCCGTAATAAAAATCAAACATAAAATCACTGTACCATGCCAAAGGCCTTTTGAAATAAAAGAGTTTCACAGAACATAAAAGGGGGCTAATTCAGTAGTTGTCCTCAATTGGAAAGAGAGGGCATTCCATAGCCCCAGGGTAAGAGGCAGAAAGAAATTCTTAGTTGCATTCTTGAAAGTTTCAGTTCAAAAAACCTCTTCCACTATGATTCCCTCATTCTTCTGTATTTATCTCTTTTTACCACATACTCTCTGCCTGGAGAATATAATCACCAGAGAGAACTTTAACTCTGAAGGTCAATTCTCAATCTATAGATAGATGTTTCACCCGGATTCTATCCCCCATGGGCCATTTAGTTTCATACAGAGAAATTCTGTTCACAAACAGAATGCAGCCAACTGTCTCACAAATGTTCACTATTAGTTACATTGAGGAAAAGGTAAGAAAGTGAGGAGGGCTTAGACCAAGTCACCAATGCTACTTGATGAAGGGAGGAAAAGCATCTCCAATACTATGCTTTTCTGACAGAGTTATAAAAGCGGTATCTTTATTAAAGGCTCTTTCTACCAAAATCTACAATTTTATATTCTGAACCTCATATTAATAGAAAGAACAAATGGTGTCTGTACACATATGTTTGTACAGTGATTTAAAGTTTACAAAGTGCTTTCAGAAACACAACTCAGTGAGGTAGGTGCTATCATTATTGTTATACCCATTTTGCAGATGAAGAAACAGGTTCTAGGGATGAAGTAACTTGTCAGAATCACACAGCTAGGGAATCAACCAAGACAGGAATTCAAACAGTTCCCCTGCCTCTAGGTCTAGTACTTTTTCTACATGTGGGCATACAAGTGGCATACCCTTCTCTTCTCTGCTATTGCCACCACCCTGATTACAGGCCCTTATTTCCTCATACCCTGACTATTGTGATAGCCTGCTAGTTGGTCTGCCTGCCACAAGTCTCTCCTCACTTCAGTCTATTCTAGTCCATCCTCCATTAAGTTGAAAAATGATTCTTCTAAAGGGGCAGGACCATGCCATCCCTCTATTCAATAAATTCCAGTGGCTCCCTATCACCTCCGGGATTAAATATAAAATCCTGTTTGTTATTCAAAGCCCTTCATAACCTAGCACCCCACTTTCACCTTTCCAATTTTCTTGCACTTTACATCCATATCCCCACCACCATCACTCCACCCTGCTCCTCAATTACACACACACACCCATCCATCCCCCACACACACACACACACACGCCATGTACTCTTAGATTTAGTGACAGTTGTCCCTTGAACAAGAAACTCCATCTCCTGACTCCAGGCATCAGCACTGACTGTTCCCCATGCTCTCCAACCTCATCTCTGCCTCCTGATTTCTCTGGCTTCCTTCAGATTCCAACTGAAATCCTGCATTCTACAAGAAACCTTTTCCCAATCCCCCTTCATTCTAGGGCCTTCCCTCTGTTGGTTATTTCCTTTTTATCCTGTGTATAACTTGTTTATGTGTACACAGTTGTTTGCTTGAAATCTCCTCCACTACATTGGGAGTTTCTCTAGAGCAGAGTCTGTCTTTTTGCCTTTCTTTGTATTCCCAGAATTTAGCATAGTGCTTGGCATGTAGTAGGCACTTAATAAATGCCTATTAACCAGTTAGAGTCAACAAGACCTGCTTTGAATGCTTCCTCAGCCGTAAAATGAACTTACTAGCTAGTACTCATATTTACTAGCTGTGTGATCCTGAGCCGGTCCTGCTTCACTCTCCTCCACTATAAAATGGGATAATATTAGCTTTTAATTCACCAAGTCGTTGTGAGGATCAGATTGTAAGGATCAG
This sequence comes from Phascolarctos cinereus, assembly GCF_003287225.1. Taxonomy (NCBI): domain Eukaryota; kingdom Metazoa; phylum Chordata; class Mammalia; order Diprotodontia; family Phascolarctidae; genus Phascolarctos; species Phascolarctos cinereus. The sequence continues at coordinate 139,107,678 of NW_027555514.1, forward strand.
ATGAGGTGACATAATTAAAGTGCTTTTCAAACCTTGAAACTCTTTGCAAATGTTAGTTGTTAGTCTTAGTATTAAAACACACTGTCCTACATAATTCTCTGTGTATGACAGGAAGTTAATAAATGTGTGTTTAAGTTGATTTCTTTATTCAATAATCTTTCCTATGATTGACTCACAGTTACCCTAGGTCAGTGGTCAGGAGCTTCTTAATGGAAAAGAGCAATTTAAGAGCAATCTTCATAAAATCTCAGCTAAGGGGGAAAAAAGGTAGGAGAAGAGGGAGAGAAAGAGAGAAAGAGGGAGAAGACGTTCAATCACATCACTCTCTCAACTCCCAGGACAGCCCACATCCCCTAATGAAATCCTCACAATATCAAGAGAACTCCAAGAAAGACTTATAGGAGTCAGTCACACATAATTGGGCAGATGGATGAGTTGTGATTTGCATCTTTGAAGGGAATACCCTTATTTATGAGATCAAAGAGGCCTGGAATATTAGATTACAGTATAATATAGTCCTTGGGTGTGGCTTTTTGACTGAGTCCAAGTTTTACAGAACAAATCCTTTTATTAGGGTGATTGGTTCTGTGAAGTTTGGATTCAATCAAAGGGCCACACTTGAGGACCTAGAGGGCCACACGTGGCCTCAAGGCCACAAGTTCCCTACCCCTAAATTATACCCTAGGCCTACCACCATTAACTGGCACAGAATAGGCACTTAATAAATATTTCTTGCAATTCATTGAATTGAATGACTCTTGACCTAAGCAAGAATCCTCCTTTTCTGTGTCTTTTTCAAGATATCATCTACTTTGTCACTCAGTGTGCTCTTCCACATGATAAATTCTAGAAAAACATTTGTCCCTGCAGATAAATTTGTTTGCTCTCTTAGTCAGAAAATGAAAACTGTGTAAGTCAACAAATTTCTCTTTGCCCTAGTTCCCAACTGTGGGCCCCCCTCCTTTTCCTTTGCCCCACTCCCCTCCTCCATCCCTAAAGCAGACTGTATTCAGAATCTAAGACTCTGACACCCTTTTGGGGTGGGAACTAAAAGGTTACATCTGGGAAATTTCTGGGTAGGGAGGAAGCATAATTACCAGGAGAACTAGCTAAGATCTGTAACTAGGCAGATGGATCATGGAACCAAAACACCCAAAGTCTTCTGTTGTATCTGAAGGAGAAGTCAGGTCCAAACAATAATCATATAATATAATAGGAGGAAAGGTCTGTGGCTGATTAGAATTTTTAAGTACTGAGGCAATAAAAAGAGAATCATGCTTGACCGAGTTCTCTTGGTTTTCCACATTAAATTATTTTGTGCATGCGAACACCGCATTGATGCCAGAAGGCTCTTAGCTGGCCTCTTCCTCTAGTTCAATCTGCAGTCTCTTTACTCCCTTCTACTGACTCCTGCCTTCACTCTTCTCCATAAGATCAAGCATTTAGAGTTGGAAGGGACCGAAAAGCATATTCCATCCATTCCCTCCTTTTAAATATAAGAAAACTGAGGCTCAGAAAGATTGAGTGACATATCTATTCTGACCCACAGCCTTCTGATTGTAAACCTTATGACTTCCACTGAGTCCTGATCAGTGATGGTCAATTCTAAATGGGCAGTGAATACCAACAACGTAGAGGGGGAATTCAAGTAATCATTTCACCTTAGAAACCTTGCAGCACGTCTTAGATGCTATGCAGCCTATGTTTACACAGCTTATGTTCTGTATTTATCTTCTTTTGTCCTATTTTATACTATTTAATATGGCAGGTAACCTCAAATCCTTTTTGATGTGGATGGGACGTAAACAGAGACAAAGATAATAATAGCTTTTGTTGTTGTTCAGTTGTTCAGTTACATCCAATTTTTCATTATCCTGTTTGGAGTTTTCTTGGTAAAGATATTGGAGTGGTTTGCCATTTCCTTCTCCAGATAATTTTACAGATGAGGAAACTGATAATAATAATAACAGACAATAATAACACTAGTGTTTACATATGCCTTTAGTATTTTCTAAGTGCTTAATAAATATTTTCCTATTTCACCCTCACAACAATCCTGGGAGTTTGGTACATTATTAGCCCCATTTTATAGATGAGGAAACTAAAACAGATAGAGGTTAAGTGACTTGTTCAGGGTCACACCCCTAGGAAGTACCTGCACTAAGATTTGAACTCTGGTCTTCCTGACTCCAGGATGAGTGTTCTGTCTACTATACCACTTAGCTGCCAAATAGAAGAAGGGTAGTGAAAAAAAAAAGAGCATGAATTCTGCCTCTGATACATACCAGCCCCAAACAAATCCATTCAAGCATTTCCAAGCAGCTCACTAAGATTATAGGCTTCTGAAGTATTTCTGAATCCTAGTGTAGCCACCCACCACCCCACCTATATTAAAACAAAAGCCAAAACCAACAAAAGGGGACCATAATGAGATATTTTAATAACAACAGTTAAACAAGAAGCTTTGTGCTGTGCTCTCTGGTTCTACCCAGGTTCAAAATGTCATATGCAAAGCACAGAGCAAAGACTATAAATTGTTGAACAGTTGACAATACTCACTGTTAGAGTGAGGATTCTCACCAAGAGTTCTTGATTTCAATGATACTAGATTTGAGCCAAAACACATGAAATTTTCACACTGAAGGGAAATTTCTCAACTCCCTCTAGCAAATACGTGGTATTGCCCAAGGTATATAAAGGTTAAGTGTCTCAGCTAAGATCACACAGCTACTTTCAGCCACAGGATTTGAATCCCAGGTCTTCTAGCACTCCATCCACTAGTCCATGCTATGTCTCGTGTGTGTGTGTGTGTGGTGTGTGTGTGTGTGTTGTGTGAGTGTGTACATATACACATATACATATATTTGTGTGTATATATAGTTAAGGTAGTAGAATTCCTAATTCTCACATTTATATGTAAAAAATACATACAGAGAAGAACTAGGAATTCTACTATTTTAACTAAGGCTTTCTACATTTAATGGTGAAATGAAGCACATTTGCTGTGCTATTTTTTCTTCTTTGTACTTCTTGGAAATTTCCTCCGATTGTGTTTAAATGTAAGGACTTGACTCCAAAGATAACTCTGTTCTTGCTAATTAAGCGTTATTGTAGGTAGCATAAAACTATATAAAATTAGCTTGTGATTCATATCTCAAGCACATAAAGCTTGGTACTCATATTTTTCAATGATCAGTCCAAATGTAATTTTGCCTTTCAGTAATGAATTTGTCATGTAGAAGAAAGGAAAACTTTCTAAACCAATCTATTGTTGTGGAGTAATTAGTGTGATTTTTGCTATGTAAATTTAAAAAACCTTACCCTTAATAATTCTAGAACCAAATAGGAAAAAGAAAAAAAAAAGCTGATTTCTAATTATGAAAACAAATTCCTACATGTTTATTGTGGAACCCAATATGTTCCAAAACAAAACACTTACCACCTCAGAGAACTTTGTATTCAAGGGTCATTGAACATCCACATTTTCCTAGTATATCAAAATCCCTGACGAGCTTTGACAAATAACATTATACCATTTATTCACAAGGAAATGTTCAGTTTTATATTACTTAAAGGTATTTTTCTCAGGACTATATGAAGGTATTGGGTACTAATGGGATCCCATAAATAGTTACGAGACCTCAAAATCAGTCAATGAGTACTTATTAAGCATCTGCTCTGTGCCAGACACAGTGCTAAGCACTGAGAATACAAGGACAAAAGCAAAACAGTCCCTGCCCTCAAAGAGCTTGTATTCTAATGGGAGAGAGAACATGTACATATTCGGGAACATGTAAAACATATGAGAATAAAATACAAGGATAAGCTTTGAGGACATAGTATGAGCAGCAACAGGCACAAAGACCTCCCATAGTAAGCAGAGATTAAGCTGAAGGCTGAAGGAAACAAGGGGTCCAAGAGTCAGAGATCTTCACAATGGCATTCCATGCACTGGGTATGGTTAGTGCAAAGTCATGAAGAGGGGACATGGTGAGGGACATGAAACACAGTGAGGTATGTGAGGAACAGAAAGTTTTAGAGAGAGAAGACCACTTCCTTTGTCCACCAATGTTTGCCAGGAGCAGAGTGAGCTCCCAATTACAAGCAGGCCAAAAAGCCTTTCTTTATACCAGATCTGGAGTTGAATGGTTTGCTAATGACTGACAATTTCAATGACCAGTGACAGGAGACACAGTACCCTGTCCAGTTTGACTGACTCCTCTTCTCAATTGATCTAATACTAGAAGATTCCATGAAACAGTTTAAGAAAGCAAAGCCACCACTGTTGTCATTGATGCCAAAGCTTTTGTTTTTGTATACCCAGCAACAAGCACATAATAAGCCCTCTAAAAGTGCTTATTGGTTAATCGTCCCAAAGAAAGTCTCTCTGGATTGGTTGCTGCACAGTGGAGTTGCTGGGCTGCCAGAGGGCATCATGAGAGCTCCTGACACTAAAGCAGAAACATTCATAGGACTACAGGGATATAAAACACAAACTTCATCTACTTGCCAGAGCTGGCTTTGAAAACACTAGAGTGAGACAATGACAGAAAGGGTGGAATAAGTAAGTTCCGTGAGCCAAGTTAACTAAGTTTTTGCAAACATGAGCTCTTTGCAAGTGCAATGTTCCAATTGAAGCTTCTCTGAAGACTCACAGTTCTCACTAAAATGAATCTAGGGCATAAGGGAGAATCTCCCCAGAGGTGCTATTCTAATTAAGAACGATAATAAAAATCTCCATTAAAACTCTTATTCTGGGCTATCCATTAGGACCATGACTAGAGTGACATCAGTCTTTCTTCCAGGTTTAAACATCTCTATTTGTTCCAGTGCAGTGAATATTAAACTGTGTTCTCTGGAACCCTCGGGTCCTATAGGAGATTTCCAGAAAAGTATGAAAATCGTTTGGCAATGGCATATGATTTGTTGGTAACAGATCATCTTCTTTTGGAGGGGAAGGGGAGAAAATTAAGAAGCCTCTAACTCCTCATTTCATGTATCATAGGAACAGGGATTAAGGGTTAAATCAGCCTGACTTCTTTGGGGAAATGGAGTAGGTGAAGAGGCAGTACCTTTCCATAAAAAGTATTGTGATTACTTACCAAGTGGCCCAGTAAGGTGGGATTCAGAGAAACTCTCAGTGGAACTCAATATAAACTGAAGCTAACTCATCATTCCAGTTCATTGAGAAGAATATATTTACTTTGATATTTACATTAAAACCTTTCCTGATTTCCCAGCTACTAGTACTCTGCCTCCCCAAACTGCTTTGTATTTATATTGTATGTTATGTATACAGTTAATGGTAATAATATTTAAATCATGCCTTGAGGCTTGCAAAGTACTTTTTATGTAATACAGTTGATACTCATTCATAGTACCATAGAGTCCCTGAGAACACCAAATTAGCAAATACTGATTCATTGCCCCTAGAGGAAATATAGGGTTAGGTTCCTGTGAAAGCCTTCAGTCACAACACTTATTTTAGTACTTTCTGGAGCATCTTCACAAACAGACTGGTGAATTTCTTCTTCCTTTTTCTGGACATATGAAATGGAAATTGGAAATTCCCCTTTAAATTAATAAGATCACTCAAATAAATAGGTTCAGTTCAAATCTCGGTCATGACCGTTCCATAACTCCTGAGTGTTCTTGGCCTAGCATTCCAGGAACTAGCCATTCCTAGGTCACGTTGACATGGAGGGTTGGCTCCTCTCCTTGTGAGATGTGATGTTATTAAAAAACAAAATACCAAGCCTCAGGCGGATGGGAGCGTGGCTAAGGTCAGATGTGTATTGAACAAACCATGAATAGCGCATGCATCAAAAAGGACTTCTTGGCCCCAAGCCTTCTTTGTTTAGAACAATATAAAAACACTGCGTCCTGTAAGCCCGCTGAGCCTCACCTGCGGGAAGGACGCTTCGGCCGAGAAAATCTTTACACAATTCAAGTTTGTACGGGCTGCAACGGGGCTCCCAGCCGTTGATTGATTTTGGAGGTTCCCTTGAATTGGTGATGTATTCTCTTCCATTACCGACTCTCTTGATCGGTGCCATATTATTGATTGTTCTTATTATTATATGCTTTCTATGCAAATTCAAACTATCTGTGCTTTGCTTCTTCTAAATAAATTATCTATTTCTTATTATTTTCTGGTGCATTGGAGAGTGTCATTTATAGGAGCGAATCCGAACCTCACTAAATCGTATTAATACAACATACCATTTTGTTGATTCGTTAACATTGAACTCATGGCCAACTGCACTATAACTCATGCCTGAACAAAGCTTATCTAAAATATGTATTTTCTCCATAAGGCACATTACAGTCTGCTTGCATTTAGAAACACTAGCCAGCACTTCAGCCCTATACTTGGGGGCCATTTTAAACAGTGAAATCACCGACAAGAGGCACAAAAATTTAAAAAAAAAAGACAGTGATACTAAATAGTCCATGAAGGGACCACTTGTTTACAGTATGAGAATTAAAATAAGAAGGCATCTTGTTTAACCTCAGCTGGGAACATGTGTGCTAGGTAACTCAAATTTTTTCACCACTCTTAGCATGTCCATAAATGATCACAAAAGCACCACAAGCACTAATTTGAGGGTTACAAATAAATTTTAGCAAGTAGGTGAATCTGCAAATAATGAAGATTGACTGTACATATATATGGTGTGTGTGTGTATATGTGTTCTTTAGCTCATTTTACAGATGAAGAAACTGAGGCAAACAGGGTTAAGTGACTTGCCCAAGATCACACAGCTAGTAAGTGTCTGAAGTCAGGTCTTCTTAACTCCAAGCCTGGCACTCTATCCAGTGAGCCCTCTAACTACCCCTATATAATACACATACACACAGGCACACACACACACATATACACATAATTTGATCTTCATGACTATTCTATGAAGCAGTTTATTATTAATTCCATTTTACAGATGGAGAAACTATAAATTGATGCCATGGGAGATTAAGCAACATGTTCACAGCCAGTTAGGTGTCTGAGGCAGGGTTCATTCTCAGATTTTCCTGACTCCAAGGCCCATTTTATCTGCTATTCCACCTAATTTCAATACTCATATGTATGTGTTTTCACTCCCATTATACTATAGGCTCCTTGAGGGCAAGATTGGTTCCCTTTTTTTTCTTTATAGCTGCCCACATGCAGCCAGCCAGTAACAGATAGAATACTGAGCCTAGCATCAGGATAGTTCAAATACAGCATCAGATGCTTCAAACTGTATGACTTGGAAAAGTCACCTAACTGCTGCCTGCCTCAGTTTCTTCATTTGTAACACGAGGGTGATAAAAGTACCTATCTCCCAGGGTTGTTGTAGGGAGTAAAGGAGATAGCATTTATAAAGCATTTAAGTTCGAGGTCATCTTTTCCAAAAAATGCATTCAATATCTATAGTGAAACATGGATTTAAATATTCATAGGAACCTAGCAAGGAAGCACAGGACTTAGGAATGTCCACATTCTTAGCTCATGTTTGCAATTTGGAACTGAAGGCTTTAATGCTCTTGGTCTCTTCAGGAGAATATTCTCTCTCTCTCTCTCTCTCTCTCTCTCTCTCTCTCTCTCTCTCTCTCTCTCTCTCTCTTTCACACACCCAACACACATCCACACACACACCCCACACACCCACACATCCACACACACACACACCCCCATCTCACCATCTGCTTCTGTACTCATTGCTCCTTTCATCATCCCTCTTCAGATGGGTAAATCCTCCTCTCTTTTCTATTCAAAAACATTTATAAGCTTTTTCCATGTGTAATCATTCTTTAAAGGATATTTAGAAGGTACTACCTTTTAATGCAAATAGCAGTTCTTTTTAAGCCGAAGAATTTCAGAGCTCATCACTGGCTATCTATAGGCTACACAGACCAGCCTAGTCAATTCATTCACTTACAAGAATTCAATGTCCTACAATCAGAACAGAGTTGCCAACAACATAGCTAAGGCTGATTAATCAAGGCAAACAAACCTAGCCAACACACCAAGATAGAAAACAACCACAAAACACCCTTGACTTTTACTTCTTGGGCCAGAGGTGGCAGCAGAGAGCAGTGGGCCCTTACGGAAAGAGACAGGAGAGATTCACCTCTCTCCAAATCTAGGTGGCACTAAAGGGCAACAGTAATTACTGAAGTTCTTAACCAATAAAATCAATTCTCTTTCCCATCAATTAGAAATCACTTAGTAGAAGCTTTCTGTCAGCTGGCCGCTTCTAAAAACCGCAGTTTCAAAAGAGCTGTCTCCCTGCTGTCTCTTTAATTCTTCGGCTCAGGTTCCCATGTATGGTTCTTCTATCAAAGTTTCTATACCTGGTTACTATCTCCTCAATGGCTTATATGAAAGCCTTTCAGTGATTTGCCTTTCACTTAAAAAGAAATAACTCTCCAAACTTTCCCTATAACATATAGTCCTTTTAAATCATACTTCAGTTTCCAAGTTTTCCATGATTTTTTCTCTCAGTTTTATCCTTTTTATTCATAAAATCTATAAGTAAATAAGCTGAGTTTGCCACAATTCCCTAAAGCTTTAAAGTCTTCAATACAGTTCAATGGTACTTTTGGTATCTTTGAAACTATTCTTTACATTTACCTATCAGTCATTAATAAATACAATTATTTTCATAATGCCTCTTTAAAACATTAAACCATTGACAAATACAAGTATTTGTCATTCTACATCATTCACAATGATTTAATTTTTTATATTTATATAACAATTAACTATCTGTACAAAGCTATTCAAATCTCATCTGAAAGCAATTTTTATTAAAAACAAAATTTGTTTCCTACTTATTTTAGATATCTAAATGTTCACCTACAACAGTGCCAATTTCTTACATCCTTAGTTAATATAACTCTTCATGTTTACACAAAAATACAATCTATTCTCATCATTCATAGTAGTTATGTTTTACAAACTTGCTATGAACATTGACTTAATAAATATTGGACTGTTGCTTCTGACGAAAATACAGGGATAAACTCACGTGACCCTCTGGTCACATTCACTTTAGCACTTTTTAGAGTAGCCTCATATACAGATTTCCTCTGCCCTTTTCTGGATGTACCATATTGTTGATTCACTACCAATGAACTCATGGCCAACACCACTATAATTCATGCCTGAACAAAGTTTATCTAACATATGCATTTTTTCCATCCATAATAATGTGAATGGAAAGAACTACAACAAAACAATAGAAATTGAATGCTACCAAATTAGAAGGGCTCCAAGTAAGAAATATGAGAAGGTCTTTTTTGCCAACTTCAGAGTATAATGTGTGATGTTTTTTGATATTTTGGTTATTTTTACTGAACCTGTTTCCTCTCTTTTTTAATTTTCTTTTCTAAGAGATGACTCTTTGGAAGAGGGGAAGACAAAAGGGAAACGTTGTGAAAAATAGGTTATACAGAAACAAATGATACCAATAAAATGTTGTTTTAAAAGAGAATGAGAGAACATTAATTCAACACACTCACTTTGCTGCAGAGGAAAGAAGCTTCACGAGATAGTTTGACTTCTCCAAGGTCATACAGCTATAGTAACAAAGCAGGGTTCAAACCCAGTCCCTTCATTTTAACTCCCGCATACTTTTCAATAAACCAATAGGTGTGACAAGCACTTTGAAAAGTTAAAAGCTTTTTCAAATAGAAGGTATTACTACTTTTATGGCTAGCTTAGGAAGATCCATGCCGGGGAAATGCACAAATAGACTAGATGGCTTTGCAAGGTCTCCTACACAGCTGAGATTCATCCATATTAAATAGCAAGACAGCAGCAGAATCTGAAATAGCCTAATATTGCTGACTTGTAAACTCTTACCATGATACTAAGTCATATACTTAGTAATTTCCTCCTAAGAGTTCACAACATCAAATCTAATTAAATTCTGAATTTTCAAGAGAGGAGAAAAAAAAAAGCACAGTATATTACAACATATGATTTTTTTTCAACTTTCAACTCTACTTTGCACTTTGTTTCTGAGCCCTTCTTAACCTAGACACTCACTTGAGGTTTTGCTATTCGTTGTTCACCTCCACATGACTATTTCTTCCCCCTTTCATGAATCCTTATGCAAAATTCATGCTAACTTTGTCCCAGAAAAGATATTCACCTCTGACTGCGCATGTGATTCTCACTCTAGCAACCCCTCAAGTTCATTGTAACCTTACAGTAATACAAAACTTTAGAAAGCAGATACAATGACATCATGATCCACTGCACCCCCTTTTCCCCTTCAATCCAAGTATATTTATGTATCCAGATACCTAAAGAACACTCACTGCAAAGCAGTTTCATTCAGAACATTGTCCTCAGATATTGATCCAATGTTTGTGGCATAGTGAAAACTCCAGCATAGGTTCTGTTACCATAATTAGAATACCTTATTAGTGAAGGCCCTTCACTAATTTTTAATCTTTATTCTCCCAGTTTCAGCTATCACCTCCATATTGATGATTCCCTCCTCTTCATTTATAATTCACTTCTTAACAGATTATATGTATATGTATATATACACAGATATGTACGTATATATACATATATATATATATTTCTAATTATATAAACATTCCATAGTTAACTCAAGCTCAATGGGTTCAGACTCATCTTTCCTATCCATCATAGCTTCCTCATATGTCAATGATGCCACCTTCCTCCTTGTTCCCACAGGCTTAAAAAACTGGAGTCAAAAAAAAAACTCATTTCTCTACTTCCCCCACACACACCTCCAATGAACATTCATTCTCCTTGCTTTGTAACATCTCTAGCATTCCTTCCTTCTTTTTCTCTTCTAAGATTTACTGCCCTGAGCTAAACCCTTATGTTTTCCTTCCTACATTGCTGTCATATCTCATAAGTAGTCTTGCATCTATTTTCTCCCCTACTCCTTCCTACCAAACCCTCTTTTATATTTCTTCCAAATTAGTCTCCCTACAACACCATTTTCATTACATTACTCCTATGCTTAATAATCTTCATTGACTCCCTATTGCTTTTTTGGTCCAAATACAATTTCAAGAGTTGATCAAGTAGCCCCACCTTGCCTAGCTGACATTATCTTCCATTTCTCTTCAATAGGTACTGCCCATTCTAATCAGGCAAATCTTTTTTGCTGTTTTCCACTTACTCTGTGGCCTATTCTCTCCTACCCATTTATAATCTCCTCTTCCCTTCCCTCTACTTATATGAATTCCAAACTTTCCAATCCCACCTTCTCTGTAAAGTTTTCTCTACTCTCTACTGATCTCTAAATTTTTGTACTTCATCCTCCTCTGAATTCCTAGTATTGATAAAACAATACAAGATATAGTGTGGCTTAGTGCAAAGAAGTCTAGCCCTGCCCAGAATCAGAAAGTCCTGGTTTCAGATGCTTCCTTTGACATATCATCTAAGACACTAAACCTTCAGTGCCCCAGAAAAATGTCTAAGAATAAAACTAACAGACAAGTTGTCCACTGACTTGACTGGGAAGTTTCCACACTGATGGAAGGTCCAGACAAAAGGGAAAGGAGTAGTTACATGTCTTTTATTGTACTCTAATTTCTTCTATTTATGAAACACAATATGTCCCCAGCTAGACAGCAACCACCTTGAGGGAAGAAATCATGCACTTTTACCTCCTGCACAGTATCTATGAACCACATAATAGGCCTAGATTAATTTGAAACCATTTTCTTTCTATCACCCTCTGTACCTAGTACAGTGCTGTTCATGAGGCAAGCTTTTTACAAATGATTATTAAAAGAATAGCACTGGTTTTTTCCTTAACCAATACTGTCAGTTGTTTGTATGTATGTGAATGCAAGAAAACGGAAGCTTTTTGAGGACAGAAATTGTTTTGGTTTTGTCTTTGTGTCCCTAGGGCCTACCAAAGGTGGAGCATAGTAGGCACTTTGACAAATGTATGTTGAATATTTAACAAATAAATCTCTTTATCCTCATCTATTTTCCTATTTTCCCAGTGGCACATTTTCTTTACTATAGATGTTAATGAGCCAACTGAATGAAGAACCCCAATCAAGTCAAATGCTTCCTACCTGCCAGACACTTACTTGGCTAATACTGGGAATATACAGAAAGACAAAAACAGTCCCTGACCTCAAGGAGCTTATTTTCTAAGAGGGAAGAGGACATGTAAATTAATCGTTTGTTAAGTCATTTTTTCAGTCATGTTCAACCCATTGTGACCCCACTTGGGGCTTTCTTGGCAGAGATACTGGAGTGGTTTGCCATTTCCTTGTCCAGATCATTTTACAGATGAGAAATGGAGGCAAACAGGGTTAAATCACACAGTAAGTGTTCAAGTTCAGATTTGAACTCATGAAGATGACTCTGTTTCTAAGCCCAGTGCTTCATCCACCATGCCACTTACCCACCCTAAAATTAATAGCTACTTACAAGATAATATAACTGTCAAACTTCCTGGCATTCACTCAGGTTTTTTGTTTTAGGGGTAACACTTTAATGTTGCTGTTACCCATGTGGCTCTTTCTGGGAACAGTACAATCTCATTTTTCTCTCATTTCTATGAACAAATTAAAAATCATTAAGACATGAAGCAGTTTTCATTTATTTTTATTACTTTATAATTCCACCCACTTATAATACATTAAAATATTGCCCATAAATTTTAAAATTATGTGGCAGTAAAGGTAATTTTAAAAACAGAAGTTACAAACAATTTCAATATCAGTTCCTTTCCAAACTTCATATGAATAGTGTCAGCAGGAAGCCTGTCCAGATTCAGGAGAATGGCTGTGATCTAGTTCATGTGGGGAACTCAGTGAAATGAATATGCTCACAAAGGCTATCTTTAACAAGACAGTGATGGAGTTTGCTTTTCAAAACTGAAAATCCCTATGTGGTTGAAGAGTCCCCAGATCCATCACAGTGGGAAAGCAGCATTCAGTGATTAGTCACTTTTTTTTTAGTCCAAATGCATTCTTTTCCCTAGGGTCTTCCTCAAGATTGAATATTGAATATATCAGCATGGCCTCTATTCAGACCCAGGGCTAAACCTTAATGGAAAGACGTTTATGAAAATCAAGAGGTTGAAGATAGGGGTGAGAATACTTCTCAATCAAACTTCTTGAATCAAAAGGACTGAGGTCGGGGCAGCTAGGTGGCGCAGTGGATAGCGCACCGGCCCTGAAGTCAGGAGGACCTGAGTTCAAATCCGACCTCAGACCAAACACTTGACACTTACTAGCTGTGTGACCCTGGGCAAGTCACTTAACCCCAATTGCCTAAAAGCAAAAAAAAAAAAAAAAGGACTGAGGTCTGACTCAGTCCTTTGTGAGCTCAGAAAAACCCAGTGGAAAATAGTATTATTACTTTCCACAAACAATGCCAACCCAGGAAGGAAGCACGAGTGCATCTTGTAAACTCTTATAATTTATTTGACGTTAGCTAAGAAAATAATATGACTAACTCCTAGAAATTATATCCCAAAGGATAAAAGTTTCTTTTAAAGAAAAGAAGCCTTCCTTTTACTGACTTGGCAATCATCAATCAACAGCATGTATCACTGTTAACTAGAATGCTGACATTGTCAACAGTAGTCATGAACAGATGCTCAAACATGGCCCATAGCACTCGCAAAATCAGGATGTTAACAATGGTTTTAAATTTAACAAATAAAGCCTGCATCCAAACATATTTTCTTTGGTAGCTCATTATCCTTTTCCTATACCTTAAATGTAGCTAAACCTTAAGGTTCTGTCTTTGGCTCTATTTTCATCTCATTTATAATAATAACCAGAGCAATAACACCAACAATAATATTTAAATCGTGCTTTAAGGTTTGGGAAGTGCTTTACATGATATCTTACTTGAACCTCACATTAACCTTATAGAAAATATCCTTATTGAGGTATAGTCTAGTATTGTCTCTATTTTGCAGATGAGGAAACTTAGACCAAGAGAGGTTAAGTGATACTTTCTCCCTTTAGGACGTCATTTGTTCAATGGCTCAAATTACCACCATGCAGATGACTACCAGAATTCATCTCTACCAGCACACAAAGTTTCTCCAGTGGTTCAGTATTGTATTGCTAATTGTTATATATGTCCATTTAAATGCACTGTTGCTCTTTCAAACTCAATATGTTTCAAATAAATTTATTTCCTTCCCATCAGTTCTGCCCACTAATTTTTACACACACACACGTACATACACACACACATACACACACACACACATACATACATACCTCTCACTCCCAGTCCACATCCAATCAGTTACTAAATTCTGTTGATTGCTTCCTAACTGGTCCATCTCCCTACAGTCTATCCCAGGGGTGAGGAACCTGTGGCCTCAAGGCCACATGTAGCCTTCTAGGTCCTTGGGTCCAGCCTTTTGACTGGGTCCAAGTTTTCGGGAACAAATCTTTTTATTAAGGGGATTTGTTTTATGAAGTTTAGATTCAATCAAAGGGCCACACTTGAGAACCTAAAGGGACACATGTGGCCTCAAGGCTGTAAGTTCCCTCCCTTTCATTTTACATGTGAGGAAGCTGTATCCCTTCTCCAGCTCATCCTTCATACCACAGGCTGTGTCATCTTCTTAATAAACCACCATGATCACATTGACCTTTAACTCAAAAATCTTGCATGTCTCTTCTGTTTCACACTAAGAAATCGAAAGAATGGTGACAGGAATAACAAGGTAAGTGATTGAAATGTCCTTGTGAGAACAGTAATGTTGACTTGATTCCTGTTGGAAAGAAAATGAGATTGGCCATTTCCTTTTTGCCCAAATTGGGCAAAATAAAGTGAAATTCTGGACAGTCAGAGGTTAGGGTCACAAAGGTGGGACCCTCTGTTCTAGACAAAAGTAGAGGTTGGAGAACAGGTGGTATGGTATGGACACAGCCAAGAAAATTGAAACTAATTACCAGAAAATGGGAGCTGTTAAGTTATTGGACCTACTATCTGATAATAACATATTAGGACATTATCAATTGAGAAGACAATATGAACATATAAGTATGTAGAAAATACATACAAACTGATAAAAGATAAGTTTAGGTGGGTGATGGGGTCAGAGTAGGAGAAGTAGGAAACAGCCCACATAGAAGTTGACTCTTAAACTGAGTTTTGAAGGAAACAAGAAATGCCAAGAGGTGATGAGGCTGTGCTTGTGTGTGTATGAATACATGCAATGTACATATACACATACATATACACATGTGTGTATGTGTTGAATCTCCCTAAATAGAATGTATACTCTTTGAAGGCAGGAACTATTTTTTTTCTTTGCATTCACAATGGCTAAAACTGTGCTTTGAACAGAGTAGGTGCTGAAGAAATGTTTCTTGAATTCTGAAACAAATTCAGTTAAAAGTTCCTTTTAATTATCTGAAGCACTGAGACAAGAGTTCCTACAAGCAATAGGTATTAGAAGAACCATTCTATTCCTCCTTCCTGGAAAAATTTCCATTTTCTTCAATTCAGTGCACAACACTTGTAGAGTAAGAGGTGACAACTGAATTTTCTTGGATTGAATTAGCGTTGAGGCTAACTGAGGGAGAGTTTGCCACAAGTGGTATGAATCTCTGTTAGCAAAATGAAATATTTAAATTAGGATAGGTTTTCTCATTGAACACTACTTCTCTGCAAAATACCTGTGACAGCTGTCCCTGGATGTCTGCACACTATACATCACCCCTACACAAATTGCCCATTTGTTGAAAAAAATCTACAGAAAAATGAGGAGACAGCACAACTTTCTGCATTTTCAATTTTAAGCACTTACTCAACTGCTACAAGAACAAAAAAAGATTTCCTTGTATTTATTCCAGGAAATCAGCTTTCAGAAAAGAATGTCTATACTCCTGAAACAATTAGAAAGCAGCCTTTCCTCTGAGAGTGGCTCATTCTTCCATGAACTTCATTCAGTTTGGGGGTGGAGGGTAGACAGCTCAGAGATAGAACTAGTCACCTGTTATCAGAAAGAAAGCTAAGTTGCATTTTAGCATCAGCAGATTCAATCTATATCTTTTCCTTCTTTCTGTTGCTTTTATTCATGTGGTCTTTACAACTTCACTCAAAATATGTTACCCAGTCACCAGTTCCACAAACGGGACTTTTCAAAGCTTTACAACTGCACTGTGGAAGTTTTTCTAAAAATTCAATACAGTGATGAGCAGATATATCCTTTGGGTTAAACTCTATTAGCAAGTGATGGTGCCAGAAGGTGAGGTGGAATGAGGGTTTTGCTTCATTGACTGATAGCTAGATACGATATGGAAAAGTTTTCCTGCCAAAAGGAGTGAAAGTGGGGGGAAATCATTTCAAATACTAGGTGCTTACAGTGTATACAAATGCAGTACTTTCTCAATAACTGATGATACCATTGGAAACTTTATTCCCTTCTGTTTACACAATTAAGTCCTTTGTACATAACAGTCCTAACTGATAAACTCTATGCATGTATTTTTTTTCACTTTGGAGTAACATATGTGCCCCCAGACCCACCTAGCAATCAAGAATCAACAGAAGCTGTTCACCCAGTCTTAAAATTTAGATATGGAGCTGGCCGATTTCAATATTGAAGGGCAGCATGATGTGATGTATAGAGAGCTGGCCTTGGGCTCAGGCATATCAGGCTTCCAGTCCTACCCCTGTCAAGTGCTTGCTAGATCATCCCAGGCAGGTCTCATAACTTCTCAGTGCCCCAAGGCAACTCTGCAAATTGCAAAGAAGGTGCATTGGTAGAGGGAGTTCCTCGTTGCTTTTTCTCTGCACAAATGAAATAAAGAGTCTTTATTTGTAAAGTCTCTTTTATTGAAAAATCTCAACAATAAACAAAATGAACATTTTCTAATAAAAAAAAAGAGTCAAAGGACCTGAGATTTTTAGTCAATAAATCAATGAGCATGCACTAAATAGCTACTATGTATGTAACAGGCTCTCGGAATACGATGACAAAAATGAAGAAATATTCACCCTCAAGGAATTCATGTTTACCTACTTTTCCAGTGGAAAGGATGGCAAATTTGGACTCAGTAAAGATCGAGGTTTAAGTTACCTCTAACTCTGATGGAATTGTGACCATGGGTAAGTGAATCAATTCCCATGAGTTGTAGTTTCCACATCTATTAAATGGAGATAATACAATATCTATCTCACATGGTTAATGAAAACATTAAATGAGATAATATGTCTAAAGCACTTTGTAAACTTTAAATTCTAATCCAAATTATAGAAGAAAGATGGGCATATGTGGTGCCAGAAATTTAGAGAAGACAGCAGTCATCCAAAGTTTTCAGCATGCTTATGTGGTCTTCAGCTTACTTGATTTTTAAAATCTATTCATCCCTGCATCCCAATTATAGAGCCTCTGTTCCTGTAAATCAGGTGGGGAGTGAAAGTGCATAAGCACGGAACTTGGTGACATTTATTTTGATGACTGAAAAGCTATATCTGCTTTCTGTTCCAATGCTTCAATACTTTGTGGTATGGAGATGACCTTAGATCATCAGAAACTATGCCAGAAAAATAAAAACTTTGGTAAATTCTACCAACAGAAGAAGTTTACATGTATGGGCCTGCTAATAGGCTGGGCCTTCTACCTAAAGACAAGCCTGGCTAAGTGAAGGGAGACCAGCTCCTTCGTGACAGAATCTTTGTGAGATCAAACTGTTGACCGCAGGGATTGGCTTACTTTTCTATTTATATCCACAATATTTAGGACAGTGCTTTGCATGTAATAAAGGCTTAATAAATGATTTATTCAAGGTGCTGATCT
The DNA here is from genome assembly GCF_003287225.1 of Phascolarctos cinereus. Lineage (NCBI taxonomy): Eukaryota > Metazoa > Chordata > Mammalia > Diprotodontia > Phascolarctidae > Phascolarctos > Phascolarctos cinereus. The sequence goes on from NW_027555514.1 coordinate 139,125,458, forward strand.
GCATTGATAGAGGGTATTTCCTCAGCAAGGAGTTCCTATAACAATGAAATAATAGAACCAGTGCCTATCCCTATCATTAACCCTCAAAATACAGACAAATAAGCATTCAGGTACTGTTGATTTCTTTTTCAGGATTAAGTGACCTGCCCAGGGTCATATAGCTAGTAAATATCTGAAGCTAGACTTGAAATCAGAAAGATGATTCTTCCTAATTCCAAGCCCAGCATTCTATCCACTGTACCACCTAGCTGTCCATGATGAGAAAAAAACCCTTACTAAAGCAGTTTGGAATCTATACAACTTAATATTCTTAGAGAGCTGCCCAAAGCAACTAAAGGTTAAGTGACTTGCCCAGGGTCACCTAACCAGTGGGTGTCAGAGGTCAGACTTGAACCCAGGTCTTCATAGCTTTGAGGCCACTACACCATGATGCCTTCTAATTGACTATAACTTACAAATGAACAAAAGTCTTTCTATTTCTCATAGTTCAGTTCAGATTTAATGGCAACATAGAGCATGAATATATTCACAAAAAAAATATTCAGCATACCAAAATTAATCCACTTATTCAATGCCATACCAAACTATCAAAAAAAGTTCATGAAACTAAAAAAAAAATAACAAAATTCATCTGGAAGAACAAAAGCTCAAGGATGTCAAGGGAATCAATGAAAAAAAAAATTGTGAAAGAAGATGGTCTTGCCATCCCAGATCTCAAACTATACTATAAGGTGATAATTATCAAAACAATCTGGTACTGGCTAAGAAATAGAGTGGTGGATCAGTGGAATAGATTAGGTACAAATTACATTATACTAAATGACCACAGTAATCTAGTATGTGATAATCCCAAAGATGCAAGCTTTTGGAACAAGAACTCATTATTTGACAAAAACTGCTGGGAAAACTGGAAAACAGTATGGCAGAAATTGGCCTTCAGGTCACAGGTTCCCCCCCTGTCCCAGGTATAGAGCAACATCTTTCACCATATACCAAGATAAGGTCAAAATGGGTACATGCTTTACACATAAAAGGTAATACCATAAGCAAATTAAGAGAGCTAGGAATAGTTTTATCTGTCAGATTTATGGATAAGGGAAGAATTTAGGACCAAAGAAGATATAGAGAGCATTACAAAATGTAAAATAGATAACTTTGATTATATAAAATTAAAGTTTTTATACAAATAAAAGCAATGCAACCAAAATCATAAGAAAACCAGAAAACTGGGGCAGGGGCAGGGGCAGGGGGATTTACAACAAGTATCTCTGAAAAAGGCCTCATTTCTCAATTATATAAAGAACTGAGTCAAATTTATAAGAAGACAAGTCATTCCCCAATAGATAAATGGTCAAAAGATACGAACAGGCAGTTTTCAGAGAAAGAAATTAAAGCTATCTATAGTCACATGGAAAAAATGCTCTAAATCACTATTGAATAGAGAAATGCAAATTAAAACAACTCTGAGGTGTCACCTCACACCTATCAGATTAGATACCTATCAGAATGGCTAAAATGACAAAAAAGGAAAATGTTGGATGTTGGAGTGGGTGTGGGAAAACTGGGGCACTAATGCATTGTTGGTAGAGTTGTGAACTGATCCAGCCATTGGGGAGAACAATTTGGAACTATGCCCAAAGGGCTATAAAACTGTGCATACCCTTTGATCCAACAATACAACTGCCAAGTCTATATCCAAAAGGCATCAAAAAACAAAGGGAAAGGGGCCCATTTCTACAAAAATATTTGTAGCAGCTGTTTTTGTGGTGGCTAAGAATTGGAAATAATCAGTTGAGGAATGGCTAAACAGGCTGTGATATATGATTATAATGGAATATTATAGTGCCATAAGAAATGACAAGCAGGATAGTTTCAGAAAAACCTGGAAGAACTTACATGAACTGATGCACAGTGAAGTGAACAGAACCAGAAGAATGTCATACACAGTAACAACAATACTGTGATGACTTAGCTATTCTCAGCAATACAATGATCCAAGACAATTCCACAGGACTAATGATGAAGCCATTATATCTGCCTCCAGAGAAAAAATTGATATTGATTGAATACAGATTAAAGCATGCTATTTTTCATTTCCTTTCATTTTTTTTTCTTTTATTGAAGGCTTCTTGTACAAAATTACTAATATGGAAATGTTTTACATAATTGCACACATTTAACCTATATCTGACTGCTTACCATCTCAGGGAAAGAGGGACAGAATTTTGAACTCACAACTTTAAATAAAAAATGTTTTAAAAATTGAAAAAAAAATCATTCAGCTACACTACCTTGTATTATTTTTTTCATGTTGCCTAATGAGAAAAATGGCCAAACTAATCTATAACACCCAATTAACATAGTGCCGCTTCTGATTTTAAGCCTTCATTAGTCAAAAAGCACACTGAGAAAATAACTAATTGCAGGTCTATCAGACATTCTTTTAAGCCCCAGAAAAAGGAGTCATTCTGAAAGAATTTCATCCAGCCTTCCAAAATAAAACCAAACAAACAAACCAAAAAGGACAGTAACAATTGCAGCACTAATCCCTTTAATTGTACTCTCCACTGATAAACATTACCCTCCCCCAAGCAGCAGTGCCTCAATAGCACCTCAGCATTTTTTGGCTATATCTCAATGAAAATATATCATTTTGTCATACAATGGTCCCAAAATATAGGCGCAAGTGATATTCATTCCAAATTATTCAACTTGCAAGAGTAAACATTATAAAAAATAACCCTTAGTAATTCATGTTGCCTTTTCTCAGCTCCATAATAATAAAAGAGGAATACTCAGCCAGCCAAAATAAGATGCCCAGTGGAATTGTGATGTGTAGTCTATTTCCTTGTGCAATCTGGCAGATTTCAGTTGTAAATGAGACCCCAGTTTGAATGGATTGTTACATTCTCCTGCTTCATGCCTATGGGAAGATCTTGTGATAATGTGGAAAATAACTCTTGCTACCACCTCCAGAACATTTGTTTAATTGACATTTGTTTGCATAAATACAAATATATATCTTGGTAGGAACAATTCAGAAATACAACCACTTGTGACTTTCAGAAAGTATGTTAACAGTGATGAATGCTAGGGCTACTTGCTAGTAATCCATCTAGACTATGTTATTATGCTCCAAGTACAATGTTCTTACCTGTTCTGCTATCACCACCTTTCTCTCTGGTGTGGTTTCATGGTCTCTACAACTCTATGTAAAAATTGCTTTAATAAAACAGATGTCAGAGTAGTTTGTTTTTTTTTTTAAGAAGGAATACACTGCAAATTTATCATAGTGCAACTAACAGTAACTGGAAGGAACCATGATATTCATCTACTCTAATCCAAATCAAGCCCACAGGAGTGCAACCTAAGGGAAAGATTAAAAAGAATAAAAGGAACTCGGCAAATACAAGCCCCGCCTGTTTACCAAAAACATCACCTCTAGCATAACAAATATTAGAGGCAACTCCTGCCCAGAGAGTTAAACTTTAACGGCCGCGGTATACTGACCGTGCAAAGGTAGCATAATCACCTGTCCTCTAAATAGGGACTTGTATGAATGGCATCACAAAGGTTTTACTGTCTCTTATTCTCAATCAGTGAAATTGACCTTCCCGTGCAGAGGCGGGAATACTACTACAAGACGAGAAGACCCTATGGAGCTTAAGATTCATAACTTAACCTAACCCAAAATACTACCCTAATGGCACAACAACACTAGTCTCTAAGTTATAATCTTCGGTTGGGGTGACCTCGGAGTACAAAACAACCTCGGAATGAATAAACTCAGATTAACACACCTAAGTATGATAGCATCAGTAATTGACCCATACTTTGATTAATGGAACAAGTTACCCCAGGAATAACAGCGCAATCCTATTCAAGAGTCCATATCGACAATTAGGGTTTACGACCTCGATGTTGGATCAGAACATACAAATGGTGCAGCCTCTATTAATGGTTCGTTTGTTCAACGATTAAAGTCCTACATGATCTGAGTTCAGACCAGAGCAATCCAGGTCGGATTCTATCTATATATTCATTCCTCCCAGTGCGAAAGGACAAGAGAAATAAGGCCAACATTAACAGACAAGCCCTAGAGATAAGGTATGAAACCATCTAAATACCCTAACTCAACAACTATATTCTCTAGAAACAGAGCTATTAAGGTGTCAGAGCAGGCAATTGCATAAAAGTTAAGCCTTTACAACCAGAGGTTCAACTCCTCTCCTTAATACATGTTTACTATCAATCTCCTACTATACACTATCCCCATTCTCTTAGCAGTTGCTTTCCTAACATTAGTAGAAGGAAAAGTTCTAGGATATATACAACTTCGAAAAGGCCCAAACATCATTGGACCATATGGCCTACTACAACCATTCGCAGACGCTGTAAAACTATTCACAAAAGAACCTTCACGACCTACAACATCATCAACCCTAATATTCATCACTGCCCACATCCTAGCCCTAACCCTAGCCCTAACCATCTGAACACCTCTCCCCATACCCCACGCCCTCATCGACCTAAACCTAGGCCTACTATTCATTCTTACCCTATCCGGACTATCAGTGTACCCAATCCTATGATCAGGCTGAGCATCAAACTCAAAATATGCCCTAATTGGGGCCCTACGAGCAGTAGAACAAACAATTTCATATGAAGTAACACTAGCCATTATTCTCCTATCAATCATACTGATCAATGGATCATTCACCCTAAAAAATCTCGCCACTACACAGGAAAACATATGACTACTAGTAACAACATGACCCCTAACCATGATATGATACATCTCAACACTAGCCAAAACAAACCAAGCTCCATTTGACCTAACTGAAGGAGAATCAGAACTTGTATCCAGCTTCAATGTAGAATATGCAGCTGGCCCATTTGCCATATTCTTCCTAGCTGAATACGCCAATATCATAGCCATAAACGCTATAACCACAATCCTATTCCTAGGCTCATCCATCAACCATAATTTTACCCACACCAACACACTTTCATTCACACTCAAAACATTAACACTTACACTTTTATTCCTATGAATCCGAGCATCCTACCCCCGATTTCGATACGACCAACTAATATATCTACTATGAAAAAACTTCCTACCCATAACACTAGCTTTTTGCCTACGATTCATTTCCATCCCAGTTGCCCTATCATGTATCCCTCCACAAATCTAAGAAATATGTCTGACAAAAGAATTATCTCGATAGGATAAACAAGTGCCAGACCCAGGATTCAAACCCAAATCCTCAAACTCCAAATCCAATATTCTTTTCACTGACCAATGCTGTCTTTTTTCTATACATTGTACAGATGAAATGAGGTACAGAGTGCTTCACCTGGGTTCAAGAAAACCTGTGTCAGAAATACTTCTGTAATGCCAGTACCCTCTTAGTTCAAGTTTGATGCTAGGATTAAATAAGGCAGATTCTTCTTCAAAGAACTTTAAAATGATGCCTCAAATCCAATTCTGGGGTGGCAGAGCTGACAAAATGTTAGGATGAGACATTTTCCAGCCCAAGATAACAGAGGAGGCCAGAAGGAGAGATCTGTGACACTGGGGTGGGTGCTGGCTTGGAGCATAGATGATGACAATACCAGCTGTGGTCCTTGGAGGTGGCAATAACAGCAGCAGCAGCTTTGAGAGCATTGAAGCCAGAGATGGTAGATGGGTCAGGAAGAGATTATAGAGGACTCCAGTGCGAGCACTGGGCACAGGCTTGTACACTGTTTTGTTACTCCCTACCTATACCACTTCTAGGACATAGTTTAGGGCATAGAAAAGTGCTTGCATTCATGAGGAAGCTGGGGCCCCTGAAGTGTAGTATGGCTTGCTATCCCAAGAGATCAGGGCCCTTCCTGGGTAAGGACCAAAGTGCAGAACAGAAGAACAGTGACCACACCTCTGCCCAGATCACACTACCTTGGAAGTACCAAGAACTTTCAAACACCAAGAACTGGTTCTGAAAATAACTGTGAAAAAGCCTGAAGCTTGGGATAGTGTCCCTCCCCATTCTGACCCCAAAGAACAGATCCCAACTTTAACATAAAATTCAAAGTCAAGAAATAGGCTAGAAAAATGAGTAAACAATAACAACCAAAAAAAGAATCTAATCATAAAGAGATACTATGGTAATGGGGAAGATCAAGACACAAAATGAAAAGAGGAAAATTATGTCAAAACAGCTGCAAACAAGCCTCAAAGATGTATTGGACCTAAGCCCAATAAGAATTCCTAGAAGAGCTAAAAAATTATTTTAAAAATCAAATAAAAGTGCTGGAGGGGAAAATGGGAAAAGATACAAGAATGATGCAAGCAAATTATGAAAAGACAATTAACAGCTTCATAAAAGGCAAAAATAAAAAGCACTGAAGAAAATAATACCTTAAAAAACAGAATTGGCCAAATGGAAAAAAAAGAGGCACAAAAGCTCACTGAAGGAAAAAATTCTTAAAAATTAGAATCATACAAGTAAAAGATAATGACTCCATGAGGCATCAAAAAACAATAAAACAAAATCAAAAGGATGAAAAAAATAGAAGAAAATGTAAAATAGCCCATTCAGAAAACAACTCACCTAAAAAATTAACCAAGGAAAAACGATTTAAGAATTATTGGACTGCCTAAAAGCCATGATAAAAGAAAGAGTCTAGACATCACATTTCAAGAAATTATCAAGGAAAACTGCCTGGATATCTTAGTATAAGACAGTAAAAGAGAAATTGAAAGAATTCATTTATTACCTCATGAAAGAGATTCCAAAATGGGATTAAATGAGGCACTCACAAGTCATTAAACATTTTTTACTTAGTTTACTTTGCTGTAAGACAGCAAGGATATGAAACAAGGAGACAGTGACATTTAGCTTCTCTGGATATGATTCCCCCCTCATCTTCGTGGGGAAACAAGCCAAGTCAATAATTCATCAGGGTATGGAGATTCAAAAGGATAGGAATTTTTATGCCCCATAATTATCAGGAACCTGTGTCAGTGAAACCAGGAAGTCACAGTCTCAGTTTTATCCCCCATATTTGCTGGGGGATATTTGCTTCAAGGAAGTTGCAGCTCATCAAGTCCTAGAAGTAACTTTATCCTCTCGTGATCTGGGTCCAAATTCTGCCTCTGACATTAACTAGCTTCATGACCCTGGGCAAATCACTTAATCTCTGTGTGCTCTGGTAAATCTCTAAGGCACACTACAATCTACATGGTGGAGGGAAATTCCACTGAAAGAATTCCAATTAAATCACAGATCCTTCTCCAGTTTCTACTAAATATATCAGAATTTAGTAAAAAGCACATAAGGTACATTGGTGGAATTTTATTTGATAGGTTTTCATTACTATAATGCTAAGAGCATCTAAGTATAAGGACATCTCATGTTATAACCTCTCAGAACATTATTAAAGAGATATCTAGTCTAGTTTCATTACAGATAGAGAGAAGAGTTTGTAATTTGTCCCCAGGTACCTCAGGTTTTAACTTCACTTGTTCAGTCTTGTTCAGAGAATAATATTATTTTAGATATGAAGAACTGGAAGGATTGCAAAATGTCCTTACATTTTATGAAGGTTTTCTTTTGGTGTTGGCCAAGTAATTATTCTTAAAAATTATTGTTGATACATTTTGCTTTATATCACCTATATTTCCTACTATATCCCTCCTCATTGGACCACTGTGTGTTGGGGGGGGGTCCTTAAAACAAAGAGTAAACAATGAAGAAGAAGGAAAACTGTAATATAGCAGAGCTCACCAAATTATCAACCAGTTCTGGCATTATGGTACCACTTCCCTTGAAATAAAGGGACAAAGGAGCACTGCTATCTCTTCTTTTGGGAAGGGAAGGGAAGGGAAGGGAAGGGAAGGGAAGGAAGGGAAGGGAAGAAAATAAGCATTTACATATTGCTTACTATACATCAGGTACTGTGCTAAGTGCTTTACAAATATTATTTCACAGCAACCCTGCAAAGTAGGTGCTGTTATTATCCCCATTTTGCAGCCAAGGAAGATGAGGCAAGCAGATGTTAAATGACTCGCCTCAGGTCACCTAGCTAGTACAACTCTGCAGCCTGAGTATTTAAGGGCTTCTACAATCTGGCCCCAGCATCCCCATTCATCAACTCTGCATTCCAGCTAAACTGGACTACTAGCTGCTTCCCAGTCTTTTGGTCTTCAATTTCTGTTTCCTCAATAGCAGAACAATATTCTGAGATGCAATAAACAATGGTGACAATGGCTATTCCAAGAGACAGGCTCTGTTACAGAGAAAATAATATTTTGTGAACAGCAGGGCCCAATTTACAGCTGTAACTTGCCAATGTACTATCTCTAGCTAGTGCATATAATGAGATAGAGTATCAAAAAAAATTTAAGCACTTTAATTGGAACCCTGAGCTAGAGTGAAAATGAGTGCCAAGGAAATATGCCACAAAGTCATTCTACATGAATCAGTGAATGCTGTCCGGAAAAACCATAGGCTTGTTGTCCTCCTATCAAAAAGAGTGGTGTCATGGTTACATTTTCCTGGGGGCTTGTTTTATTGAACCTCACCAGAAAAAGTCTCTAATAGATAAATATATCTGGTTAGAAAGAAACGGGAGGAAAGAATTAAACAGATTATGAAATATTATGCTGTAGAAAACTGTAGTCATTTCGTTAATTATCATGGGCTGTGTTTAAGTTAAATGAAAGGCCTCTTAACCACTGGAAAGCTGTGGAAGACATTTCAGGACAGTGCTTTCAACTTATTTCAACAAATATTATGTACTTACAACAGACAAAGCTCTTATTGCCTGGCACATAGTAAGGACTTACTAAATGCTTATTGATTGGTTGTGCTAACTGCTATGGCAAGGAGGCAACAGGCATTTATTAAAGTGCTTACAGTGTGCCAGGCACTTTGCTAAGCACTGGAGATACAAATAGAAACAAAAGGAAAGATAACCCCATCCCTCAAGAAGCTTGCATTCTAATGGAGGAAGACAAAATATAAAAGGGGAGCTCGGAAGTCTGCCTCTGGAAGAAACTCATCAGCCAGAGAAGGGGAATGTTCAGGGCAAGAAGGTCCCAGGCATTAAGGAAAAGGTAGAAAGACAGGTATTGCAATAATTAAGTCCAGAGAATCAGCAGCACACCTGAGAAGAGAATGCAGTATGGCTAACCTGGGCCTATCCCCAGAATGAATTCCCAGAAGGGAGAAGGGGGCTGACACGGTAGAGGGAAGTCCCAGGATGAGAAGAAAGCTGAGTCCTGGTGGTAAGGTCTGGAGAGTCAGAAGCATAATTGGGAGGGAAATGAAACTATGAGGGATATGGGGAATAGAAAGATGAAGAAGAGAAGATCTTGTCCCTGTCTTAATGGAATTTGTAGCCTAGTAAAGCTGAAAAGAAATACACAAGTTAAAAAGAGAAGTACAAAGAGTTAAGTTACTTCAATGGATAGAAAAATTCCTTCTGACTAGGAGTGCTAGAAGAAGCTTCCAGAAAAGAGAAGATATTTCAAGTTAGCCTTGATCCATACTTGATAAATAGGTATGGATTAAATAGGGAAAATGGTGGGTGAAGGTCATTCCAGGTAGAGGAGACAGTGTAAGAAAGGCCACAGAGGTAATAAATAAATAAATGAGCTGTTTGGAAAAGCAAGCTAGTATCCAGGATGCCTGCAAAACAAGGTGAATAAAAGGTAGCAGTGACACATGTTGGAAATTTAGAGTTAAACTGTTGAAGGCCTTGATGTCAATCTGACTGCAACTTCCTGATACAGTTTGCAAGAATCTTTTGATTTTTGTCTTATTCAATAACCTAAAAGATAAAAAGAACTTGGCCTTATCCTTTCAGTTTCTACCTGTTCTCCACTTCACTACTCTTCACCACTCCCCATTTATTACCCACCTTCTACCCTCACCCCAATCTTCTTTCCAGCATCGTTTAGTTAATTTCCTGATTATTTTACCTCAAATTTATAGGCCAATGTATCATGTCATAAATTACCATTCCTAAAATTGTCTTCCTTCCTTCCTTCTGCTTTTTCTTCTCCTCCTCCTCCCCTTTTCTCTCTGTCACTGTCTGTGTGTATCCCTGTGGCTATCCCTCTGTTTCTGCTTCTCTCTGTGTCTTTATTTCTCTCTCACACACACATATACATAACATACATACATTGTCCCTCATTTGTTTTAACATTGAGCAATTTATTTGTTATTTATATTCTTTTATTTTTAAATTCTGAGTTCCAAATTCTCTCCTTCCCTTCCACTCCCACACTCACCCACTGAGTTCATATAGTTCTTGCCATGTTTTTTTTCCCCTGAAACCACCCCCCTCATTATTTTCTTAAAGCACAATAGTACTTCATCACAATAACATGCCATGACTTGTTCAGCCATTCCCCAATTGATGAGCATCTTACCTTTTAAGTCTTAGTCACCACAGAAAAAGCTGCTATAAATATTTTTGTATGTATAATTCTTTTTCCTTTTTCTTTGATCTCTTTGGAGTGCAGATACAGTAGTGGAATGGCTCAAAGGGTAAACACAGTTTTATAGCCCTTTGTGGAGAGTTCCAAATTGTTCTCCGGAATGATTGGGCCAATTCATAACTCCATCAACAATGAATTAATGTACCAATTTTCCTTTATCCTCTCCAGCGTTTTTCATTTCTGATAGGTGTGAGGTGGTACCTCAGAGTTGTTCTAATTTGTATTTCTCTAATCAATAGAGATTTAAAGCATTTTTCCATATAACTACAGATAGCTTTGATTTCCTCTTCTGAAAACTGCTTGTTCATGTCCTTTGACCATTTATCAATTAGGGTATGGTTCTTATTTTTTATAAATTTGACTCAGTTCTCTATATATTTGAGTATTAAGTCTTTATCAGAGAAATGTGCTGTAAATTTTTTTTATATTACTTCACTGTCTGATACCCCTTAGCAAAATGTTTTTTTTCTGATTATCTTTTAATTAATTCTATTTTTGCTTTTGCTTTGAGTTTGTGATTGCTACCCCTTCTTTTTTTTACTTCAGGCTAAGCATGTTAGAGTCTGCTGCAGCCCTTTATTTTAACTCTGTGTGTATCTTTGTTTCAAATGTGTCTCTTGTAAACAACATATTGTTAGATTCTAACTTCTAATTCATTCAGAAATCTGCTTCATTTCATGGGTGAGCTCATCCCATTCACATTCACAGTTATGATTGCTAACTGTGTATTTCCTTCCATCCTATTTTCTTCTGTTTATTCTTTTCTCTTTTCATCATGTTCTTCCTTAAAAATCTGTTTTATTTCTGATCACTGTCTTCCTTAATCCTTCTTCCCTTTTATCTTCCCTCCCTCTTTCTATTTCTCTTCTTTTCCTATTTCTCTAGTGGGCAAATTATATTTCTATACAGATCTGAGTCCTTTGAACCAATTCTGATGAACGTGAAGTTCAAGCATTGTGCCTTCATTTTCTTTCCACTGTAAAAAGCTCTTCCTTGCACACCCCTTTTATGTGAGAAAAAATGTTTTTTTTCCCTATTCTGCCTCTTCTTTCCCCCTTCTCCTAGTGCATCCCTCTTTCTCACCCCTTCATCTCTCATTCATTTTTAAAGCAGCTTTGAAGAATTGTTGTTGTTCTTTATTTGAGGATTTGATGCAGTTCTCTCAAAAATTGAGGGTACGGTGGACATACCTCTTCCATTCTATAAAGCACTTTTTGGAACCATACTGAAGGCTCTATGTAGATCTCCATGTAGATCTGCCACCTCCAAATGAAAATCCATTCAGAGCGAAGACTGAGATGTCTTCCACTATTTTGTAGTATTGCCACTGCTTTCTTTTGTGTATATAAATAGCAGTTTTCCTTTCCTTTTCTTTAATATGCTCAAGAAAGCATCTGATCTAAATCAGAAGCTTTGTTATAGCCAGCTAACAATGGGGAAAAATGAATTTACAAGTTCAATTTGCTATTCAAAGAGCTTTAGAGCTGTAAAGGGCCTCTGAGCTCATCTAATCCCAACATCCTCCTTTACCAGAAGAGGTAACTGAGGCTTAGAAAGGCAATATGACACAAAGAGTTAGTAGCCAAGCTAGGACCCAGGTATTCTGAAGATCAGTGTAATTTCCCATATATCATACTGCCTCTAAAGTAGTCCTAAGGCTAATGAGACCAAGTTACAGGAGTGGTGTTACTGAGGCCAGCGTCCCAATTCCATCTACTGCCCTGTACAAAATCACTGCCTTGCTTTACTGCACACAGGGGCTTGTCACATAGATTCTGTGAAAATTGGAACCAGATTGTTATTAGGCTCTTCTTAACTGGCCATTACAGGAAGAATTGCCTTGGTTCCCCATTGTTACCATTTAAAAAAAAGGTCTGGGAAGAGATAAAGTCCATTCTTTTTCATTATTTTTCATGCAAAGTAGCTCACTTAAGAGAGATTCTCAGTGGACATGAACACTTATTTTTAAACTCATCTAAACACTGCAGGAATTGAATGGTAAGGCCTGCTCTGTTTGCAAGCAAATACGCTAATGGAGCAGACCAATAAAAGGCATTTTTTTTCTTCTCCCGACATTTTTCATATTTATCATTTGATTTTTTTTCTCCCCCACCCTTTTCTAGCTTCCTCAGCTGTGTATGACATTTGATAACAAAGGAAGATTTCATCTCCACCTTGATTTGTCATGAAGTTAGAGCTCCCTCCAGTGATCTATCAGGCAACATGAATTTAGACAAACCCCACTTCTCCCTAGCTAATCCTTGAAGTACACAAATATATTGAAGGTTTACCCTTTTCAACTTGAGTTTTCCTTTTTTTCCCCTTAAATTAAACCCAGCCAGTAAATAAATGCATATTGATTTCTGCTGACGTCTTATTAACTATCCATATTTATTCTTCCTCTAATAGTATATTTGGAGCAGGAATCAATAAAAAATAAGACATGGTCAAGGAATTTTCATTTTGGCAAAGAGATTAGCTACACATATTATTATTATTTATTAGCTTTTATGATTGTGGAACTTGCTTCTATAGTCATTAGCAAACAAAGCTAACCTTGATAGGTTAAGTGCCCTACCATACATATCAGAGTTGCATGCATATATCAGAGGTTTTTTAATGGGCTGAAATAACTTTCTAGATGGAGAAAAGCTACATTTCACACTTCTTCCTCAACCAGTACCTCATTGCACTGATTGGCTTCCACTAGCCAAAAAAAATGACACTGTGAATATCAGTTGGGTCATATAGCTAAAAGGCTATAGGTAGCACCCAAAGGGATCCACTGAATAATTCATGAAACTCAGCACCTGCCAAACTGATATTAAATAATTTTTAGCTGCAGAAAAACTAGTTCTGAGTCTTGTTATTTATTGGTTTGATTCCTTTGAGCCTAGATTAGGCAACCTGCAGCACTAACACTTCTGAGTGATGCTACGGGGTTCCTCTGTTCTTCCCCTAGTTTGGATTTTTCTTTTTCCCCTTCCCTCTCCTAATTCTTTTTTTTTATTTTCCTTTCTCTATTTTATCCCTGCCTTTTATGGATGACTTCTGGCCAAGTATATTATGATGGGGTTTCCTTTCACGTATGGGTAGGTCTATATGGCCACTGAAGGCCCTTCCACCTCTCAAACTCTAATTCTTATCTCAAATTTTAATTCAGTGATTCTGCAAGTCTCTTGAACACCTTCAAGATCATACAGTTTTATAACTTGGAGGGCCATTTGCTTTTATCTAATCCACCCCTGCCCTCTGATTTTCCAGAGAGAAAAACTGAAGCCCAGAGTTTGTAAGATATACATACATTCAATAGAATGTTAGAACTTTGAGAGCTGTTTCAGTTTTTGTCTTTGTAGACCTAGCACCTGGCACAGTGCCTAGGATGAGGTAGATACTTACTTACCTGTGCCTTGTTCAGACTCAATCCCCACTCCAGGCATCCAAAGAGAGTCCATGAGCTGGCTGGTGAAGGGTGCTTAAATATCCTGGAATCCTAGACTTGAAAAGATCTTAGAGGACCTCTAGCTAAACCCATGCCTGAAACATTTCTTGTCTATAATATCCATGACAAGTAGAATGCACCACCAATGCAAGTGATTCTTAAATCAAAGAAGGGGGAGGGACTTGCATTGTTAAAGGAAATAATCACACTGATAAAATCATATCTCATCAGGTCCCAGTAATCATGGCTATATCTATTTCCTTACAAAATGCAGTAAGACAACTTGTCTTCAGTGATGATGATTTATAATCAATATTATGAGTACTTTGCATATCAAAAGATATATCTATCAACTTCTTTCTAAGAGAAAACCTTTGTGGCCACTGAGGAAACTCCATCTCCTGATTCTGTGCCTTTTTATTAGCTGTCTCCACGCTTGGCATGTTTTCCTACTTCCTCACTTTTACCTTCCCTTCAAGACAGCAGTTAATGTGACATTAGCAGCCCAAGCCCAACCTGTTCAAAACTGAACTCATTGTCTTCCCTCTTATACCACAGTTTCTTCAAACTTCTAGACATCCAGGCATGCAACTTTGGAATCCTGCTTCTTTCTTTCCTTTCCCTCACTTGCCATGCATATCATGTGTGATTTTTCTTTGTTTGGTTTTGTATCACTGGCATCTAGAACAGTGACTTGCACATAGTAAGTGCTTAATAAATTCTTCTTGGATTGGAATGCTGAAGCAAAAGCACAAAACCTGTGAAGAAAACTGGCTACATTAGATGTTAAGGATACACACACACACACACACACACACACACACACACACTGAATCCAAGTAGTTATTGACAAAAATCCTAGAGGCAATCTCTCTCAAGGAAAAAGGTCCCACCCCCATCCCTGACAAAAACTGGAAAAAGTAAGGAAATGGTTCAGGTAATCCTGAAGATAATACTTTGAAGGCAATGGAATGATGCAAATGCATGAGGTCCTGCCTTAAAATCAAATCCTACATATGTAAACGTGTGTATAAATATAATACATATATGTATACATGCATGTTGTGCACATGTACATCCACATATGTGTATTTGTGCATATGGTACATTCAGCAGAGATTCTTATTCACACATATGTGTATCGCGTGTGTATATGCATGTGTGTACGAATAAGAAACCTCTCTGCTAACTATAGAAAAAAGAGTTTTACAATGTTCTAGGCTACCAAGGCCACAGAGCTGATTTCAGTTTTTCAGGCAAGTCACTTAACTTCTCTGAACTTCAGCTTCCTCATCTATTAAAAGGGAATAATAATAATATTTGCACTACCTACTTCACATAGTTCTTATAAAGAAATTGTCTTATGAAACTTAAAATGCCATATAAATATGAGTCATTTGTTATTCTCAAATAAAATCTTCCACGTAGTTTGAGAGTGAAAGAACTCAAGTTCCAGGGGTAGTGAGGCTGTGGCCTTGAGGCTACATGTGGCCTTCCTGGTCCTCAAGTGTAGCCCAACCCCTGATTACTAGACCAAGGGAAATCACATCAGCATTTATACTGAATACAGATGTGTAACAGTAAAGGCAATATTTGTTAATGGGTAGAGGTTGGCCATAGAGTCTGAAACACCTAGTTTTAAATCCTGCTTCTAATGCTCATTAGTGCATGACAAAGGGTAAGCCACTTAAACTTTCTGAGCCTCAGTTTCCTCATCTGTAAAATGGAGATAAAGAGAACTACACTACCTACTTATTAAGAAATAGTGCGATAAGGTATGTAAAGGGTTTCATTTAGCTATGTAAACGTAAGCATGTAAAGCAACATAAGTAAGAGTCAGTGTGGAGTATTGGACAAAGAATGAACCTCAGAGCGAGGGCAAGATGAGTTGAACTTCCTCCTCTAACATCCTGACTGTATGACCTTGCACAAACCACTTAACCCCTCTGTGCTCTAAGCAACTCCCTAAGAGTATAAGTTGCAGAGCAGTTGCCAAATTGCATTGGTAGAGGGAGTTTCCTCATCTGGGAATCCCTTCTATCAATATACCATAGGTCTGTCTCAATCCCATAATTATCAGTCATTATTATGTTAATGTAGTAATTGGCAATACCTGGCAAAGCTGAAGAAGATGGTTATCTCAGCTGTCAAGGAAGCTTCAAGGGAGTTCCACCCATTCTAGGTCAAACATAAAAATGTTGGGCGAGATAATTGAGGGAGCATGTGACTGCTTTACTGACCCCAGGGTGCTCTGTGCCAGGATTTAGCATCGTTTCATGGGATATAAATAACATTGCAAAAAAAGTAATTGAAAATCTCTCATATGAAGAAAAAAAAAGTACATTCTGAAGAATCACAGCAATCCCAGAATTAACAAAATAGCTACAAATGTGCTTATAAATAGGTTTCTTAAGAAATAGTTTGTAGCTCCAATGATAAAAGTAAAGAAAGCTTGGTTCCCCCATTTTGGGTATGTCATAAGATATTAAGAACAGAGAAAATTATTTGGTTCTGAATGGGTTATAAGCCACTCCTCCCAATTAATTTCCTTATCAGACAGAGCCAGCATTGGAACTGGTGTCCTCTTGTCTCCAAATCTAACAATCTTTCTACTGTAACATCACTCTGCCTCTCCTTTTCTCCTATTCTTTCAATTTCATACTCTGCCTATTTGTGTTTATGTCATATTGTCCTCTTGATCTGTTCCTTTCTTTAAGGTCAGGGTTTGTGACATTTTTTCATCTTTATATTCCTGTTACCCAGCACAGCACCGGTGCTCAATTCAAATTTGTAGAATTGACTTCAATCAAACCGAATCAAGTTACAAACTTGACTTCAGGCTGATAATAAAAATCTTGAGGCATGGTCAAATATAACCCTCCTATTAGCACTATACCTCAATTCCTTCATTCATAAAATGGGGATTAATAATGTTTTCCTCTCCTTTGTGTTTGCTGAGAGGAATAACTAACCTGCAAGTGGTTGCAAATCAATCATTTTGTAAACCTGCTGGGCTAAGGCTAAATAGTAGGAGTAGGGATAAAAAGCCTGGCTTTTTAGAGGAACCAAAATATTACAAAGCCAGTCACATTTCACGGCTAATTTAAAACATCAGGGGTTCACACAAGTTGGTTATTATAATACTTTCTGATTCACATTTTATTTGATGATTTATACAGGCGACAGCTGTTAGTATTGAACTTTACCAATTCTCTACAGCCATGAACTCTCTTTTATCAATATATTATAGTTCAGCATAATATATAACTATCTATATCTTTTCTTAGGGATTATGGACTGCTTTTTATCTGGGTTGGAGAAGGGGAAACTCATCAATAAGAGGTTCTGGCTAGGTGCTATTCCAACATGTTGTTTATTTAGCTCAGACAAGAGCTTTTATAACTCCAACTGAATGTTTAAGAAACACCGATAAAATCAGCGTGATGCAAAGAGACTTGCATCAAAATTGCTTTAGTATATTTAAGCTCTCATGAATTAAGCTACATCTTCAGAAACATATTCTCCTTTTGCCTTTGGATTTTAGCCTTCAGAAACAAACAAACAAAATATGGCTGTGCCAAACCACACTGCATTCAATTATATGAAATATTTATCTGGCATTGGTTTGAAAAAAAGAAGTGGTAGGTGTCAAGATCAACCATGAAATGCTGAGAACTCTACAGAAGGTGAGTGTGGAAATCATACTGACTTAAGAGGTAGGAGCCCTGGGTTTAATGCTGGCTGACACTAACTGTGAATTTGAGCAGCTTACTTAACCACAACTGAGGCTCAGACTTTCCATCTACAAAATCAAAAGTTGGGAGTGGGAGGGAGGATCACAGGAGGAGGTGTCAAACTGAAGTGGCCTGCAAAATTCTCAAGTGCAGAGGGCAAGCAGATTAAAATATAATTGGAAAAGGTTTAACAAAATAAATAAAAATACAATTCAATACAGATGATGTTAATTTGTGATTTTCTCAGTTTGTTTACAGCCTACCCCTTAGGGATCCATTTCTATTTGAGTTTGACACCTCTGAGGCTCTGAGGGATCCTTATCAGTCTTAAAATTCTGATTCTAAAAAGAAAATTGAAGACTAGAAATGAAACCATCTGGTCTTGGAAAGACAGAACATGAGTACAGGAGAAAGGCTTTGTTTGTATAAATTTAGAAACAAGATTACTCAATGATATGATGCAAAATAATACATGCAAATAGGTTCAGCTCCTTTTCCACATTAAAAGACACTGAAACGAGTTACTTTAGGAATAGAGTACCTAAAATAGTGACCTCTGCATAAATGTAATAAGTGAAATCCATTCTAAAATGTTCTATTCAGGCAGAAAAGGAGAGAATGGGTAACAGTTTTTATGAAAACAAATCAGCCTTGGCATTCAATGCTGCTTCCTCCAATGGGGTCTTGCTTATTACTCTATATATTCTATATTCTATATATAGATTGCTCTATATATTATACCTTAAAGAAAGAGAACTAGAGCTGAGGTGATCAATATACATGCCTGCAGTTCTACAGGAATACATACAGTGGACATTCTCCAGATGCTTTTGAAATGAATGTGACTTATTCGTTTTTATATCCTGGATACACCATAGTTGTGAAAGGTGGATAGAAAGTTGCTTCCTAGTTACTCACATTTCCATCAGTACCCGTTCAGAAGCTAATCTGTTCCAGCTTCCCTTCTCCTTCCTGATAAGGAGCCAGAAAGTGAATTTAGAAAAGTTATGTGATAACAGTCAAATCCTACACAAGAAAATTCAATTTTACAAAAATTCAGAGCTATCAGGATATAAATAAATTTGCTTGGCGGATCAAAAGGGTTAGTAGATATACAATCTGCACCTGAAATCAGAAAACCTGGCTTTTAGTTCCAAATCTTCATATATAATAGCTGGTTTCCTTGAGCAAATAATATAACCTCTCTGAATCTCTGCTTAGTTTTCCTCATCTAAAAAGCTGAGGTAATATTATATAAACTGCTTCCCACATAGGATTTTGCTGGGAGAATTAGCAGCTAGGTGGCACAGTGGTTAGAGTGATGGGCCTGGAGTCAGAAAGACCTGAACTCAATTATGGCCTCAGACATGCATTAGCAGGGCCACCCTGGGTGAGTCACCTCATCTCTTTGCCTCAATTTCCTCATCTGTAAAATTAGGATAATAATAGCACCTGCCTCCCAGAGTTGTTGTGAGGATCAAATGAGAAAATAATAGTAAAGTGCTTAACACAGTACCTGACACACAGTAATCAATGATATATAAATGCTAGTTGCTGTGGTTGTTGTTGTTGTGTGTGTTTTGTATTTGTAATTATAAAGCACTATAAAATATGCACCATTTCTTTTGTTACAATAAGTAGAGTTGCATAAAGAAAAAAAACCAACGGTATCAGAATATTAGGATTTTTCTTCAGAGGCTCTGAGTTGTTTGATGAAATGTTTTTCCTTTACCTTTTTGTTTTGATGCTTCAAAATTTTTTATCCTTTGAAAAATCTTATGAGGATTTGAGGTTTTGTTTGTTTTCTTTTCCTTTCAACACAATCATCATATATGTTGGAAGATCTGAGAAAGACCCAATTGTGCTTTTGTGGCTGGGGGAAATAAGACAAAGGTCACCAGTCTTTTCTGTCTTCTTCAACAAGCCCAACCCTTGTGATTTGCACAGCAATGAAGGACTGGTTGGGAAAAGACTGAAAGCTGCTTGGTCATAGATTTCACATTTGCAGAAGTAGAGCCCTGGAAATATTTTCTACAAGTAGGAGGTATGATAAGAAATAAAACCTAAAATTAGTTCCTGGTCATCAGTTAGATGAGAGCTGAACTAATGAAGTCAGAGGGGACCATAGAGAATAAAATAATTTGAAGAGAAGACATGATCTAAACTAGAATAATTGCTACCTTCTGGTGAAGCCCAGCTGAAGGAAAGTGGCTCATAGCTACTAAGAAATAAATCACAGAGCCAGTTTTTCTCCTCACTCCCTACCCCACTTCAAAAAAAAATGGTGGATTGTCGGGTGGCCTTCATGAGAACACTCTAGCAATAAAATTTAGCTGTGACTCAGTAGAGGGCACAGGAAAGGGTTTTATCCTTCCCCTGCCATAGAAAGGCTTATTAACCATAGCTTCCTCAGGGAATGGTAAACAAAGCATTAGGTAATCCTAAAAATAGCTGCATTACTAATGATGAACTGCAGTGGAGAAATATTGACCAATGAAGAACAGTAGAATGATGCCAACAGGGAGAAGGTCCAACAATGAAGAGCATTAGGACACTGCCAAATGAGAATTATTTATTCCTATGTACGTGTGTCCTAACTATACACTTTCCTTTTGTGCCTGCCCCTCTGCAAAAGTTCCAGGGCCACACACACTCCCTACTTGTATATGCCTCATACATGACCTAATATGGGTTCACTCTCTTCACTGTGGGTGTTTGTGTAGTTGTATATGAATTTCAAAGGGGGAGGGAGGTGTTTTTTGCCCATGACGTAGACGATTATTACCACGCTATTTCATGAAATGTTTTTCATTTCAAATAAATGTTCCCTTTGGCATGCTTAGTAAAAATAAACACTGGTGGGGGCTTGTGGAATATGTTTTGGAAAGGTAGCTTTCTACTTCCAGGGGCTCCTAGGCCCAGTATAGATAAATTTAATCTGGAAGTTCAGTTTCAAGTCCAGATGATTCTTTCATCTATTACACTATCAACCAGACTGACAATTCATTAATTATGTCACAGCAAAAATAAATGGGCTACTACTTTAAATAATAAATATATTATAATATGAGCAGAACCAAGAGAACATTGTATACAGTAAGAGTAATATTGTTTTAAGAACAACCTAGAGTGAAAGTTATTTTGTCTATTATAAATACTCGTGATTGTGTGTTAATGAGTTACTTGCTTTGCTGCTCTTTGTGGCCAATCTCCCTTCCATTTCTTCTTGATTCCTTTGTTAACATCATTATCTTGGTTTACTTTTGCTCCTGCTGACCAAGAGCAGGAAGGAAAGGCCTTTTAAATCAAAATGCTTAATTATGTCCCCTCAAAGCCAACTCATCTATCAGCCAGAAAAGGAGCAAGTTTAAAAAAGATGAATAAAGGATGGATATTTGACATATTCTATTATTATTATAAATACCCAAAATAACTATAAAGGGATATATGGAAAAAGAGGCTATCTGCATCCAGAGAAAGAACTGATAAATAGAAGTTTGTTTAGAATAATTTTACATACAACATATATATATATATATATACATACATACATGCGTTTTTATACACACACACACACACACACACACACACACATGCATATCTACCTATTTCTGTTTAATGGTAGCCATCTCTAGAGCAGTACAGAAAGGGGAGAAAAATAAATTTATATGATAATTTTGTTGTATATTTGAAAGGAATAGCAAGTTACAAATATTAGATTTTCAATTTCATGTGCAATCATCATTTTTTATTGTATTATGTTATGGAAATGCTTATTTTATTCCATAAATTAAAAATAATGTTTTTAAAAAGACATAAAAAAGAAAAAGAAATGGGCTATTGCTTTAAATATCAATTTGGGATAGAGAGATACATTAACATAACATTTTTCCTCTTTTCCACAATACTAAAAGAGTTCAAATGAGTCATAATCCTAATTCGAAAAACCTGCAAAGTCTGGATTACATCTAAAGCATAACTGGCTAATTCTCAATGTGATCACCATATTATAATAAGAGGAGACAGAACATTATTTCTTTGAAAACTTAAGAACAAAAGCACACTCTCAATGTAAAGACAGAGAGAGATAGTAATGATAGAATATGTCAAATATCCATCCTTTATTTGTCTTTTTTAAACTTGCTCTTTTTCTGGCTGATAGATGAGTTGGCTTTGAGGGGACATAATTAAGCATTTTGATTCAAAAGGCCTTTCCTTCCTGCTCTTGGTCTGCAGGAGCAAGAGTAAACCAAGATAATGATGTTAACAAAGGAATCAAGAAGAAATGGAAGTGAGATTTGCCACAAAGAGCAGCAAAGCAAGTATCTCATTAACACACAATCATGAGTGACCAGTACTTCTACAAGCATGTAGTGGTTATCTACGGTTAGTTAATCTCACATTATTCCACAGTTAGTTAACCTCATGATTATCAGGACCAACTAAGACGAAATGGTGATTCCTGCCTCTTAAATTCCTCTTCACTTCAGAGACTTGATATTTAAATTCTTTAAACAGTTGAATCACTAAACCCATTTCTCGGATTTGTATTGCCTCCACTGTGCATCCATTATTCCTGGGGGGCAAGGTCATATTAAGAGGATTAAACTTTGAGTGCTGAACTTGGAGCCTTGAATTTAAACCCTGGTTCCATCACTTACTTCCTGTGTGACCTTAAATAAGTCACTCACCTCTCTAAGTTTAAGTTTCCCCATCTCCAATGTGAGGGGTTTGGGCTAAATGTCATTAAGTCTGTTTTAAGATCTAAGGGCATTATCAATAAACTTTTTTATATATTTTTTTTTATTTACATAGTGTTGGTTAGAATACTACACCTGGACTCTGGTCATGCACACAGAGATTCACACATCATATTATAGTATCCAGATACCACTTACAAATGGGACCAAACTAATGTATAATGTACAATAGATAACTTCATTTTAAGATCTCATATCTATTATTATTCTATTTTCTTGTTCTGCTCTCCTCTTCCCTGTTTAGCAACTAGGGCATTCTTTCTGGTATAAAATTATTCTGGATATGACTACAGAGAACCATATCTCAAATAAAATCAATCCAGTAACAAGAAGTTGACATTTCTCCTTAGTTTTAATACCTCCCCAGGACTAGACTGAGTTTCAAATGTAACATGTTCCAAACTGATCGTATTATCTTTCTGTCAAAATCTATTCCTTTTTCCTCAATTCACTATTTGTTAGTGGCACCAGTATTCAGCCAGTATCCCCTCATGCCTAGTGTTAACCAACATCAGTAGCTTCTTCCAAAAAGTGGTTGAGGTCCTATGTCCTACACTAAGCTCATTTTGATTTTCCCAGTCAGTGTTTTCTCTCTCTTAAAATTAGTTTCTAGTCTTCTATAGGTATTTAACTGTCCATAGTGTATCCTCTTGGGAAAATGTAATCCTTTTGAAGGCAGAGAGCATTTCATTTTTATTTTTGCATCCCCAATGCCTAGAACAGTGCTTTGCACATGGTGGGGATTTAATAATGTTTGTTGAAATTAATGGAATAGTCAACTTCCCCTTCTCTCCCCTCCCACATCCAATCAGCTATGAAGTCTAGCTAATTCTACCTCCACAGTATCCTTCTCATCAATCACTTCTATTTTATTCCTATTGCTACCACCCTAGTTCAGACCTTTATTGCCACTCACCTGAATTATTTCAGGAGCCCCTTTGATAGGATTTCCTACCTCTGCCCTCTCCCACTGCCAATGTATCTTTCCCAACACTGCCAAACTAAATTTTTTCAATATAACTTTTGCCATGTCATTCCTCTGTTCAAAACTCTTCAGTAGCTCCTGATCATCTACTGACAGCTATGGGATTCAAAACTCCACAATCCAGTACCATCCATTCTTTCCATATGGTCTCATATTGTTCTCATACACATAGTCTAGGCTTCAGCAAAATGAACTATGCATTGGGACCAATATACAGTCTTCCCTTTTCAGCCCCCATGACTCTGCTCACATTGATATTTGTGGAAGTCTGCCTAGCTCCTGCCAATCTTTAAGAACTTTTCAGCCGTCACACCTCATAGAGCAATTTCTTGACACTTATCTTGGATTACTTTTACTATAGTCATTTTTATGTGTTTTGTGTCCCTCTACTAGATTATAAACTCTTTAAAGGAGCAAGAGATATATCGTATCTAATCTTTATCTCCTTTAGTGCTGATTATAATGTTCTGCACACAGTAGGTATGTGACAAATGCTTTTTGCATTACTCCATGGATTGCCAAGGAGTCAGGGATTTTCTTTTTGCAGCTCAGTTAAGACAATCTTCCAATTCCTCAACCTTCCCTACTATTCCCCCCTGACCCCTGCACTTCCTGCACTTTTACAAGAATACTAAAAAGAAAAATATCACATTCACTTTGACACAATCTGGTCTTTCTTTCATTAAAATGATTTGTGTTAAATCATAATTCATAGAGTCCTATTCTTGGAATAAGGAAAACTTCTGTTCAAAAACAACCTCTGAACCTTACTAAATGTGTGACCATGGTCTAGTCAGGTTATCATGTTATTTCCCTGAGTCCCAGTTTCCTCATATGTAAGATGGGAATAAAACTATCTTTTGAACCTACTTCATTGAGTTGTTGGGGATATCAAATGAGGTAAGGTATGTAAAGTGCTTTGCAAATATTAAAATGACATAAGTTTTGATCATCATTCTCACTGTTTTCATTACTTAGCCCAAAATTCAGAATCCTCCCCTCTGAACCTGACATCATCTTGTACAAGACAGAATGTTGTCAGGGATATTTCTTGCCTTCTACGCAATCTAGAGATGTTTAGCTGAGACCCACCCCCACTCCCCCCCCACCACAATGAGGTTGAATTTCATCAAGTCCAGATATGTGTAAAGTATAAGCTATATGCTAGTCAAGTCAATCCAAATCAAGGAGCATTTCTTAAGTGCTATTATGTACCATGCACAGTGTTAAACACTGGGAACAAAAAGAACAAGCAAAGATAAATATAATCCCTGCCCTCAAGTAGTTTACATTCTAAAGGGGAAAGCTAATATACAAAAGAAAGCTAAAAGCCAAGAGGCAGGGAGGAGGGAAGAACTGGAGTGGGAACACAGGGAAGTCAGGAGCTGAGCAGAGGAGGGAAGGAGTGAGCATGACTGGCCTGGACATTTGCTAAAAATGAACTTTGCAGGAGGAACTTGCCAATTATGGGAAGATCCCACAAGGGCAAAGAAACATTCCAGTGTGAGTAGGAATGCTAGGATAAGGTGCAAAACAGAGTCAAAAGTGGAGCTAGGAGAGGAGTAAAGGTGATTGCTAGAATTCAAGACATAAATTTGGAGCTATTAGACTTTATTTGTCAATTCTATCATTTATTAGCTGTGTGACCTCAGTCAAGTCAATCAAACTCCATTTCTTAATTCTTCATTAATCAAGGTATGATAATAGTTCTTGACTCACCTGTCTCACAGGTTCAATTAGACAAACATTTATAGAATGCCTAACTTGTTCAGGGGCACTGTGTACAATGGTGAGTATCACACATTCTTTTCCTTTAAAAATTGCCCAGAAGCAGCAAATTAATGTCAGGGACAGAGCGCTGGGCCTGGAATTAGAAAAATACAAGTTCAAAATTGTCCTGTGACACTTTCTTGCTGTGTGACCCTGGGCAAGTAACTTAATCTCTGTCTGCCTCAGTTTCCTCAACTATAAAATAAGGATAATAATAGCATCCATCTCCCAAGGTTGTTGTGACAATCAAATAAGATAATATTTGTAAAGTGCTTGATACAGTACCTGGCACATGACAGTTGCTTAATAAGTGCTTGTTTCGTGACTACCTTCCTGCCTTCTTGCTTTCCTTCCTTCCTGTAAAAAAAAAAAGTTTACAACTTACTACCATCAAATGAATCAAAAAGCTTGAGAAAGCATCTATATTTATATAAATGCAAGTGACAGGGTATCATGGGATGATATTCTAGAGCTGGAAAAGCTCCCCCCCCCTTTTAGAGGTGAGAAAACTGAGACTCAGAGTGAGTAAAGGCCTTGCTCAGGATCACACAGATTAGTAAGTGTGAGCATTAGGATTTAAAACCAGCTCTTCTGATTCCAAATCCAGAGTCTTTATATTGTCTCAAATAATTAACAAATGTTATCATTAGAAATGTGACCCCAGGGCAGCTAGGTGGCGCAGTGGATAGAGCACCGGCCCTGAAGTCAGGAGTACCTGAGTTCAAATCCAGCCTCAGACCAAACACTTGACACTTACTAGCTGTGTGACCCTGGGCAAGTCACTTAACCCCAACTGCCTAAAAAAACAAACAAACAAAAAAGAAATGTGATCCCCCATAGACTGAATCACCTCACCAAAATGTATTTATTCAGTCAACAAATATGCCAAATCTGCTAAAATGACAAAGAGCATTCCTGGAAGTGATAGGATTAGGATTAGTAATTCCTAATTCCTATATTTTAGAACATTTCTCAGACAAGCAAGAATATCCTTTTCTTTGAAGTGAATGGGAGTTGCATAGTTTAAAAGCTATCACATAATGTGAGCTTGTATGTGGCTATACTGGAATGAGAAGATGGTTCTGCTATAGCCAGGGTTTCAACCTTACCTCTAAAATGATGCTCTAATGTGGCAGGGTACTGTATTACATGAGAAAAGTAGAATCTCATTAAAATAAACCAAAGTGTGAGAAGTCATACTCTGCAGAAACCAGGGAAAGAGCAATCTGCTCCCTTGCACAGTGGTCTCTCCGTGTGAATTAGCCCATGGCCAAAATAAGGTACATGTGATCTGATGGCTTTGAAATACTTTTTTTCCCCTCCTACTTTAACTTTGAACTGACCCATTAAACTTCTCTATAGTGCTATTCTGGACTTCTGTGAAGGTCATGGGTACCCTTTGAAAGCAGTGTTTAAATCCCTCTCAGTGGTAGAAAGTCCTGGTTGAATTAGTGCAGACCCCATAGAGACTTCTGAGGCTGTTGATAAATCATGTTTAAGAGCTTTTTGGCCCAAAGCTCAGCTGTAAAGTCAGGTAAAGCCATGAACACATTTGCAGGCGGCAATGCCCCATAACTATTCAATTCTAATCTAAAGCGATCCCTTCTGAACAACTCTAGCATTAAGCACCCTATTCATCAAATTAAGCTTACTCATGCATATCTTCATTTTTACTCAAATCCTTGGTGCAGTCAGACACTCTAGGCCAGGTGCAAAGTCGACACTGTAAGTCATCTATCAATAGAAAATCCAAAAAGAGAGTGTGGATGTCAGACCAATTGACACCTTTGGGGGAGGAGAAAAGTCGCTTACAAGAGCTAATGCAAATTCTGCTACATTATAATTATTGGTAAAATGGGGCAGCAGTGATAATATTTAATTCATTTGAAAACACTTCCCCTATAGGATAGCATCTCTCCTGCCAGCAGGGCTTTCTAAAGCAAGGTCAAAGGGAAAAGTCTAAACTTAAGTTATCTTCAGGGACACTCATGTTATGAGTCCTTCATCTCCCCTCCCTCCATGTGGCCTCTCCTTGTGCCTCTCCAGAGACTCTGGGAACAAATCAAAGACCTCCATGTGTCACTAACAATAATAGAAGGTGATTTAAATTTCAAGTGCAATCCAATCTTGCATGTTTGGGAAGCCAGGACTGCACAAGCTAACAAGGCAATTTTCAGCTCTGACACCTTGAACCCACTTGAATTAGTTACTGTTTGAGTATTGCTTTCTCATAGCTTACACTGTGAGCTTCAGAGGTCAGAGACTATGGATCTCTTCATATGGAGCTCATTAGAGTCCCCCCTAAAAGCAGGTACGTTAAGTGCTTTTTAAATGAAACAGTGAGTAAAAACTTCTTAATGATATGGGGCCAACCACTGGACTAATAGGAAAAATGACGGACTGAGAGTCAAGAGATTGGAGTGCCAGTTCAAGTTCAACTGCTAACTAGCTTTTGGACGAGTCATTCAGTTTCTCTGGGCCTCAGTTTCCTTATATGAAAAGTGAGAGGACTAGATTCAATTATTTCTCTATGTTTTGTCTCTTACTATAAATATACTGCTTGAAAGCAAAGATTGTGTCATTCATATATTTGTATCCCCAGCTGCTTCAACAGTACCTAGTATAGATACTTAATGCTTTTTCATTCACTCATTATTTCATTCATTCATTCTTTGTTGTTGTCATTCAGTCATTTCAGTTGTGTCTGTGTGACTCCATTTGGGGTTTTGCTGACAAAATGCTGGAGTGGTTTATCATTTCCTTCTTGAGCTCACTTTACAGATGGAGAAACTGAGGCAAGCAGGGTTAAGCGACATAGGTAGTAAGTGTCTGAGGCTGGGTTTGAACTCATGAAAAAATGCCTTCCTGACTCCAAGCCAGGCACTCTACTATGCCACCTTGCAGCCCATTCATTTATTCTAAGGTCCACTGTTACTACGGAGAAGGCATTAGGGAGGCTGTCTTACTTGATTAGTTTTACTGCTGTGTGACCTGATCAAGTCCCTTAATCACTCAGGTCCTTAGTTTCTTCATTTAGAAAATGAAAGAGTTGGGTTAATGATGTCTAAAGACCTTCTGACTCTAAATCCTATGACCCTCTTAACACTTCAGTACATAGCTGGCCTGAGGTCAGCCAAACAGAGATCCCACCCTTACTAAATCTCTTAGCCTCTCTTTCATCCAGGCTCACACAGGCTCAAAATCGTCTTTGCTTCTTCCCTCTCATTCCACCCCCACCACACACACACACACACACACACACACACACACACATACAGTCCATTCAGTTGCCAAGTCCTACTGACAGGACTTCATTATTATATTTCTCATCTGCCTCCTCCTTTCTACTCCCATTGCAATCACCCTAGTTCAAACCCTCACCTTTTCTCATCTAAATTATTATTAACCTCCCTAGGCACTGTTCAAATCATCCTATTCCTCTACTCATTTCCTATCAAATAAAGTTTTAATTCTTTATCCTACCATTCAGGGCTTCCAACTCCAACCTAACTTCCCAATCTTAATTCACATTATTTCTCTTGATGATCTTTATATTCTGCCTGATAGGTGCCCATCATCTTATCTTCTCTTAATTATCTCCATGAATTCATTTATTTTTTGCTTGGGTTAATCATCATGCTTCAAATGGATTCATTCCACAGATCAATCCATTGAAGTCTCTCTTCCACCAAGGTCCAATCCACATATCACCTCCCTCAAGAACTTTTTTCCTGGGAATCCAAAGATGAAAGCACTCTCTCCCTCCTTCAATTTCTCATGGTACTTAGTCTGGACCCCTCTTGTATTTATCATGCTCTCCCTCCTGTTAGAGTTATTTGAGCACATGAATTTTCAACCATGTTTTAAGTGCCTAGAGGGACAGCTACATGGTATAGTGGATAGAGAGCCAGGACTGGAGTCAGGAAGACTCATCTTCCTGAGTTCAAATCCAGCCTCAGACACTTACTAGCTATGTGACCTGGGCTAGTCACCTAACCCTGTTTGCCTCAGTTTCCTCATCTATAAAATTAGCTACAGAAGGAAATAACAAATCTTTGCCAAGAAAACCCCAAATAGGACCATGAAGAGTCAGACATGATTGAAATTACTGAACAAGTACCTTGAAAGCAAGGTCTCTGTTGTATCCATGTATGTATCTTCCATTCCTAGCACAGTGTCTTACATACAAGGCACTTAATACATGCTTGTGGAATAGAGTAAATTGAATTTCTGATTCAGAAGAAGTGTAACCCTGGGAGCTGAAGCTCCATGGCAGAAGGGACTATGAACTAAAAAATAAAGTTTCAAAAGGTATTACCTGGAAGGAACTTTGTTATGCTTGAGCAGGGAGAGAGAGAGAGAGAGAGAGAGAGAGAGAGAGAGAGAGAGAGAGAGAGAGAGAGAGAGAGTCACACAAAATCCATGGGCGTGGGGCAAATCTACACCAAGTCAAATGAATAAGCTAAAAGGTTTTTTTTACCTCAAATAAATTTGAAAAAGCAAAACATAGTTGATATGGAGAGTTTAGATAAAGTTGGATCCTTGATTCTAATGAGCTTTCAATATTATGATATATGCATATATCATATTTATATATATATATATTATTTACCATATATGTTGCATATGTACACATATGTGTGCACATATAAACTTTGGATTCCCTAGTGTTTAGTTGTACTTTTTTTTTGGTTGGGCAATGGGGGTTAAGTGACTTGCCCAGGGTCACACAGCTAGTAAGTGTTATGTATCTGAGGCCGGATTTGAACTCAGGTTCTTCTGAATGCAGGACCATGCTCTATGTACTGTGCCACCTAGCTGCCCCCTTAGTTGTACTTTTTATTGACTGCATGTGGGATGGCAATCAGAATCAAAATCACAAGACTCTCAGATTTAGAAAAGACCTCAGAAGCCATGTAGTTTAAAGATAACCTAACCAAGAATCTCCTCATTAACATATGTGGCAAGGAACCATTCAGCCTTTGCTTGAAGACTTCTGATGAGAGGAAATTCATCATGTTGCAAGACAGCTCATTCCACTTGAACATAGCTTTTGCTTACATCACCCCTAAATCTGCCTCTGGAACTTCTACCCACCTCTCCTAGTGCCAAATAAGCAAACGTAATCCCTCTTCACATGTCAGCCCTAAAAATACTTGAGAACAGATAAGATGTTTTCCCTAAATCTTCTCTTTTTTCATTGGGCATAGAGGGAATGAAGGGCTTCCTCTAGAGAAAAATAGTAGACAGTTTCATATTCCTAAGTGCAATTTTTAATGGAAACATTGCCTCTGCCCATGAGTGGTGGCTGAGAGAACTTCCCATCCATTTGCCCCAGAGGTGACCATCCCTGAGCTGGAGGAGCTAGACATAATGTAACCACAGCCATAGCACTTACAAGAGATAAGAGAAGGAAAAATGTTTCCTTTCTCTAATAACCAGGCTGTGGGCCTGCCAATTCCATTTAGCACAGAGATCTCTGGGTTGGGTGGGCTCCTTATATAATCAACTAACTTGGGGAATGCACTCTGTGTGGTGTATTTTAATCAGCAGTACATTCTAAAAGTTACATTAATTAGCACATTAATCAGCAGAGTCTTTGAACAGTCAAACACTAGAAAACTGGTGGTTTATGATAAGATCTTAGCAAGTGGCATACTCAGGTATTTCTCAATGTTATCATCACTGCTAGTCTTTTAGAGGCTGAAACTATGCAGTCCAAATGAAAGCTTCCTTAAAATGTTTCTCTCTGCAAGGCACATTTGAAGATATATAAAGTATACAGAAACATATTATTTTGTTTTCTTTTTAACGATCATTCTAATGGCTATTTGATTAAATTTCTCAGAGAAAAAAATAGCAAAAAGTCATTATATATTCTTTCAATGTACAGTCACAAATGTAGAACCAAGTTCTTCATTTTACAAAAGAGGAAACTGAGACCCACGAAGGTTAAGTGCATTGCCCAAGGTCATGCAAACAGTGTCAAAGGCAAGATTTTAACATGAGCTTAGGACCCCAGAGACACTGTTTTCTCTACATTTCAAGAATCTTTTCTTCTATTCTTCAGATTACTCATGTAATCATGATGAAATTCAGGAATCAATTTCCTTGCTCCTTATGCTATATTGACTTTTTTTTTTCTAACCACTTAAAAAAAGGGAGGAAATTTTTCCTTATTAATAGAAATGGTATGTAACCTTTTCAATTTCTTCAGGAAATGTTTACAGTGAACCTTATAAAATGAAAAGGGAGGATAGGGAGGGGAGAAGGAAGGCAGGGAGAAAGAGAAGAGGAGGAGGAAGAGGAGGAGAGAGGGAGAGACAGAGAGAGAGAGAGAGAGAGAGAGAGAGAGAGAGAGAGAGAGAGAGAGAGAGAGAGAGAGAGAGAGAGAGAGAGAGAGAATCACACAAAATCCATGGGCATGGGGCAAAGCTGCCAAACATTTTTCCCACCCTGATTCTGATGAAATACAATTTGTAAGATCATGAGACTTCTTGCATGGAAGCTTTGCCCCTTAGTCTAGTGACCTTTATTTAGCTACATCTGAAATGCAGCAAAATATGTTCTTATTGAATGCACGCAGAATGATTCACATGCATTTAAAATTTGGAAATTGGACTGAAAAATCCCCATGCTTCATGTTAAGTTTTGCCTTCATTTACAAAGCCTAGGGATATTGAACGCTTACATATAGCAGCAATCCATTAGTTTGACCCAGTAGGCATTTCTTAATCCTCTCGGCATTTTCCTGTGAGAAATCAGTGTTCTTTCAAGGCTCCATACCATTTTCTCAAACTCAGAGAGAAGAGGGTCAGAGTGATGGAAAGAGCAGATGCTGGCTAAGCAGTTCCTCCCCATTTCAAATGCTGGCTTATATTGATTTTTCTTCTGGTCCTTTGAAATTACACTCTATTTAAATCATATCATGCCATTTGGAGGAATTTTAATTTCCACTTCTATTTTATGTCTTCATTTGTGAGTTACAGTTATTTTTACTGATTTTGAGCACTGGCTTGTCAGAGTTTCTACCTGCCCACCACCCACTTTATCAGCATGTATGCTCAAATCACAGAAGGTGCTAGGATAAGCTATATATTCACATAAAAGTTTCTTCTATGCAATAGTCCTGAAAGACAGGCTTGGTTGCTTCTTCACAGAAGTTAGATCATAGCTGCATCCATGAAGGTATATGCCAAAACTCAGCAGGGTCCTCCAGTACGATTTCATCAGCTTCGGACCTTGCACATTTCTAGCATAAACTAATCGATGTATTTATTTAATGACTCCTCACACATCAGAATTTCAAACATAACTAACTAAACTGAACTTCATTTCTTTAATGCTGGTGTGTGCTCTGGTTGATAGCTACTTATACCCCTTTGTCATTGGGCAGCAATCATTGTAATTATATTGTTAGTGCTCTACTTGGCTTCAAGTGAGAGTGGCCTATTTGTTCTCAATAAATGTCTTATGGATGAAAGGCCCTATTTAGCTATGAGTCACCCACCATTGATATAATCATTCTTACTTTATGAACTTTGATAATTAGCATTAAGCTTGTCTAGAGGTATACACACTCACTCACTGGCTCGAACCTTGCCATTCCTTTCCACACACACACACACACACACATACACACACACACACATAAAGCAGAGTAGTAGTCTTGATAGAGTTCTGAATAACTTGGCCATTGATAAAAACAAATATACTTGTCATTATTTACTGATCATATGTACACCTTCACGATATGATTCTTACAAAGCTAGCAATATTGGGAATAATCCAAACTACATACTTAGTTTTTCCTGTACCTTATCAGTATCATTTCCAAATGTTTCAGTCTGTTCAGACTTGACACTATCACCTAGGAAGAATGGGGGTATGGAGGAAGCAAAAGATACATTAATAGAAAGAGAATAATTTGTTCTTTCTATGAAGAATAACCACTGAGGGCCAAAGAAATTGTATAACTTGATTATACATTTTCATCTGGCTTATTCATGATTGGCATATTCCTAAAACAAGCCCAAATACTTGTTTTTTCTTGAGTATAAAGAAATATACTCTTTTCTTTAATTTTTTAAAAAATTATATTTCAGTTTTTCTAATTAACAGATATTTTAAAAACCCCAAAGGAAAATAAGGAAAAACAAAACCCTTGTATTAAATATACATAATCAAGAAAAACCAAGTAGACTTCAAACCATTAGACCTACATACTTAAAGGATCAAAAAAAGAGAAAAAGGCTCCATATGTAAAATATTGATTGAAAGGAGGTACTGAATTGAATTGAATTGTAATATACGTAATTACATAAATTCCCTGAGCATGAGCCTTGTTTTTCTTTTCTGAGAAACCATTAGAATAAAAAGGGTCAATTATGCATATATTTCTTTGATTAAAAATAAGTACATTTTAAAGACTGTTTTCCATGACCTGCAGAACAAAGTTCATGTTCATTGAGTTTCTAATTAAACTGGTTGATGAGTTATAACTCCAGCCTTCCTGTGGATTTATTTCACAGTTTCTGCCAAGTCAATACCCATGTCTCATTTATCTACCCATGTAGAAATGATACTGCTTCCCTCTGCCCAGGGAAACCCAATATTTAGTATTGCTATTTCACAAATTTTAAACTCTCATGGGTAATTTGAAATTCATATTAACTTACTAGTAGTATTATATTAGTAGTACCACTAGTATTATATTAACTAGTATCTCTCAGATTAATCTGTGGAAAATTTAAAGCATTCATTACAGCACCAGTCCTGGAGGAGGCATGGTACAGCTCTGGAATCTAAGGACCTGGGAGCTAGGTAGCACAATGAATAGAAAGTTGAGCCTGGAGTCAGGAAGATCCAAATTCAAATCTAGCCTCAGATACTCATTAGATGTGTGACTCTAGGCAAGTCACTTAACCTTCTTCTGCCTTAGTTTCCTCAACTATAATATCAGGATAATAATAGTGCCTACCTCCCAAGTGTTATTTTAAGGATCAACTGAGATGACCAATATTTGTAAAGTAGTTAGCCCAGTGCCTGACACATAGTAGATGCTTAATAAATGCGTATTTCTTTTCCCCCAGGTTCAAATCTTATCTGTGATACTTATTCCTTATGTGACCTTGGAAAAGCCACTTAACATCCCTAGGTCTGTTTCCTCACTTGAAAATGAAGTGATTAGATCAGGATGGATTCTAAGGACCTTGCATGTGCCTTTGTCTTTCTCCACATTTTATAGGCTCACACTGCACCATTAAACCTGAAACTAGGTTACTGTGTTTTAAATACCATTGGTCTATTAAGAACCATGTAAAGATGCTTTGGACAACATAATCCCTAACTGTTATTGACAACTCAACAATGACAACTCAAAATATCTGCCATTCAATGTATCATAATATTACAGATTTTTGAAGTGGAAGGAACTTAATAGTTCATTTAGTCTAAACCCCTCTTCTATAGCCGAAGGAAATTCTGACTCCAAATCCAACATTAGGATTAAAAAAAAAACCTTTCTAGTAGCAATTTTAGAATCTTATACTGATGTGGACTAAAAGAGTCAATTGACCAGATGCAAGTAAGTTCCAACCATTCCCCTTCTTTGCTTCTGTTTTGTTTTGATTTTTCCCTGTTAGACTTTCAAAAATATCCTTCTCAGAAAACAAACTAGAGATTACTGGTTAAATAAGAAGGAGAAAAGATGGAGACTTTTACATTTTACATTGGGCAAGTATATTGATTAGAAAATAAAACAGAAGTTACACACAATAGTAAATGCTAGGTTTATATTGTTCCCTTAATATACAGGGCCACCAAATACTTTATAGGGAAAATCCGTCATAAAAGAAAGAGAAGTAGTCAGAACATGCCAAATGACTCAGTAACTCAAGACAATAAACAAGTGGGGGAAAATCATCTCACAAGTGCTGCTCAAAGTAAAATCATCCCCCTAAGTGTGCAGAGGATACAAAGCATTCTGAGAGAAATTACATAAGCAGAGAGATGGTCAGAGAACATAGCTCCAAATCCTTTAAAACTTCATAACTGTGTGAACTTTAGCCAGACACTTAACCTTTCTCACACCTAATTTTGATAAGTTAATAGCTAATAATAATAATAATAATAATAGCTAATATTTCTATAGTCCTTATTATGTGCCATGCATTGTATCAAGCACTTTACAAGCTTTATATCATTTGATCCTCATAACAACCTTGGGAGGTAGGCGCTATTATTATCCTCATTTAACAGTTAAAGAAACTGAGGTAGCAGAGATATTTTTGTCTTACTAGTTTAGTAGCATAAATAGGATCTTGAGAGACTGTGGAACAGTAGATCCAGAAACAGATTCACAATTAGGAACTTCAAATGCTAACTCTGATAAGGATACTTCACCTTTCAGTGCCACCCAGACAACTCTCTAAGACTTGAAAAGTGTAGCTGCTGATCTGTTTTATTAAAAGCAGTTTCATAGCAGGAAATGTTCAAATCATACCTTTTGAGCTCTACAAGTAACCTTAGAGCTCATTAAGTCCACTTGCCTAGTGTTAAAGATGAGTAACTTAGGCTTAAGAAGATCAGCTATCTTACCCCCACTCAGAAGTACCATGTGGCTTTGCCAGGATTTGAATTCTATGATTCCAAATTCACTACTTTTTCCACCATGCCATGATAATAGCTTAGTTTGAATCATCCTTTGCAGTTAGGAAATCACTTAAACACATATTACCTTATTTAAGCTTCAAATCATTATTATACCCATTTTACAGATAAAGAAAAAGGAGATAAGAGAGAAGTGAATTGAATAAGGCACCATAACTAAAAAGTAACCAAGCCTGTGTTTGAAACCCAGTCCTTTTATTTTAAATCTGACCCTTTGCCTACTACTTCAAAGTCGAAAAAGAGGCAAAATCAAGGGGCATTTAGAGTTCCAGTGTGCCAATCAGTCTCCTTTTAATGACCATCTACAGTATGTGACCTCTTAGCTATGGTTATACCAATACACCCTGCATCAATTAAGCCCATTCAATAATAATTTCTTGCCTTCTCTTTACTTCTATACTGAACCAAGCCCAGAAATGCTGGTTGAGTATAGAGATAGATAGAGAAGTAAGAGGCAGGGATACACCCTACAGCTACAAATAACAAGAGCAACAGCTAATCACATGTTAATCACATTTTAAACTTTGCAAAGTGATTTATGAGCATTGTCTCCCCTGATCTCCACAATAACCTCTATGAGGTTGGTGATATTACTATCATTATTTATAGACTGAGAGGAAAAAAACATGAGTCTCATGCAGTCAATTAATCATAGAGATGAAATATCTTGCATAGCAACACACAGCTTATTAGCGTCTAAAGTTCTGAACCCATTTTCCAGACTTCAAGATTGGTGTTATTATGTTCCTATTCACTATAACCACTCTGCCCTGGTGGTTCTGACTACTCTACCCATGTAGAAGCCAAACACAAGCCACTGGAGTAAAAGACTAGGACTTGGAACTTCCCTGCAGCCCTACCATGATGATGGTTATGGGGGTGGGGAGGGGTGGGAAGCAGGAATATGAGTAGGGGTCTTGACTCAAGAAGATTGCCAGAAGGAGTCATGAAGACTCTGTCTGGGTAGGACAAGAACTACTGCTATGTCATACTCTGTGGCCATCAGTTTTTTCTAACTTCCCCGATAATTTAGTTTTCTTTACTTATGGAAAGAGCCTGGTAGTTATTACCTAAAGTACTTTGCATATTAGACACAGCCTAATGTAATATAACTTCACTGAATAACAATAGTACAAAAAAGGTACCAATATTGAATACAAACATGTGGAGTTTATGTCTATATCTGTATGTCTATTATCTGTAAAATTAGCCTTGTTGATAAATTACAATCAGTCAAAAAGCATTTATCAAACACCTAATAATGCCAGGCACTGTGCTAAGCACTGGGGATAAAAATAAAATAAAATAATGGTCAAAAACAGTTTCTGTTCTCAAGAAACTCACAGTCTAATTAGGGACACAATAGGCAAAAAACAGCTACATACAAGGCAGAGAGGTGGCACAGAGGATAGAGTACTGGGCCTGGAATCAGGAAAACCTGAATTCAAATCTAGCCACAGGCGTACTAGCTGTGTGACCCTGCACAAGTTACATACACTCTCCCTCAGTTTCCTCATCTGTAAAATGTGGATAACAGCATCTACCTCTTAGGGTTATTCTGAAGATCAAATAAGATACTAATTATAGAGAGCTCAGCAGTGCCTAGCACATAATAAGTACTATATAAATGTTAACTATGATGATGAAGATGATGATGATGGACAAACTAGATAGATAGATAGATAGATAGATAGATAGATAGATAGACAGACAGATAGACAGACAGACAGACAGACAGAGACATACAGATAGATAGATAGATAGATAGATAGATAGATAGATAGATAGATAGATAGATAGAAAGATATAGATAGAAAGATAGATAGATAGATATAGATAGATAGATAGATAGATAGATGGATGGATGGATGGATGGATGGATGATGGATGGATGGATGGATGGATGGATGGATGGATGCTATATTGGGGATAATCACAGAGGGAAGATACTAAGAAAAGGAAGGATTGGGAATGTTTCTTGCATATGGTACAACTTCAGCTAAGAATTGAAACAAGGGAAGGTAGTAGATGGAGATGAGGAAAGAGAGAAATCCGAGCATGGGGGACAGTAAAAATTATCTGAGTCAGGAGATGGACTGTTATGGTGGAGAAACAACCAGGACTCCAGAATCACTAGATCTGAGAGTATGTAGAGGGGAACAAGGTATAAGAAGACTAGAAAGGTATGAAGAGTCAGGTTATAAAGGGCTTTAAAAGCCAAACAAAAGATTTTATATTTAATTTTGGAGGTGAGAGGAAGCCACTAGTCTTTAGTGAATGATGAATGGGACTTGACATAGTCAGACCTGTGCTTAAGAGAGATCATTTTGACATTTAACAGACAATAGATGGGAAAATACTTAAAGCAGGAAGACTAACCAGTAGGTTACTGTAATAGTCCAGCTGTGAGGTGATTATGTCATCTACCAGGGCAGGAGGAATACCAAAGGAGAGAATGGGACATATAGAAGAGGTATAAAGATAGAGATGACAGGATTTGACAAATGATTGTATGTGGGGGATGAGAGTAAGGATTAGAGACTGACACCACAGTTCCTTGCTGAGATGATTGCCAGGATGTTTGTTCCCTGAACAGTAATGGAGAAGATCAGAAAAGGGATGGATTTGGGAGGAAAGATAATGAGTTCAGTTTTGGACATGTTGAATTTAAGTTGTCTATATGACATTCTGTTTGAGATATCCAACAGGCAGTTGAAGAAGTGAGACTAGAGGCTGGAGATGGAGTGGGGAAGTTAGGGATGCACAATTAGATCTTATGATCAACTGTGTAGAGAAGCTATTTGAATTCATGGAAGCTGATGAGATCACCAAGTGAAATATCCTAGAGGTCCAGGATAGTGCTTAATTCTGACATTAGCGGTATGATTCAGATGAAAATCCAGCAAAGAAGACTAAAAAGAAACAGTCTGACAGGGAAAAAGAAATCTGAAAGAGAACAGTGTAATGAAATACTAGAGAGAAGCAAGTATCAAAGAGAAGAGGATGATCAAAAGGGTCAAAGGCTGCAGAGAGGGAGAATAAGTTTTGAGGAGAGTGGCAAATTTGAATAAGAAAAAGAGAGTAAAGACAACTATTGTAGATGACCCTCTCAAGGAGTTTAGACATAAAAGGGAGGAGAGTGGGGCAGCTAAGTGGTGCAGTGGATAGAGCACTAGCCCTGGAGTCAGGAGGACCTGAGTTTAAATCCAGCCTCAGACACTTGACACTTAATAGCTATGTGACCCTGGGCAAGTCATTTAACCTCAATTGCCTTGCCCCCACCCAAAAAAAAAAAAAAGAGGAAGAGAAGAGATTTAGGATAAGACACAGTGGAGATGGACAGATCATATGGTGAGGTTTTGAGGATGGGGGAGACCTGGTCATATTTGCAGGCAGGAGGGAAGCATCCAGTAAACAGGAGGGATGG
The DNA here is from genome assembly GCF_003287225.1 of Phascolarctos cinereus. NCBI lineage: Eukaryota > Metazoa > Chordata > Mammalia > Diprotodontia > Phascolarctidae > Phascolarctos > Phascolarctos cinereus. The sequence continues at coordinate 139,164,739 of NW_027555514.1, forward strand.
AAGGTAAGTGAAAAGTTTAGTGATGAGAGAAAGGGTAGTCTGCTGAAGAAGATGGGATGGAATGGAATCCACTTACTTGTATAGAAAGGTTAAATAATTAATTCATCTACATACTTGGAAATGTCCTCCCTAATCTGTTTTCAGCCCATCTTTCTGGCGTTCAATCACACTATTACCCCTCCCTCTACTCCTCATTCCCAGCAAACTAGATTCTTTAGGATCCCCAACAAAGGCCCCATTTTTCTTACCTTTGCTCTGTTCCTTATTCTCTCCTACGCACCTTACTTCATTTTGTCCCAGTTCAACTCAATTCTACAAATATTTATTATGCATTTATTAATAGCAAATCACTGAAGGTACAAAACCAAAAAGGAAGTAGCCCTTACCCTCAAGCAGTTGCTACAACATATAAACAGAGGAGAACATACAAGAAACAGTTGAAATTTTTCACCACCCAAATCTGAAGGCATTTCCTCCATAAGCTATTCCATGGTTTGTTCATTTGTAGTGATCTCTTGTCTCATGTGATGGCACATAGTGCTTTGTGTTTGTCTGGGAAGCAGTTTAGTAGAATCAGAGGTCCTAGGATCAAATCCTACCTCTGACACTCACTAGCTGTATGACTCTAGACCAGTCACTAATACCTAGTTTCCTCACCTGTAAAATAAATGTGTTGGCCTCTATGGTCTGGGAGGTTGCCTCCAGCACCAGATCTGTCATTCAACATTTCATACTTATCAAATTATCATTTGTGTCTAAGTGTGTCTTGGTGTGCCTAACCCTAACCCCCTACTAGATTATAAATTCCTTTGAAGACCTTTACCTTCCTCAGCATTCAGTGAAATGCTTTGCCCATATTCTGTACTTAATAAATGTTTAATGAATGGTGCATAAACACCTTACTTGCCAGTGTTATTTTTTAATTAACCATATCAAATTGAGAATAGACAGAAAATAAAAGGGTATTGTCTTTAGCTATCACTTTAAGTTGTAGAGTACACTAATCACTACCACCTAACGTTTCCAAATAATTAAGGAAAAAAGGGATTACAGTGAAGGAAACATTGAAAATCAGCTTCAAAATGCTTAGGGAAATTGTGAAGGCTCAGGAGAAAAAGAATTTTCTACAAGAAATAGAGATATGAAAATACAAAAGAATACAGTTATTGTCAGAAACACCATGTCAAGAGAAAAATGTAACAACTTTGCAAAGGAAAGAAAAGTTCAGACTGTTAATATTAGAGCAGATCATTTTGATATAGAAAATTAATGACAGGTTGAAATGAAAGACAGAATGAAAATACATAATTAATAACAATCATGAGTTTCAATTAGTAATATATCACCTTCCAAATAATGCAGCTACATTTAATAAAAAGTATAAATTATTCTTCACCACATATTTGGGTCAGTATACATTGTTTTTTTTTAATTCATCTGTATAAGGTATTCCCATTATATTAACCACCTATTTGCATGTGCCATCCTATTCTTGGCCGACATTAAAATAAGGCAAGTGTAAAATTAAAACTCTAAATATTTTCCAAAGGTATTTCTAAGTCAGAGATTTATAGCCCTTATCAAAAAGAGATTTTTGACTCTGACCTTGAAGAATGTTAGATCCCAGAGCACATTTTGTTAGAATTGGTCATGGTGGTAGTCCGGGGAGGAAGTCCTTTGTATCTGAAAACGCTTTCTCACAATATTCTCAGGGTAATTTTCTTATCAAGCATTTGATTTATAAACATTATTATTTTTTGCAGATTTTTTGTTTTATCAACATGGGGAACTCCTGGCGTGGGAAGTCCCTCCACAAATGGAATTCAACAATTCATCTATGATTTATATTCTTAAAGAGTTCTATGGGGCAATGGAAGGTAAGTAACTTGCCACAGGCCACATAGCCAGAGGCAGCATGAGGTGTTCTTGACTTTCTGGACAATTCACTAGCCACTAGATCAGGCTGCCTCTCAAAACACTAATTTGATTCTTTCAATTATTAAATAAAGTCAAATGTACTATAGTTAAATTGTGAGATACTAAGGAAAGATGTATCTTTTTGTAGTTATGTCTTCATCCCAAATACCACACACTGAAGACCAGCCAAGGTCACAAGATTTTCTCTAAAGCCTAATGACTCTATAAAAGAGACAATGAGAAGGAAGTCAGTAGGCAAGCACATGAAATCTTTAAGATATACCAGAGGTCTATCACAGACTAAGTGGTTAGCTTTTACTTAAAATGTTAAATTCTATCTTGATTAATATCCAGTGAAAATAATGACCTAGAATGCCCTTCAGAGAAGAGTAGTCTAAGGAAAGCCTATGGTCAGCAGATTAAAGGACACAGTCAGCATTTACAGGGTTCCTATTTGGGGGGGGGGAAGGTGTTGGGGAGACAGAAGAGAGACAGGAGAAGACATGATCTTTGCCCTTGAAGAGTTTATGAGTTAATCAAAGAGAAGGCAGGCACATATGCAACAAATCAGACACTTTTTAAAAAATGCTTTATTGTGGCTTTTTTTTTTAACATTGCTATATTTCACAATTCTAGAGTCCTCCCACAGTGTTGCCTTTACATTAATGAAGTTATTGCATTAATGACTTAAAACTAGTTTAAATGAATAAAACCAGTTTGTCTGGTTTCACTTACTTGGCTCTAATGTAATTCATACAACTCTTCTCAGGTTTCTCTGAATTTTTCACATTCATTGTTTCTTATAGCACATAATGTTTTCTTCTAGTTTCTCCATATCACGAAAAGTGTTGCTGAAGGATACTTTTCACAAAATAGCACTAAATACAAAAGTATGTTGCATGAAATAATCTAAGTGCTGAGGAGAAGCCAGATTAGAGAAGGAAACAGTAAGTTATGTCTGTATTTCAATGAGCATAAGTTTAAATGATAAGAGAATCATAAAACATTGGAACTGAAAGGGGCTTTGGAGATCATTTCATCCATACCCCTCATCTACAAATGAGGGAACTAGCAATAAGGGAACAGAAGAGGGAACTAAAGCTCAGAGAGAGGTAAAGTGACTTGTCCCAAGTCATATGGCTCATAAGAGGCAGACCAGGGACTAGTATTGAGATTTCTTAACTTTCAGGCCAGTGCCCTTCTTACTACATCACACTGCCTCCTTCCCTACTAAAAGCCTTTCAAATAACAGGCCGACAAAAGAGAGGATGATATTTAATTGTGCGATGACATTAAGATGGAACATTAATTTTGTGCACTCTGTGGGAGCCAACCAATACTTAGGCAAGCACCAGTTAGCACACCCTGAGGGAGCACTTAACATATCTGCCTTGTGGTATTCTATATACACACCAAAATCCTGAGATTGTTTTGTTTCCAGCTCGATTCTAGTCCTCTTCAGGATGTATATCTGCACATTGCTCCCTACTCAAGAGCCACCCCGAGTGACAATCCCATCCCCAGACTGATCAGCCGTAGGAGTACCCTTAATTACCAGAAAGGGAAATGGGGTAGCTGAGAGAGACAGAAAAGTGGCAGAGAAATAGCATGTCTTGTTTAATATATCCCTATCACCTCTTGCCCATACTACTGCAATAACTTCTCACTGAACTTCTTGCCTCATGACCCTCATCACTCCAATCAACCTTCCACACACTGGAATGTCAATGTGATTTTCCTCAAGCATAGTCCTGTTGATATCATAGCCCCTCCTCTATACTTTCCAATGGTTCTCTATTACCTCGCAGATGAAATGTAAACTGCCCTGTTTGTTGTTTAAAGTGCTTGGTAACTTGGCTTCTTTACTACCTTTCCAGTCTTTTAACACGCTACTACTGCCACACACTTCACAATCCAGGCACAGTGGCCTGCTCACTATTCTTTACACCTGCTGCTCCATTTCTTATCTCTGTGGTTTTGCACTGGCTGCCCCCATGCCTGGAAATTTTACCTTTCTAACCTCTATCTCTTAGAATACATGGTCTCCTTTAAAACTCAACTCAAGGGTCCCCAACTCCAGGAAGCTGCTAGTACCTTCCCCTCTAATCTTCCACTTACTCATTATTTATCTTGGGGGGGGGAGAAGAGGAGAACAAGCATTTATTAAACACCTACTATGTATCAGATAGTTGTAAGCGCTTCACAAATATTATTTCATTGCATATACCAATTTGTACATATGCTGACTCTCTCCCTCTTAGAAAGTAAGTTCCTTGAGGGTAAGGGCAGGAGGGGGGGCTACATTTTTTTTATTTCTAGCCCTTAGCACAGTGCCTGGCACATAGTAAGCACTTAATAAATGCTTGTAAGTTAATTGATTGATTTTTGAAGGTTCTTTCATTCCAACTTCTGGATCTCTTGGAGCAGTTATGGAATAGTTCAGATGTCTTAGAATAGTCCCTCCATTCCACTGTGTTACTCACTTTATGCTAATGGATTTGTGTGGGATTTTTTAAAAGTGCCAGAGAGTGATTCACCCCAGCAGCTACTAACAGAATGCTTTCTAACAGTCAAATATGAGCACTCATTGCACATTCATGACATGGTGCTAATCACTATAGAAGTTAGAGATTGCAGGTTAGCCTAGGTTCAGCTCTCCAGAAATTTAAAATAAAATGGAAGAGAAAAATTATAAAGATGAGGAAATAACAGATAACATAGTTAGGAACTGCAATTATAAAACCCTACTATGGGAAAAGGGTAAGCTGAAGGAATGTTTATAATAAATACTTATGATATAAATAGTAAGTAGAAACTTATTGAAGAAGAGAAGTTGAAAAGAGAAGACCCATAAGGACAGTTGAGTCAATTTATTAATACTATGAATTGCTTCATGCTGAGAATCAAAGAAGTAAAGTAAAAGAGTATGATGATTTCTGCTGCCATGTGTAGTAGGAATAATATCCAAACCCCACCACTCTCACAGTCAGGTGAGTTTGATCAGTTTTTTCCTATGTAACAGGTATATGGCTGCCTGTGGTGGGTGTAAGGGTAGTCATTGTTACATTTAAAAGATATTAAGACCTTCCTTGACACTGTGTTGGCTGAGAAAACTAAAGGCTCAAGCATCAGGATACCACATCATGATGTCTTAACTCCAAAGCAACCTCAAGGAGCTCTGGGATCCTTCTGATGCATTACTGGTGAACAATGATAGATAATGCAGAGAGACAAGGGAATTTCATTAAGCTAAAAACACATTCTCACAGTATTCAAGAAGTCCTGAATGTCTATCATCAATGCTCATCAACATTGACTATCCTTCTCCTCACTGCTAAGCAAATCTCTTTTTGTTAACTGTTAAATGACCAACAAGTATTTCATTTTTACAATGTCAAGCCTGAGTTACCGGGGACCTGGCCTGAGTCAGGCCCTGTCCATGATAATAAAGATGTCACCACGGTAAGTGTCTATCAGTGGTCTCAAGAAATCATAGATTTGTACCATATTCAAACAATATTTCTTCATTGAAGGGTTAAAGAACCTACTTAAGGATGATATTCTTAGTATATAGGCTTTCTGTTGAAGCTAGGCTTTCACTTTGTGAAGATTAAAAGATAGAGTACCGGGTATTAAAAAGAAAGAGGAATGGGAAGGAGGAGAGAAGGAGGAGAGGAAAAGAGAGGAGAGGAGAAGAAAGGAGAGAGAGAGGGAGAGGGAAACAAAGGAGAATAGGAAAGGAAAGGAGAACAAGAAAGGAAAGGGAAAGGGAACGGAAAAGAGAAAGGGAAAGGAAAGGAAGAAAGGAAAGGAAAGGAAAGGAAAGGAAAGGAAGGAAAGGAAAGGAAAGGAAAGGAAAGGAAAGGAAAGGAAAGGAAAGGAAAGGAAAGGAAAGGAAGGAAAGGAAAGGAGGAAAGGAAAAGGAAAAAGGAAAGGAAAGGAAAGGAAAGGAAAGGAAAGGAAAGGAAAGGAAAGGAAAGGAAAGGAAAGGAAAGGAAAGGATGGATGTGAATGTTGAATCATGAGACTAAATAGTTCTAGATTTGAAGGGACCTTGTAAACATAATATTTTTCACTCCCCTTATTTTACAAGTGAGGAAATGGAAGCACAGAAAAACAAATTCATATTAAACAACTATAGTTTCCCACATTCTGAAACAAGCCAAATTATGGTAGAACCACTATATACCAGTCCTACACCCCCCCTTTTGAAACATAAGGTTTTTTCCCTGAAAGACAACATAGCTGTCCCTAGGACTTCAGTGGTCCAAAGATCAAGACTTAAGCTGCTTCTCTTGACACAGATTTCTGGTAGCCTCTAGTCATATCAATGTAGCTTCCTGATCACCTAAGGGAATAAAAAGGCTTATTCATCAGCAGTCAGGCCCCTTCAGATCTGACTAATGCTCCAGGATTCTGAGAGTATGCGCATTCCCTCTTGTTGATCAAACACATCTCCATATGGAGAGGAGGAGTGAATGAAGTGCAGCAGCATCTTTGTTGAAATTTCTTTCTACGCTATGGCTAAGTAAATCTCTTTTACTTAATTCTTGAATGGCATATGAATACCTCACTTCATCCCAACAGTGTATCTAAACTAACGAAGTACCAGCCTGAGTCAGGCTTGCCCCTAATATAAGGTGAATTTCAATTATTACTATACTTAATACTTCATGAAAAGAACTCCAGCTTTGGAAACTTTCTCTAGAGATACAGATTGGCAACTCACCTGCAACTGCCTCATAGTCCAAGCATTGCCTGCAAAACTGAGGAACTTTCCCATAGTCTGTATAAGAGGTAGAACTTTAATCCAGGCCTCCCTGGCTCCAAAACTCTCCCTCAAGCATAGTATATACTCTTCCCTCACCTCAACCTATAAAAATCCTTTCAAAGCTTAGCCGAAGTATCACAGTGTTTCCCGATTCCTTCAGCTACTAGCCTAACACCAACATTGAAACTGTTATGCATTTCCCTAGTATATACTTTGTATTTACTTATGTATTTACACATTGTTACCCGAGATAGAATGTAAACTCCTTGAAAGAAGGAATGGTTCTACTTTTATCTTTGTATCTCTGGTGACTGGAAAATAGTAGAGTTCACAAAAGCTTGTTAATCAAATAATGAATTGATTGCGTTGTATTTGTATGGAACCCCAGAACTCAAGGACATTTTGTTCATCATATGCTCTATCGATAAGTCTAGTTTCAGTACAAAAACAAATAGACTCTAAGAGGAGTTAAGAAATAAAGTCATAAGAGCTCCTTTCACTATGTGTTACTTTTTCCTTTTACCAGTAACAATGGAATGTTATATAGTAGACTAGACTGAGAGCTAGTTTAATGAATTCCAAATCCTCTCATCCAAAACTTTTCCTGCTGATTATGGTTAATTGTCCTTGTGCTACCTCCTGCTTGTTGTGTAATTTAAGTCCCTTTCATACTGATTTCTACCTAGTTCATCACTCTTTGCATTACTATTTATTGTTTTGATCATCCATTCTATATCATATACTTTTAAATTTGGATCCATCTGCTGGCAACCTTTCCAGCAAGGTCTCTCCTCTCTCCTCCCCCTACTGCCACACTTTCCTCTTGATCTTTTCAATTAAGTTTGCTTCAGTTGTTGTTTCATCCTGGGTATCTGGTAATGGTTTCCATCATTTCAGCCTGACTTCCCTGGGTGGTGTTTCTGTTCCATTTACTCAGTGAGGAACAATGTCTCTGAATCATTTGTCATCTCCAGTAGACCTTCTCCAGGCTATATGAGAGCTTGCCTATCATGATGTCTTTTATGTTGTCAATGGAGAGCTACTAGTCCAAACTGCAATTTCTCTTGTCACTTTTATCAAGCTTCTATCAGGTCTGAGTGGCTATCAAAAGAATCAAGCACACAATCAAATTTTACCTATGAGTTTTTGAGATCACTAAAAAGCCTGACAGGATGGTGCTTCCTGTGTGATGAACTTCACTGATGTTATCATGCTTCACAATATTTTAAAATCTATGCCTCCTCATAACTCTTTCATGATTAAAAAACCCTTGGAATATAACACTTTGATAATATAATGGTGTAAGCTTTCTTACTAGAGGGTAATACTTGTTTTCTGCATGTTAGGGTGACTAAAGAAGAAAATTTCTTTAACTTAAAAAATCATAGATAATAGATGACAGAAAGTACCATGAAGATCATGTGGTGACTCAGATCTGATCTCTGATGCAAACTTAGTCTTTCCCTCTAGGGACTTGTCTCCTAAAATTTAGACTAGCTTAATATATGCACATACTAGTATATGAATGAATGTGTATATATGCATGTGTATACGTTTATACATACATATGAGTATGTGCATACCCATGGATGGGTGAATGGATAGATGAATGGATGAAGACCACATCTGTGATTTTGCTGGTTTGGGGAACTACCTGGTGGTAACACTCCTTTTACCAATGCAGGTTGGCATTTCCACTGTGATTTGGAGTAGTGGAAACTTGTCTAGAGTATTGAGAGGTTACATGGCCATGATCACCCAACGAGGATGTATCAGAGGTATGACTTGCACACAGGAATTGGTTTTGATGCCTTACTATCAGTACATGAAGATAATTATACTTTCCCCTTCTCAATTAACAAGTTTTTTTTATTGAGTTTCAATTCTCTTCCTAGAATTATGATAGGTACATCAAATGATCTGATATTGAAATACCAGTTCATATCACTATTTAAACTGCTGGGGAAACTGGAAAATAGTATGGCAGAAACTAGGTATGGAGCAATATCTTACACCCTATACCAAGATAAAGTCAAAATGGGTACACTATTTAGATATAAAGGCTGATACTATGAGCAAATTAGGAGAGCAAGGAATAGTTTACCTGCCAGATTTATGGATAATGGGAAAATTTATGACCAAACAAGAGATAGAGAACATTATGAAATGCAAACAGGATCATTTTGATTACACTAAATTGAAATTTTAAAATTTTTGCACAAACAAAGCCAATGCAACCAAGATTAGAAGGAAAGTAGAAGGTTAGGAAAAACCTATCAAAGAGAACCAGTGTCTGTGATAAAGGCCTTATTTCTAAAATATATAGAGAACTGAGTCAAATTTATAAGAATATGGGACAGCTAGGTGGCACTGTGGATAGAGCGCTGGCCCTGGATTCAGTAGTACCTGAGTTCAAATCCAGCCTCAGACATATAACACTTAGTAGCTGTGTAACCCTGGGCAAATCACTTAACCCCACTGCCTAAAACCAAAAAAAAAAAGAAACAAAAAATTATAAGAATACAAGTCATTCTCCAATTGATAAATGGTCAAAGGATATGAACAGGTGGTTTTCATATGAAGAAATTAAAGCTACCTATAGTCATAGGAAAAAAATGCTCTAAATCACTATTGATCAGAGAAATACTGATCAAAACAACTGAGGTACTAAAATCACACCTATCACATTGGCTAACATGACAAAGCAGGAAAATAATAAATGGTGGAAAGATGTGGGAAAATTGGGACACTAATGCATTGTTGGAGTTGTGAACTGATCCAACCATTCTGGAGAACAATTTGGAACTATGCCCAAAGGGCTATAAAACTGTGCATACCCTTAGATCCAGCAATATTATTTCTAGATCTGTATCCCAAAGAGATCAAACAAATGGAAAAAGGACCCACATGTACAAAAATATTTACAGCAGCTCTTTTTGTAGTGGCCAAGAATTGGACATTGAGAGGATGCCCATCAATTGAGGAATGGCTGAACAAGTTGTGGTATATAAATATAATGGAATATTATTGTTCCATAAGAAATGAGGAGCAGGAGGACTTCAGAAAAACCTAGAAAGACTTACATGAACTGATGCTGAGCGAAGTGAGCAGAACCAGGAACACAATGTACATATTAATAGCAACATTGTGCAATGACTAACTTTGATAGAATTAGCTCTTCACAGCAATGCAAGGATATAAGACAATTCCAAAAGACCCATGATGGAAAATGTTATCCACATCCAGATAAAGAACTATGGAGTTTGAATGCAGATCAAAGCATACTATTTGCTCTTTTTTTTCCTTCTGTTTTGTTTCATTTCTTCTTTCTTGTGGTTTTTCCTATTGGTTCTAATTCTTCTTTACAACATGACTAATATGAAAATATGTCTAATAGGAATGTAATAGCCTATATCAAATTGTATGCCATGTTGGGGAGGGAGGCAGGAAGGGAGAGGGAGAAAATTTAAAACTCAAAAGCTTACGGAAGCGATTGTTGAAAACTAAAAATAAATTAATTTTAAAAAAACAAAAAAAATTGATGCTATGTCACTTGCTGAATACATGTTAAAATGGATATTAATTCACTGTCTATGACAAAAAAAAAGAAAATAGGTTTAATATGAATGTATATGCAGAGCCTATATCAGATTGCACACTGCCTTGGGGAGGAAGGAGGAGAGGAAAGGGGAGAAAATTTAGAACTCAAAATCTTGTGACAGTGTTGTTCAACGATAGAAAGACCACTGTATTTAGAGTCAGAAGTATTAGGTTTAAATTCCACATATGTTGCTTACAAACTTTATGAGCTTGGGCAAATCTGGGCCACAGTTTCCTTTGATGTAGTATAAGGGGATTAGACTAGATGGCCTCTGACATTCTTTTAAGCTTAAAATATATAACATTATCATTCTATTATCTTAAATTCTCTATTTCTTATTTTGCTAATTTGGGTAGCAGATAATAAATGATATTTTTTTGATTCTCAAAAAAAAATCTTCTGAAAGTGAATGTTGAAAACTTAAAATTAATTGATTAATAATTAAAGAAAGAAATACCAGTTCATAACGATTTTGAGGCTACTATCACTGGTAAAGGCTTTGTATATAGTGATATTCATTCATTCAACTAATTAAGCACCTAATGAGGCAACTGTCTAAGAGTACAAGGTCCAAACAGTTGTCCACTGTTTCCTCACTAGGAGTTTCCTCACTAGGAGTTTCCTATACTAGCGAAATCACAGTGCAGAAAAAAAAAATAAAGAGTAGTGTTTCTGGGGAAAGATTAGGTTTATGTCTACTAGATGTAGTCTAATAGAATTGAAGTAGAGAAGCCAAGTCCAGAAAACTATAATAAATACTTAAGGAAATTCAGTCAAGTTGACTGCCTGACCAGAGGGAGTAAATCCAGCTCCCTCATACTAAGTCAAATAAAAGTCTGCAATTAGCATGGCCAAATAATGGTCAAAAAATCTGATGAGAAACTAAATCAAATTATTTCTTTCACCCTAGAATTCCATAAACAAAAAAGGCCAAAAAGCTATAGAAAAGGGGACTTGCTCAGACAAACAAACTGGTAACCACCCAATGTGACCAGAAACAGGGTCAAAGACATGTAGTCTCCAAGGCTCTCTGTCTGGAGGCAATAAGAATATGAGATCCCCCAAAAATACTCCAGGGTGGTCACAGGAAAGCCATAAAAGGAAACTTAGAAGCCACTAGGGATGGCAACAACTAGTGCGATACTACAATGCTCAATTCAAGATAACCCACCTAATGGCTCCAAGGCTCCTGGCACTCTGTCTTGATATACCAGAGAAGGCACTGAAGATCCAGTACTCTCAAGAAAAGGACCTTACCTTGGGAGGTCAGAAAAGGAACCTAGGGGACCCAGGCCTATGCCAAACAGAGAAGACAATTGTGCTCAGAGGTATAGCTGAGTTAGGAATCTGGCCCTGGCACAAAACCCCAATTCAAGAACTAAAAGTGAATATATGAGTAAACCAAAGGAGACACCAACCAGTATAAGATATTTTTATAGATCTAGAGGTGCACAAAAATCTATAAGAAGCACTATAGAAGACTGATCAGAAGATTGTGATCCACTTGAAGAAGTTAAAGGGGTTAAGCCACCATTTGAGACTTTGATTACGTGCCTCCTAAGCAGTAGGGTGCTGGAGGCAGCTCGAACTGGCTCATGAGAACTCATTGCTCAATTTTCAATGTGAGAATTTCTATCTCTGAAATCAGCAAATGCTACACATTAGTGACTGATTTAGTGTTTTATAAATTTCTAGATTTGAGAAAGTAATGGAGGAAATGTTAATAATACAGATTAAACTGAAAAGTGTATCATGTGTACATTTTTTAGAGGGGAGTTGTTAAACATTTACCATACTCCTAAGCATGCACAAACATCACTGTAGATTAATACTCATATTCCCTAGGATTGACTAGGTGCAGAACTTTGATTATATCTCTCACTGGAAAGTAAGGATATACGCATTGCCATCTCATTGACATGATTGAAGGTAAGGAGTCAGTGCGAATTTCGGAGTAATAGGACCTGAGTTCAAATCTTATCTTTGATGCTTACTATCCATGTGATCTTGATAAAGTCATTTAGTGTGCCTAGACCTCAGTTTCCTCATTTGTAAAATAAGGGGGTTAGTCTAGATAGATTCTGAGGTCCTTTTTAGCTCTGCATCTATGATCCTATGATCTCCTCAGTGGAACAAAGGAAATACCCTGGGCCTAGATTCAATCTTGAGGGTTTTTTGGTTTGGTTTGTTTTTTTGTTTTGTTTTGTTTTGTTTTTTTGGCTAGGCAATGGGGTTAAGAGACTTGCCCAGGGTCACACAGCTAGTGAGTGTTATGCATCTGAGGCTGCATTTGAACTCAGATCCTCCTGAATCTAGGGCCAGTGCTCTATCCACTGTGCCACCTAGCTACCCCTTGAGTTCTTCTTTTTTGACTTGTTTGCCCTCTCACCTTTCCTGCCATTATGAACATATTAGTCTTCTACTCAGATTTCCAGATTGGATTCATGTTATTCTATTAAATGGAACTGGCTACTATTTAGTTTGGGGGTGAGGAGGGGACAGAAATAATGGTTGGAGAATTTGAGGACCTGGGTTCAAATTCTCTTCTTAATACCTATTACCTTTGTGACCTTGAGCAAGTCATTTACCTCCCTGGGCTCAGTTTCTTCATCTGTGAAATGGGGGGATTTGACTTGCTGACCTCTGAAGTCCTTCTCAACTCCATCCCTAGGATACTTGTAGACTTATGGGATAATGTATACATGATACACTTTTCAATTTAATCTGTATTATTAACATTTCCTCCATTATAGGATATAGGAGAGTTCAAAGGAATTTAAAAGGTGACCTTGTCCAAACCATACTTTGACAATATCACTGAGAAGCAGAAATCCAACCTCTGAATAAAGTCTCCAATGATGAAGAATTCACTGCCTCCTAAGGAAGGTCATTCCACATTTAGACAGGGTTAATTATTAGAGAAAAAATTTTCCTTATATTTGTTTTCTTCAAACTACTGCTCTTAATGCTACCCTAAGGCCAAGAAGAGCTATACGGTTCTTCAAATACTTTAAAACAACTGCTATGTTCTCCCTTCCTCAAGTTTTCTTTTCTTGGGGGCAGCTAGGTGGCGCAGTGAATAGAGCTCTGGCCCTGGAGTCAAAAGGAGCTGAGTTCAAATTTGACCTCAGACATATAACACTCACTAGCTGTGCGACCCTGGGCAAGTCACTTAACCCCATTGCCTCATCAAAAAAAAAAAGTTTTCTTTTCTCCAAACTGAGAAGTTCTGTCAGCTAATTCTTAAATGCCAAACTTTCTTGTCTTTTTTCCCCTCCCTAACCTGACCACCTATCTTCCTCATCTCCAACCTTCAACAATCAACTACTAAGAACACTGTAGAGGGAACTGGAGCAACTAGGTGACACAGAGGATAGAGTACCAGGCCTAGAGTGAGGAAGACTCATCTTCCTGGATTCAAATCTAGTCTCAGATTTGTGACTATGTGACCCTGGGCAATAACCCTGTTTGCCTAGGTTTACTCATCTATAAAATGAGCTGAAAAGAAAATGGCAAACCACTCCAATATCTTTGCCAAGAAAACCCCAAATAGGGTCACAAAGAGTCAGACACAACCAAAACACTGAACAACAACATAGAAGGAATTCCTGCTTCAGGGAAGGGTAGAACAAAACGGCATCCAAGGTTATTTCAAACCTCTAGATTCCATGACCCTTAGGCTCCTGGCAAATGATGTTAATCCTTTCTTCTGCTCCTATTTTCATTCTCCATTTTGCTTTAAACATTCCTGTCAATCAATTTGATTGGTTTTCAAAATACAGCATGTATAACATCTTAGAACACGGGGCTTTAGAAATTCCAGTGTGTAGAGCTTTTAGCAGCTTCCTAGTTTGTTAGATGCCACCAATGATTACTCTACTGTTTTATTGTTTCTTCTGACTAGGGATAGGAAAAGCTAAAAATCTGACCTGATGGGCTGTCCAAAAACAATGATGACATGTTTCTGCAGCTGTCAACATAGAGAAACACTGTTTTTTCACATTTCCTGACAAGTTTGAATTGTGGCAATGATATGTTTTAAGATGATTTTTTTATGCTTTTTTTTTTTTGCAAGACTGGAGAGAGGCAAGAGATAAATTGTTCCTTGTGGTCTTGCTGATAACTTACATTTGTCAGTATTTTTCTTTCCTTTACTTTCCTTAAATAAATTCCTTTTATTTTCTTCATGAATGAAGATAAAATCCAAGAGGCAGTGGGGAAAAGCAGGGAAAGTACTGATTTGGAACCATATACCATGAGTTCACATCTCAACTCTGATGATTCCCAAATGTGTGGCCTTGAGCAAGCCATTTAACACCATTAGGCCTCAGTTTCCTTGTATGTAAGAAAAAAAAGGCAGGGTGGACAAAATGGTCCCTGGTGTCTTAGTTTTTTTTTTTTCAGTTCTAAGGCTGTGATCCTATGATACAAGCTATCTCTGATTCATGTATTTCTTAGCCCAGCAAAGCAACTCAAGCCAGAAATCAGACCTGATGCAAGTCAGCTTTAGGAAGATAATAATTCATAAGGGCAGGGTTCTGCTCCTAAATATAAGAGAACAGCTTGTGTTGCAAAATTTCAACACCTATGTAATAAACACATATTTAATTTTCAAAATCAATTATGCTCATCATCATAATTATGAAAATTAATTATGTTTATAATTAGGTTCTAAGAATAGGCGTGTGAAGTTGTCTTCTCCCAATAAGCACTTCTGCTTTACAGAAATATATCAAAGACATGCAAGGCACTATAAACATTTCATGTATCTGTTTTGTAAACTTAAAGTAAATATTTCAAGAAAAAAATTACCTTTTTTAATAATAATAATAATAATCAAGTTTCTTTCTAATGCCTAGGCAGCTATGAAAACCATCATGAAATGTCCCTGACTGGGCCCTTCTTTAGGAAAAAAATAAAAGGCTGTACACCAACAGTCACCCTTCATTAGGGGATATTTTCCCAAAAAATCAACAAAACTTGTCATTTAACTGATATCCAAAGCCACAAAATCCACTTATGGTGAAGCCAGCTACCAAAACCTATTTTACAAAGCCAAGAAAGCAGATTTACCCATAGTTTCTCCTTCTCCAAGTTTTCTTTCTCTTATCTGTCATTCTCTTCCCTTATCTCTACTTTTCTACCAGCACCATTTTTTATGTTTAGTCTTCTTTCCTTTAGCCAAGATCCACTAGTAGATGTATGATTTATGGTAATATGATTTTGCTGATTATCCCATTAAAACAATATCCTATCTTAGATAGACAGATTCAGCAGTCCATTCTAAAATGCAAATAATTATTGTCTTAGTTCAACAGACCTTTATTAAGCACAATAAAAGAGCACAATTTGAATCTTTCAAGAAGTTTACAATCTAATAGAGTCAATGTATTATATACAAAAATAAGTCTTTTACAAGGTAGACATGATAGAGAAAGGAGAAGTCATTTTCAGTTTAGTTTAGAAGTATGGAGCTTGATTATCACAATTTTCTGCCTCAGTTTAATTGCTATAAAGTCTAGTGAAGTTTAGAGATTCAGAAGATTTCAACTTTTCATCTTTGTCCTAGTAGTAATACCTGGGAAAACAGTAGCCACCAGTAATATCTGTATCAGGAGTCAAAAATAGACTGAACACAACAAGGAAAAACAATTTCAAGACTCTTCAATGAGTCCAGCAGAAAAGCCATGCCATACCTAAGGAGACTATCTTGAGGAATACAGAGAAAGGACTTCCAGAAGCTGTAAATCTCTCTTTGGCCACATGTGCTCTTCAAGTATGAGCCCATTTCCCCCTGGAATTTGTATATATTTGTTGGAGAATGTGTCACAGACTTTTTGTGGATAATTTCTACCAACTATACCCCCACAGTTAAAACTTGTTTCTAAAAGCTAATCCAGTATGGCTGACTGATAGATTTAGAATAATGATCATGGAGGGGTCAAGGAAGCTCACTGGCCAGGTTCAGGAGTTAAAGCATTGGAAATTTCCCCCTCAAACACTCAAGACTACTTCCAGCCTCTGAAGATACAAATGACTTTGCTTTCAAGATGTCGAAAGCTAGTCTGAGTCTAGGTTGGGATAGTAGCTATAGCACTTGCACTACACCTGAAATGGAAAATAAACATCATAAATCATCATAAACATTTTATAATAAACATCAGTAAATAAGATGACAAGTGAAGTGGTCGAGAAGGAGATAAAATGATGCAACAAGTATCTCAGATAAGGATCTGATATCTAAGACAGGTAAAGAACCAACACAAATATGTAAGACCAAAAGACATTCCCTACCCAATACACAAGTAGTCACTGGATGTGAATGAATGGTTTTCAAAAGAAAAGTGGCAAATTATTAACAACCATATGAAAGTTGCTTCTAATCACTAATGATAAAACAAACATAAATCAAAATGACTCTGAAGTTTTAGCTCATAGCTAACAAATTGGCAAAGAAAACAAAAGATGGTAAGTCAATATTGGAGATGTAGAATGACAGGTACATTAATATACTGTTGGTGCAACTATAAATTGGTTCAAACATTATGGAAAGTAAATTGCTGTTTCACTAAAAAAAAAAAGGGTGTCCAAAATATCCATATACTGTAACCCAAAGATCCCATGGCTAGGGATATAACTCAAGAAAGTCACATTTAAAAAAAAAGTCTTACAGAAAGCAAGCTATTTGTAGCAATTTTATTTTAAATTTGGTAGTAGCAAATAACTAGAAACAAAGTAGATGCTCATTTACTTGAGATTGGCTAAACAAATAGTTCAGGAACTAGTTATCATTGTTCAAATCCCATTCTCCATTCCTTACTGCCTGGTTGCTTATTCCTATTACCATCACACTCACACACACACACACACACACACACACACACACACATACACAGTGTCCCACTCTAAAGCTACCGACCACCTCTACTAAGCTCCCTTGAATGCCTGCAACATAGGTAACAGACTTACCTTCATCTTATTTTTTTTTTTTGCTTTCCCACTCTTTCCATCTCCTGGCTCTCTCTGAGACCTGGCTAGCTCCTAATTATGACACAGCCTTCCTGGCCTCTTTTTCAATACTTGATGTACTTTCATTCATTCCTCTCAACTTACTATTCAAGGTCAGGGAGTTGGAATACTCCTTGTTCCCTACTGCTATTTCTAGCCTCTCCCTCTATGACCATTACTTCGTAATTTATCCTCCTTTGAGGTTCATTCAATCCCTATTTACCACCCAATCAAAATTCTGGAAGTTATTGTCTACCAACCTCCAGGACATTCCTTTCTTTCCTTAATGAGTTCAGTGCCTGACTCACAATCTTTCTGCTCCAATTCATGCCTTCAAACTAGAGGACTTTA
Source organism: Phascolarctos cinereus (assembly GCF_003287225.1). Taxonomy (NCBI): domain Eukaryota; kingdom Metazoa; phylum Chordata; class Mammalia; order Diprotodontia; family Phascolarctidae; genus Phascolarctos; species Phascolarctos cinereus. The sequence goes on from NW_027555514.1 coordinate 139,182,387, forward strand.
ACATATATATTGATACGTCTTCAAAAACCTTATCATCCCCATTCCTCAATTTGCTTATTTCACATAACCTATTTCCTCACTCCACTTCAGCCACATGCAAAATCTTGCTATCATCTACAAAGGCACCACTTCCATGGTCATGAAATCTGAAATGTCTTTATCTGACCAAAATTTGTTGTTATTTCACCTGTCCCTCTGCAAATGCCGACCTTGTTCTTCCTCTATACAATGACCTCTAATCCTTTGACCTCTCAGTTTTTTCCTAGGCTATTACCCCTGCACTAGCTAAACTTTTCTCCCTCTTCTTGACTCCTGGTGAACCACTTTCACTACATTCTCCTATCTTCTTGCATTCCTGACCCACTTATTTTATTACCAATCTTGTCCAACTATGCTTCAGCCTTGGATCACTCCCAACATCCTTTGTTTTCACTCCTACTCAGATGTGCTGCTGAAAAAAGCTAGAGATAATCAGTAAGCAAATAACTGTGCTGACTGGGCCCACCAAAAATATGTCACATAACCTCAAGTGGGCACTTATTGTTTCAAGGCAATTCTTTTAGACCTCCCTAATTAACTCACTCTCCCACTCACCACTGTGGCTTTTCCAAACCTTTTCATCCTTCCCCAAATCTCCCATTGTTGCCCCTTCCCCAATCCTCTTAGCTTAAAACCTTGCCCATTGATGACTGAAAAAAAAAGTTAAATCATTAACTAAGATAGATCTTCTCCCCTCCTCCTCATCTTCCATCACTCAGATGCCATCCTTCAATATGTCCTCTTTCACACGTTTCACATAAGAATGGCCTTACCAAAGTAAAGCTGTCTACATGCATAAGTGATCTCATTATATCCCATCTTCTACAGAAGACTGTCTCATCTCTCATCCCCATTCTCGGTTATCTCCAATCTCTTCCTATCTATTTACTGCATTCCTACTTCCTACTACCACATACACATATCCTTCAAACTCAAAAAAAAAACCTTCTGGTGATCTTTAATTGGTTGCTACCTTTCCAAAATTTGGCTCACTTTTGTGGCTAAGCTAATTGAGAAGATTGTCTCCAATAGGTGCTTCCTTCCCTCTCTCTCTTAACCCTGCAATGTGGCTTCTGACCTCATCATTCAATAGCAACTGCTCTCTCCAAAGTTACCAATGATCTCTTAATTGACAAATCTAATATCTTTTTTTCAGTCTTCTTCCTTTGTGACTTCTCTGCAGCATTTGACACTCTAAATCATCCTCTTCTCCTTGATTATCTTTGCTTCCTAGGTTTTCATGACACCACTCTATCTGGTTTTCTCCTTACCTATTGGACTACTCTACATTCTCCTTTGCTGGTTCTTTATTGAACTCATGCCAATTAAAGGAGGGAAGTGTCCCCCAGGACTCTGTCCTGAGCCCTTTTATATTCTCCCTCTATATTATTTACTTGGTGATATCATCAATTCCCATGATTTCAGCTATAATCTCTTTGCAGATTATTCTTAGATCGACATATCCAGCCCTAATTTCTCTCCTAACCTCCAGACTCAAATGTTGAACTGCCTATTTGCATCTCAAATAAGATGCTTTGTAGACATCCTAGACTTAACATGTCCAAAAATTGAATTCCTCTCCCCTCCTCCCTCCCCAAAAAAAGAGATTCCTTCTCAACTTCTATATTAAGAGTAAGTTCACTACCATCATCCCAGTCAGCCAGGCACATATTCTAGGTTTCATTCTTGACCTTTTACTCTCACTCCATATCCAATTTGTTCCCAAGTGCTGTTGATTTTGCCTTCATAATATTTTTCACATACATCTCCTTCTCTCTATGATTATCACCACCAAGATAAAGGTCTTTACTCACACTTTGACTATTGCAGTAGGTTTCTGGTTGGTCACCCTATCTCCAGACTCTCCACACCCGATCTCATCCTCCACTTTGTTGTCAAAAATTAATCTTCCTAAAGCACAGGTGTGAACATTTCAGTCCCCTATTCAGTAAACTCCAGTGGTTGCTGATCAGTGTGAGAACCAAAATATATCTTCTGTTTGATGTTCAAAGCCCTTGGTTCCCTCCTACCTTTTCAGTCTTTTTCTACCTTACTTCTAGTCAATCCACCACTATATTCTCTGGAACCCAGTGACTTTAGCCTCTTTGCTGTTCCTCCCACAGACACTCTATTTCCCACTGTCAGGCATTTTCACTAGTTGTTCCCCAAGCCTGGAATGCTCTCCTTTTTCTTCTCTGTCTCCTGTCTTCCTTCAAGTCCCAGATAAAAGTCTCATCTTTTATAGGAAACCTTTCCCAATCCTCCTTAAAGTTAATGCCTCTCCACTGTTGATTATCTCTAATTTATCCTGTATATTTATTTTTTGTACATAGTTGTTTGCATATTGTCTCTTCTAATAGACCGTGAGTTCCTTGAGAGCAGGAACTATCTTTTGCCTTTCTTGGTATCCCCAATGCTTAGCACAGTGCCTAGAACATAGACATTTAATAAATGCTTATTGATTGACTTACCAATATAATAAAATAGTACTATATTGTAAAAAAGAATCTGAAGAATGTGGAGAAGCCTGAGAATACTTACTTATATGAACTGATGCAAATTGAAGTAAACAACCAGGAAAACAATATGCAAATTTGTTAAGATAATATAAATAGAGAGAATGAACAATAAGAAGTAAAAGTGAATTCTATAAAATATAATTAACAAGATTGTCCCTAAATAAGAGAAATGATAATGTACCCCTCTCTCTTTCAGAGAGAAAGAACTACGGGTATATAATACTACATATGATAGTTTCCTTGTTTGATTTATTGATTACATCTGGTAGCAAAGAAAAGAAAAACTGATGGCCAAGAGATTTGCTTGAAAGCTATTATAACAGTATAACATCACATAGGGTGCCAATGATGGTTGTGGCAATATTCAAAGAGAGGTCATCAGCAATATCACTGAAAACCACTTGTTAAGCTATGGTGGCTGGGAAAACACACAGTTTAGAAGAGACACCCTTAAGTCAGGTAATGAACGTGAGAGAAAGTGTGAAGGTAGAGTCAACCAGACTTGGCAATTAACTGGATATAGAAACTGAAAGGAAGGGAAGAGCTAAGGATAATTTCAAGGTTTCAACCCTAGATGATAGGGTGAAAGATAGCTACACTGAAAGGAATAAGAAAGTTTGAAAGAGGGTCAGATTTTTGGTGATGGTGGTTAATAATAAATTTGTTACTAAGCACAAATACAAAAGATAAAAATTACTAAAACTTTCTTTTTTCTAATTTTACCTTTATTTAGGGCAAACTCCCAACATTATGTTCATAGATCCTTAGAACTGGAGGGCTCTGACTTCTTTATTTTACACTTGAGACAACAGGCCAACAGGTTGATAAAGTTTAAGTAACAAAATCTTGATAAACAATGGAAAAATGAGGACCAGTACTTTTACTCAAATAGTGAACCCTTACCCCAGTAGCTGAGGTTTGGAGTTTCTCAAGCATGACTTCTCTTTTTTTAAACAGTGTGAAGTATTTTGGTATTGATTGAACACTTGATGATTCCTTCTTTGTAGTATTGTTTGAAATAGGATACTTTTAAGACTCTTCTCTCTTATCTTCAGCTTTTCCCTTGAGTTTCTTGATCTTTCATTCCTTCAGATGAATTTTGTTGTTTTTTTTTCTAGTTCTGTAAAGTAATCCTTTGGTAGTTTTATTGGTATAGCATGGAATTTAAGTAGTGTTATCATTTTTATTATATTGGCTCAGCCTACTCATGAGCAATTAATATTTCTCCACTTACTAACATCTGCCTTTACTTCTGTTAAGTGTCTTGTAGTTGTATCCATATGGCTCCTGTCTCATTAAGAAGTCTCAAAAATATTTTATAGTTCAGTAGTTCTTTTAAATGGAATTTGTCTTTATATTCCCTCCTGCTAGATTTTGCTGGCAACACATAGGCATAAGATGATTCTTGTAGATTAGTTTTATATCCTGCAACTATTCTGAAGTTACTGTTTCATTTAATTTTCAGTTATCTCTCTAAGGTGCTCTTAGTAAACCATCATGTCATCTGCAAAAATGAAATACCATTATTTCCTTTTTTTGTATGCATATTTCCTCAAATTTTTTTTCTTCTTTTACTTCTATACTTGGTTTTTCTATTACTGTATTAAATAATAATGGAAAATGGATATCCTTGCTTTAACCCTATCTTATTGGAAAGACTTCTAGATAATCCTCATTGCCTATAACATTAGCTGTGATTTTATATAGAAATTGGTATCATATTAAGGAATAGTTCATTCATCTCCATGCTTTCTAGTATATTTAATAGGAATATGTGTTGATTTTTTTAAAAGCTTTTTTCTGAATCTATTATTATGTTCTTGTTATTAATATAGTCTTTTATTTTAACAGTTTTTCTAATTTTGAATCAAGAAACCATGAATTCTGGCATAAATACAGCCTGGTGGCTGTGTATAATCTTTTTGTATGGTACTATAGGCTGCATGCTTATACTTAATTTAAAATTTTTATACCAAAATTTGTTTAGGGATCTTAGGTTGTAGTTTTCTTTCTCTTTTTTGTCTCTCTTTTGTGTCAGTATAAAGACTATATTTGTTTCAAAGAAGGAGTTCAGTAGGATACTTTCTGTTTCTATTTTTTTATAAATAGTTTATACTATATTGGAGCATTACTGCTAGACAAAATAGCTGGAAACTTGTAAAGAAATATGGCTAAAATTAGATATATAGAGCAACTTCTCATGACATATGCAAAAGTAAGTTCTGAACAGACATCTGGCACATGCCTTAGATATAAAAGATCACATCATAAACAAAGTAGAGAAACAAGGAGAAAAAAACCACCTTTTATATGTACGGATAGGAGAAGAGTTCATGAACAAAGAATAAAGAATATTACAAAAGATAAAATGAACAATTTTTATTACACAAAATTAAAAACCTATGCACACAAACACAATCAATTATCATGAGAATGTTATCATTAAAATGGAAACAATTAATTGGGAAAATATGTTTATGTAAAGTTTCTCTGATGAAAGTCTTTTATCAAAGACAGATGAGAAATTTATTCAAATTAATAAGAACCTATGCCATTCTCCAACTAACAAATGCTCAAAGGCAATGAACAGGCAGTTCTCAAAGGAAGACATCCAATCTATCAATAGCCACCTGAAAAAATGTTCCAAATTACCAATAATTAGGAAAATGCAGATTAGAGCAACTTTGAAGCAAAGATGATAAAAAATGAAAATGATAAATGCTCAAGGGACTAGGGTAAAACAGGCACATTAATGCACAGTTGGTGGAGCTGTAAATTTGTACAGACATTTTGTAAAGTCATTTGAAACTATGCCCCCAAATCAATAAATTACACATATCCTTTGGCCCAGAAATACCACTCTGAAGATTATACTCCTAAAGATGTCAAGGAAAGAGAGAAAACACCTACATATACAGAATATTTATATCAGCTCTTTTTGTATTGGCAAAAAAAAAATAGGAAACTAAAATAGTGTCCATCAATTGGGCCATGATTAAATAAATCGTGGTATATGAACATAAAAGAATGCTATTGTGCTGTAAGAGGTGTTAAAAATGACAGTTTCACCAAAGCAGGAAAGACTTATATGAACTGGTACAGAATGAAGTGTACAGACAGGTGGGAGGTGGGGGGAGATATGTAAAAACAACAACAATCTTAACATTCTGGTCAATCCAATGACACTGTCCATGATTAGCAAAAGTAATGAGGAAATATGCCACCCACCTCCTGAAAGGTGACAAACTCAGGAAGAAGAAGACAACATACATACATAAATATATATATATATATATACAGATACAGATGCAGATATAGATATATTTTTTACCACGACCAATGTGGGAATTTGTTTTGCTCACCATGAGTATTTGTTACCAGGATCTTACTTTTCTTTTCAATTAGAGTTGGGTGGGGTTGACAGAAGTAGCGGGAAATAGGGATGGGTTCCCTTCCAATGATAAGGAAATAGAAAGAATGTCAGAAAGAATCAGAGACAAGCAGGACAGCTTTAAAAGTTACATTCTGAATTTATTATTTAATTAAAAGGGAAACTATGTTATAAAGATTTATAAATTCACGTTCTATCTTCTCCTGCTCTATAATGTACAAGGTGTCCCAAAAGTCTTAGTGTGGTTTCAAGTATTATTAGTTTAAATAGTCTTAGTTTCAATACTGTAACACTGCACTAAGAATTTTTGGACATTTGAAATGGAAATTGGAAATTCCCCTTTAAATTAATAAGATCACTCAAATAAATAGGTTCAGTTCAAATCTCGGTCATGACCGTTCCATATCTCCTGAGTGTTCTTGGCCTAGCATTCCAGGAACTAGCCATTCCTAGGTCACGTTGACATGGAGGGTTGGCTCCTCTCCTTGTGAGACGTGATGTTATTAAAAAACAAAATACCAAGCCTCAGGCGGATGGGAGCGTGGCTAAGGTCAGATGTGTATTGAACAAACCATGAATGGCGCAAGCATCAAAAAGGGGTTCTTGGCCCCAAGCCTTCTTTGTTTAGAACAATATAAAAACACTGCGTCCTGTAAGCCCGCTGAGCCTCACCCGCGGGAAGGACGCTTCGCCCGGGAAAATCTTTACACAATTCAAGTTTGTACTGGCTGCAACGGGGCTCCCAGCCGTTGATTGATTTTGGAGGTTCCCTTGAATTGGTGATGTATTCTCTTCCATTACCGACTCTCTTGATCGGTGCTATATTATTGATTGTTCTTATTATTTATGCTTTCTATGCAAATTCAAACTATCTGTGCTTTGCTTCTTCTAAATAAATTATCTATTTCCTATTATTTTCTGGTGCATTGGAGAGTGTCATTTATAGGAGCGAATCCGAACCTCACTAAATCATATTAATACAACATTGTATATGTGATTACATATATGTATATGTATATATATATATATATATATATATATATATATATATATATATATATATATATATATATAAATACACATGTATACACACTAACTTTACTTGGCACATAAGTTCAGAAGGTTTGGGAGATTTGAAAAAGTCTCTTAACACATAGGGGACATCTGAGAATAATTTAAACTCCATTGAAAAAACATAAGGTCTGTCACAGACAAGTTTAGCAAGACATTATATGTATCCATTATATGACTTCCCGAGTCTTTAACCTTATGATTTATACATTATGATTTCAATGTGGCATGGTGGATAATAAGGTAGCCTTGAAGTTAGCAAGACCTGGTTTAAGGCCTTATCTCTAAAATATATACTAGGTGTATAACCTTTTAGTGTCTCTAGCAAGTAACTTAGACTATGAATTTCAAAGCAGTCAGTTTGCATCAGTAGAAAGAGCTCTACCCTGGGAACTTCACACACTGATAAAAGATTGATCTGCCTTCAAGGTAAAACAAAACTTCACTGGGCCAACATCATCTAAGAAATGATTATATAACTTATTTTATAAAACTATAGCAAAATGTTACTTTTCCATAAATCATTCCCATAGGAATTTTATACCCACTAGAATGGGAACAACTATCAGTATTATCAAAAGAGGTTTGTTAAGTAAGCCAACTTCATTCATGTCCCATGGAATCTCATTCTCCCCACTGAGTCTCTCTCTACAAATCATATCGTAACAGTGCTGATGGCTACCGACAAATAGCATAACTATTCCATCGCCTTTGGAGTGTCAACTCATGATAGTTTTTCTCTGCTATCCATTGTTTTTAGATTATAGATTACTACTAGGTTTTTTTATGTTTCGATGAAGGTTTTTTTCGGTTTGTTTGTTTTTTGTTTTTGTTTTTTGTAATTTCACATCCCTAAGGCTCAGTAGGGAATTCATACATTATATATGCAAATTGAGAGTCCTAAATTTTCCATCATACAGCTAAAACTCATTGTCCAGGCCTCCAACTGCCCATTATTAAGTACTTTCCTTGAAGACATGTTTAGAATCCACAGAGCAATCTGGGGAAATTCTCTTGGTGCTAGGCCACTAGGAAGAATTCTCAGGGCTAAAAAGTTATTGCTGCCGCCATCTCCTCACCAATTAAAAGGATGAAAACAGAGTCTACCCCACAGACTATAGGCAAATTCTCTCTGAATGACTAAAACCCTTCGGGTAGACTTCACTGAACTGTTCCCCATGAGTTTTTCTGTAAAGAAGTTTTCCTTACTTTGAATTGATCCAACTATCGTGGAGAGCAATTAGTAACTATGCCCAAGGAGAATCAAACCATGCATACCCTGTGGCCCAGCAATACAGCTTCCAGGCTGTATCCTAAAGAGATCATACAAAAGAGGAAAGGACCCATGTATACAAAAATATTTGTAGCAGCTCTTTTTGTGGTAGCCAAGAATTGGAAACTGAGGGGATGCCCATCAATTGAGGAATGGCTGAACAAGTTGTGGTATACGAATGTAATGGAATACTATTGTGCTATAAGAAATGATGAACAGGCTGAGTTCAGAAAAACCTGGAAAGTCTTACATGAATTGATGTTGAGTGAAGTGAACAGAACCGGGAGAACGTCGTGTAACAGGAACACTGAAATGATCAATTATGACTGACTTAGCTCTTCTCAGCAATACAATGATCCAAGTTAATTCCATAAGACTCATGATGGAAAATGCTATCCATCCAGACAAAGAACTATGGAGTTTAAATGCAGATTGCAGCACATTATTTTCACTTATGTTTGCTTTTTTGTGGATTTTACTTTTTGATCTGTTCTTCTTTCACAACATGACTAAGTGGAAATATTTTTCCATGATTGTACATGTATAATTTAATAACCTATATCAGATTGCTTGCCATTTGGGGGAGGGAGAGGGAAGGTATGTAAGGAGAAAAATTTAGAACTCAAAATTTTATAAAAATTAATGTTGAAAACTGTCTTTACATGTAATTGGAAAAAATAAAGTACTATTTTAAAAAATAAAAAATTAAAAGATGTGGAAAAATCATGAATCTGGCCCAAAATTACCTAATATATATTTGTTGCAAGGCTGTTGTAAAGTTGCCCAATTGAGTCTATTTCAGATATTTTACTTTCCTGTGAAAGAATTCTATCTTTTGTGAATTGATTTTTTTTTCATTTGGGGTACCTACAATATACAAAACTTAAGCTGAGGTTCTGGTGTTTCAATAGTCAATATTATTTTAAACATTTGAAAGAGCTGATGTTGGTAGTACCATATCTAGACTGGACAATATTCTCCCCTGTGTACTTTTCTTGTTGGTAACAACACAAAATCATAGTCACAGACTTAGGGTTAGAAGAGAACTTAGTGGCCATCTACTTTAATACACTTGTTTTATCATTAAAGAAATTAAAGTCAGTCAGACAATAAACAGTTATTAAGCATCTACTATTTGCTGAGCAGTGTGCTAAACCCAAGACCACACAAGGAATAATTAGGATAACCAGGGTTCTTACCACCATCCTTTGACATACCTGAAAATTTAAGAGAGTAGCATGAGTATAACCATGAATCTATTGCCTATTTTTCACAAATTACACAGTTTATTCCTATACAATTATCAAGTCATGATTTGCTTGTTGTTATCTGATGGTGACTTCTCCTTTCTCTCTCACCTCTTCCTGATGATCCATCTATATATGACCCAATATTTGAATTATACAACAAAGTACAAGAAGCAACAGCTCACAGGAAAAAATGTCATTTGTTTTACAGATTATGCATATTTGTTTAAAAGGATTTTTTTCCAATGGGGTTAGGAGAGAAAGATTTTTTTTTGCTTTATTAATTTAAAAAAATGTATTAAGTTAAATTTTAAATTTAAAAAAATAATGCAAATATGGCCAATCACTTATGGTATAATAAGTAAAGAAGTTCCTAGAAGACCCCATACATTGTTGTTGGTTTTGGGTTTGGGTTTTTTGGGGTTTTTTATTGAGACAATAAGAGTTAAGCGACTTGCCCAGGGTTACACACTTAATAAGTATCTGAGGACAGATTTGAACTCGGGTCCTCCAGATTTCAGGGCCAGTTCTCTATACACTACACCACCTGCCTACCCCTTCAGAAGCCATATTTTGGAGGTCCTATACTGTTAGTAGATAAGGTTGGTAGTTGGTGAAGATGGTAATACTTGTAATAAGAAAGAGATATGAAGTGCTTATATACAGTGATTCAATAAAAAAAATGCTGTCAACACAAAGGCAAAATAGATTCCTTATCTCTCCTTTCATGCAACTCCTTTAGAATGCCTTTTTGTGACTACTTTTCTCATTTAAGACTCCCCCTGATGTTCATTTTAACCTAATTCTACCCATCTTTTTATAGTGCTTTCTGAGACTTTCTATCTATGGAATATGAAATTTTTATAAATCTTTCACAGGCCAATCCTCATCTTTGCAACTCTCTAAGCAAAAGTCAGACGACAACCAGTTGGTTATATTGTAGAGAGGACTGTTTTAGTTGTAACTTGAAGTACATGGCCACTGAGGTCTATTTTGACTCTGAAATTATGTAAGATCCTTCCATGTTTGCTATCTTGCATATTGGTCTCTTCATATTTTTCTTTTTCCTCACTGGAGATGTTTCAGTCTGCAAAAGTTCATTTTCAAGAACTTCCCATCCCTCCTGTTCTGGCTTCCCCAATTGGCTTTTATGAAAATTAAGCTTTATTGCCTTCAAATAACAACAAAAAAAATATAGGAAAGGAAAAAAATCCTGCATTGACCATACCTAAAAAGTATATGCCTCTTCTGCATCCTGAGTCCATCATCTCTCTGGTAGTAGCTGGTAAATAGCATGCTTCCCCATCAGTCCTCTGGAATCATTGACTTTAAGTCAATAGAATTCTATTTATCCTTTTTGAATCTTTGAAAATCTATTTTCCTAAAATCTAGAATGCATGCCAGACTGTGCCTGGCTTTTCTCACCTCTATTCAAAATTCTAAGATATAGTGGTTATTTTTTCTCAAGGATCTCACATCTTTCACCCCTAAAATTAGCTCCGCTATGTTACCAAGAAGATCTAGAATACTTTCAAGTAGGGGTTCCTTCACCTTTTAAAATATGAAATTATCAACAAGGCAAATCATCTGCTCTCTTTTTGAGAGAAACTAAGTTCTAGAAGATATCTGAATAATTGAAGTTCCTCAGCATTACTGTATTATGTGGTATCAGTCTTATAATCTACTCCCTAAACTCTTATTCTTTCAAATACTTTAGCCCCAAATATTGTATCATATATACTACCATCAACATAACTTATTGCTTCTCCATTGATTTTCACATATTCTCTACCACAATTTTCCTTCTCTGAGGGGAATCTACCTGTCATATACTCAAGGTGAAGAGCTATGTCTTACCCTTTGTCCATCTTCTTTACATATGAGGTGTTCAGCAAATACTTGTTGACAGAAATTACAAATGCAAAATTGAAATGAATGTTATACCTACATGATACCCTTCATGTCATCCCTTTCGATTTGGATAAATTATAGTTGTATAACTGGAATTTTCCTGGCTAAAACTGTCCCTAGTTATCAGCACTACTCCTCTTCTACCTTTCCTTCAATGTATCAAGAATTATTGCCTAAGAGTGATATAATTACTATAACAACTACTACTATCTATCCTACAGCTGACAGAATTTTAACACGAATGAGTCAAGTATGTATAGCCACTGCTAAAAAGTTGAAATCCTAAATTAATACTTAAGGATCTTCAAAGGAGAGATGCTCTACTCTCATTTCTTTCTCTCTCTTTTTTCTTTGCAAGGACTCCTCTTTTGATTTCTTATCCTCATACAGCCAAGTTATGCCTTTGCACCTGACAAAAGACTACCTTCAAAAGCCAGTCCTCAAGAACTACTGTGATTTCCTCTGATGTGTCCATGTGAAGGGAAGAAAACCTCCTTATCCTGGGAAAATTTGCCCATGTTCTCATTCCAGCTCTGTAAGATAGCCAAACTAATTCTTGATTCCCCACTGAAGTCTTTCAGTAAAGAGAGGTGGAGAATGGATTACAGACTTAAAAATGGGAGAGATTTGAGGTAATGTTTTCATCTCTTATCCTGTGCTTCTGAACTATTTTTCTCAATATGGAATCATACAATAAGAATTCATAAAAATGTATATGCATTTTGACTCTGTAGTGCAATAAGCAAAGTGTGCTACAAAGATAGCAGAAGAGAGGGTGGGGAAGCCATACCTGACAAAAATATTCCTAACAGCACTGGTTGAAATAGAAAAAGACTGGAATAAATTAGATGTTCATTGGTGTAAGCCCTCATCATCTCACTTTTAGACTGCTGCAATAGCCTTTTTGTTAGTCTCTCTGCCTCAAGCCTCTCCCTACTCTTGTCCATCCTCCACTCAGGAGCACAAGTGATTCAGAAGCACAGGTTGATCATATGACCCCTACTCAATAAACTCCAAAACCAGACACTGCCTATTACCACCAGGATCAAATATAAAATTTTATGATTTGATTTTAAAGGCCTTCACAGCCTGGCCTCTTCTTATTTTTTTCAGGCTTCTTAAACTTTATTCACTTCCTTCTACTGTATGATCTAGAAACAATGGCCTTCTTGCTGTTCCTCCATTTCCCAATTCCATCTCTTTTTGCTGGTTGTCTCCCATGACTGGAATGCTCTATCTACTCACCTCTGCCTCTTAGCCTCCTTGGCTTCTTTCAAGAACTAAGCTTAATTCCCACCTTCTGCCAAATGCTTCTCCCAATCCTTCTTTGCCCCTCCTCCCTCAGGCTCATACACACAGACACACACACACTGCTTGTGCTTTCCCTCTGGGATCATCTCCCATTTACTTATTATATCTCATATATAGATAGTTGTTTGCACATTACATCCCTCCTTACCCACCAATTAGAATGTGAGTTCCTTGCAGTCATAGATCAAATGTTTGCCTTTCATTGTATCCTCAGTACATAACACAGTGCTAGCACATAGTAAAAAATGTTTGACTGAATTGCTGAATGAATTACTACATACACACATAGTACATCCAACATAGGAATATTATTGTACCATAATGAATAATGATATACCAGAATGAATACCAACTGTTCATAAAAAGATGGGAAAAATTAAAGGAAGTGATATGTATTGAAAAAAGCAGCACCAGAACTATATACATACCAGCTACCTCTATATAGTTAAAGAAATAAGGAAACAAGCATTTATTGAGTGCCTACTATGTACCAGGCACTGTAATAAATGCTTTAAAAATATTATCTCACTTAATCCTCATATCAACCCTGGGAGGTAGATACTGTTATTAACCTCATTTCATATTTGAAGAAACTGAGGCAGACAGAGGTTAAGTGATTTGCCCAAGATCACACTGTTAGTAATGGTCTGAGGTCAGATTTGAACTTAAGTTTTCTTGGCCCAGTTCTCTATCCACTGGGCCACCTAACTGCCTCAGTGATTAAAGATAACCACAACAGCAACAAACATGCAACTAATCTGTAGAAAAGCAGGTAAAAAAAAACTTTGGAAAAGGACTATGTTAATATCTAGATACTTAACTTCAGAGTGGGGTGAATAATCTATAAAGAATTAGATTTTAGTTTTTCTCTTTTTTTTCCTTATTCTACTGTCTACACACTTGAATGCTTGTACTTATCAATGGAAAATTAAATTTAGAAATAAAAAGAACTGCTTTCCTTAAAAATAAAGAGAAAAAGTGACTATAAAATGTTTTTCATAATATGGCTTATAGATATTACATATCAAATCACAATTGCATTTCAACTTCCCAGAACTCAACCCAAGTGATAGAAAAGGTACTTCCAAAGGGAATCATATTCCAACAATTTCATTTAGTGGAATTTATTCAGATAATTTCTAATCACAAGCAGCTGGTTCCTTACTTCTTTCTAACATTCTATCTGAAGGTTAATATTCTGTATGTTTCTGCTATAGGAAGACTTCTTGTGATCATGAAAACTTCCTTCAATTAGTCTTTTTTATATTTTATAGATTAAAATTATCCTAAATAAATGTTATATAAATGTATTATAACTGAAGGCCAAGTTAGACATTTAGACTTTGATTTTGTGAATAATTTGTTTTAAGGCCTCCAGGTGGGCCTTGACCTGTCAGTGACAAACTATTGACTGGGCATGTTGTGTTTTACCAAAGGAAGTTTTTCTGAGCACATGGGATTGCTTCAACAAAAGCAAAAAGGCCTAAGTCTGAGTTAGTGTTATTTTTTAAAAATTATCATTTAGTATGTCATTAATTTTGAAGCTCCCTACTGCTGCCCAGGAGACCCTCTAAAGTAGTAGATTTTCATTCAGAAGCACTGATCAAACCAGGACACAATCAAGATAGTACCCTCCTGCCTTCCATAGAAAAATCATCAAGTGGAAAGCAAATGATGAAAAAGTAAGACCCAGACAAGAACTGCTGTAAGCAAAGTCAAACGTTTTGCCATGTTCTCCCAAGTTGTTGGAAGATACCACCAGTGACAGGGGATTGGAGGATTTTAAAGTGAGAAGGCACCTTAGAGATGGTGTCTATCATTCCTTCCCAATGCCTATAGTTTGAAGTTTGGTATGGTTAGATACATAGGAGCCATACTCATAAGTAAAGTTTGGAAGAAACTTCAACTTTTCCTAAGATGGTGGAGTGGTGTTGTTTTTCCTTTTACTCTTCACTTATTTACTGCGATGTAATATCAGGGGAGCTGGCTGAGAAGAGGAAGAGTCTTCAAATCCTCTTGGCCAAGAGGTGTCAGGAAGCAGTCCCAAATTGCATGAATAATCACCTATTTGGTTGTCTCAAGAGAAATTTATGGGAATGACACAAAAATTGGAGAAAAATTGAAGTGCTCTCTCAACTTTCTACAACAGAAGAATTACTCAGATGGGATAAACACTGGAGTGGGGTAGGGAAATTTTACTCAGTTGTGGAGGCACAATATTCCAACAGTGACCAAGAGTCTTTTGGAAAGGAGAAGTGTGTACAATATTCTGAATCCTAGAGAAATGTCTGCTGAGTCAGAGGTCAATGGGAACCATACCACAAGGGAGACTCCAGATTGGATACCTTCTTGCCGAGGCAGAGGAAAGTATCTTATGTCAAAACAAATAAACTCAAGAGAAGTCCCTGTGTAGTACCCAGTTAGGGATCATGATATTAAATCATTATCTTCTGCCAACGGATGGTACCTTTGGTGAACTATGAAAAATGACAAGAGGAATTGTACAACAAAACAATAATTGTTGGAAGCTCAACCTAGTATGTGACTCTAAGTGACTAAGGCTATAGAGATCTCAAGAGACAAAGGGTTCCAGTGAACAATGTTGCTTTTTGTTAATTTGTGGTTTATTTTCTTCTTCGCCTTTACTGTGAAATTTGTTTTGCCTAACCTATAAATAAAAGTCTTTTGAGTTTCATTAATGGTATGCTTGCAGAAGGAGTCAGAAAGAATATAGTGAGTAATATGGGTTTCCCAGACTCCCTGCATAAGGGCAATGAGCTAGAAAGGTAAGAAACCTTCCATCAAAGTATGCAACTGGAGTCTTCAAATGATGTGAGAACAGCAGATGTAGGGTGATTTGGAGTTCAAGCCTGGCACATTTGCATAAGACTCATAGGTCAAAGGAACTCAATGCTGTATACCTACATGAAGTGTTGAACTGGGGAGAAATTGGGTGAGGAGAGGTATTCTTGCAAGAAAAGATATATTCAGATTCAAGTTCTCTTCAGGGAAAAACTCCTGGAGAGAGAACAAAGGCTTTGGGAAGAAGCAAATATTTAGAGGAGCTAGTAAATACATATGTCCCTGATTTTTAGCTTGTTTCCCTAGAGGCTTTGGGGAATTTCCCCTTAAGTGAAATCAGAACATTAGTGGAGCTAAGATATCTTACTCCCAGTGGGAGAACTCATTCACTCTGTGTATTTTCTGGCACAATTGAATCTATATATCTTTTCTGATTTGTTTTCTCTTTGCTTAGATAAATAGATACATTCACTATACATTATTCATGATGATCTTTTATATAATCAAAATTTGGTGGGAAGAAATGCTCCAAGCTCATATTTAAAGGCTTGGCTCCCTTCCCACAGTATTAGTTACACAAAGACCGTATTCATGAATAGTGAATGAACAGATACCTAAACAGATAGCAAAAAGAAATCAGAAAACTTATACAAATTAGAATATACCAGATGATACACAGAGTGAATGAACTCTCCCACTGAGAGCAAGATATCTCAACTCAACCAAATCCTTTATCTCACTTAAGGGGAAATTCCCCCAAGTCTCTAGAAAGGCAAGCTGAAAGCCAAGGATGTGTTGGCATGCTGGCTTCTGAAAAGTCTTTTTTTCTCTTTTTAGCAATCTTTCTCTGAGGAGAATCTGGAAGTAAATGTCTCCTTTCTCATAACAAGAAGCAAGATGTCTCCTCTCTCAAGGTCTTGCCAATTCCATCCTCTTGCAGCAACACGTCACTGAGTAATCATGCTCTCTACCAACTGGACAAGTTTTTTTTGCTTTTTTGTTTTTTATAAAAATGTACCAGGATTAAAACATGCATCACAATTCATTGATGATTATTTGAATATGCAATTTTTTTCAGATGCAAGCACATTAGAATGCTTTATTTCAGGGAAAGCAGGGATCAGTTTATAGAAGGGCTTATACTTATTTTCATTTGCATACATTAATGGTCTCAAAACTGTACCCCCAAAAAAGGAAAATAGCATTTTAAAAGTATAAGACTATTATGGAAAGGAGAGAAGGAAAATCTTTCCAAAATACCACCAAATAAGGGTGATTGGTACATGTATGTAAAAATCAGTGGTAGAACACTAATCTGAAGAGCTCAGTTTTATCATTTTCTGATTGGGAGAAACTGTAATTGAAAATGTTACATCAACTTTACCTTTAAATTCCTGTATATACGTTGCCTGGTAGGGATAGATGAGTAGTTAAATGAAATGAGTGGTTTTAACCTAAGCCCAAACATTCCCTACTAAATCCAAGCATTTCTGAGAGAGCAGATTGGTTTTAATGATTACATCAATTTTTAAGTCAGTCTTCAAGGATTCTATTCAACAACTGAAACACTACCAAGTCCTCTGTGGGGCCTCACCAGGCCTAGCAGCTCCTTCCAGGACAATGACTGCCTTCTTATCTTACCTGCTTAGATTTCTCCAGTGTCAAAACCAAGCGAGGATGAATTATGGATATATTCATTGTGTGCACCTAAGACATTCACATCAAGCCTGGGCTTAAATAACTCTAGCTGTCGTTCTTTTCTGCCCAAATTAACAGGAAATAATAATAATGGATGAAGACCACTATTTTCCTGTCTAGATCCTTTCCAGAGCCCTGAGGCTCTCATCATAGGTACTTACTAAGTGCCAAAGCCACAGAAATATCAGATATACTTCAATCAATTCCTACTGCTTTCTGAAGTGATCTTTCAGCAAAAAGGAATGTGTTTCACTTCTACAGCTCCTGTTTCTCACTATCTTACCTTCACTCTCAGCTACAGCAAGATAATAGAAGTGAGAGATTTATTTTTGACAGTTTGTTGTCATAAGAAGAGCTAGCTGTGTTGGATTATAAAATACTGAAATCCTTTTCACACAGGGATGTTGGAACCTTTCTCACAAACAAATTTACTTTGACAAACTCTCCACGATATTTATGTAAAGTGGCTTTTGTTATATGGTTCTCACTGAACATTATTGAAAAACAATGAAAAGAAGTTACCCAAATCAACACGGATGGTAGCGACTTCATATACTTAATGCTTGCATATATATTAAGGAAGTGACAGGTAATATTGGATCTATCTGCCCCATTCACAGCAATGCCTACTTTACCTCTAGTGTTTGTCCATGCTGGGCCACATCAGGAGTCTGACTTAGGAAAGCTGCTTGCCTATGAGTCTGCCAGGGAGAGGCAACACAATTAACCTGAAGTAGATTATAAGAGAGGAAAAGAGAAATCCTAAAGGATGTTCTGCTTGGGAATAAATAGAATGTTGAGAGAAAGACCAGATGAAAGGATACTTGGAAGTTAACTCCTGGGAGAGGAGATCTAAGTACTGCAGAATTATGTACATAGAGTGAGAGAGATAGCTACACATATGTATGTATATGTGTATATTTGTGGGTATATATACAGTATATACATACACATATGCATACACACAAGCACTGTTTAGTTTTTTTGGTTCAATGCATACACTGAAAGGAAGAAGGAATATAATCTGGGTAACTTCTACCAATGAAAATTAATAGCCAACAAAACAAAGTATAAAAATTATAACTTTTATAATTGCCACCTATGAGCAGGTATACCCACAAGCTCCAGGAATAGCAATACATTCACACCACCAGGCATGTTTACATGATTCAGGCACACCCAGGAAATAATGTGAAGAAGGTTCCCACTGTTCCCAAAAATAATAGCATCTGCCAACCTACCAATATCACCAAGGCAGGAAAGTCAGCTTAGCTGTCATAAAGGAGACAGCATGTGCCAGGCAGGTCAAATTACTACCACTTTGACCTCCATTTCTCCTCTTATCCTAGTAGATAGGACCTGATAGTCAAGGACCTAGGACCTAATAAGCGCCAGGCACTGCAGTGCCCCTCAGAGTTCTGCTTCCAGCCCTAACCACACACACACACACACACACACACACCACCCCTCAGATATCATCCAAGATATGGGCCCTTGTGCAGAATTAAACTAAGCAGAAACAGGATAAATTATATTATAACATCAATATTATAAAAATGAACTCTTTTGAGGACTTTTATTAACTGATAAAGAAAAAAAAAAGCAGAACCCAAACCATTTACATAACACTGTAAAAGCAGAAATCTTTGAAAGCTCTAAGAACTATCCAATTCCCATTCATGATTCCAAAGGATTATGATGAAACATGCCATCCATTATAAAAGGTGATGGATTCAGGGTGCAGAAATGCATTTACATATGTGTATATATCTATATTCTTTGAGGGAATTTGTTTTGACCATGCATTTTTATCACATTAAACTTGACTTTACCTTTTCTCCCCCAGTGGGGTAAAGTAGGGTGATAAAAGGGAGAGAAAATAGATTTCTCTTAATTTTTTAAAAGTGGGAGACACTACAGATATTAAATGTTGCAGGTACTTTCAGATGAAATGACTGTATTATTAGTTTTACTTTGTTACAAGAGGCAGAATTTTCCCAAAGTGAGAGTAAACCATAAATATTTGTAATGCAAAAACAAAACACGTCAATAAAACTTTTTTTAAGCCAGCTAACCACTGCCTCCTTAAGTGTCTTAAGACTATTAGCATGCCCCAGACTACCAATCCTACTAACAGCCTGGCCCCCTCGGTTATCATCCAGGGGAGATGTACCGAATGCAGCCTGGCAATTTCCTCTGCAGATGCTTCAGACCCCTCCTTCTCAGCAGTCACAGCTGCTAAGTACTATAAAATAATGTTCTCCCTATCAAAGTCCTTGGCACTGTCATATGGTTCAGCATCAGAAATGGATACGGTTTTTATTGTTTTACATAAAAGAAGATACATTATCATCTCCTTTGCTGCTTCACCCTAAGGATGACGAAGCCTCTCCATCTGACATACTATGTTCCAGGCCCTATGCTAAGCACTGGGAAAATAGTTCCAAACAAAAAGAAAGGAGCTTAAATTCTAATGTGGAAAGATAAACACATTAAAGGGAGTTGAAAAAGTAGAGAGGGAGAGAAAAGAAATTATGTTATCCAGGTGCTGGAGCATCAGCAAGAAATTTTGAGGAATCAAGAGTGCTATCTGGAGAGAAAGGAAGACATGATTGACCTAGGCCTCCCTCTTAAAATGGAGGTTCTGGAAGGATGCAGAGGTAGGTAGTATTTCCAATGTGAGAAGTAATCCAAGTGAGGGGTAAGCTTCTAGGATGAAGAGGTTTCTGTGAATATCTTATATGCTCAGTTAAAATGTAAGCTTCTTGAGAACAGGGACAACCATCGCTCACTCTCCATTTCACTACCAGCTGCCTCTATTCTTAGGACAGAGAATAATTGCTTTCATGAAGGATATAACTTATCAAAGGTCAGTTCATTAGCATCAGTTCATATAAGTCTTTCCAGGTTTTTCTGAAGTATGCCTGGTCATCATTTCTTATAACACAATAGTATTCCGTTACATTGTTTGTATCTCAAGCC
Organism: Phascolarctos cinereus; assembly: GCF_003287225.1. Taxonomy (NCBI): domain Eukaryota; kingdom Metazoa; phylum Chordata; class Mammalia; order Diprotodontia; family Phascolarctidae; genus Phascolarctos; species Phascolarctos cinereus. Next base: position 139,202,631 of record NW_027555514.1, read on the forward strand.
TGTATCATAGCTCTTGGCACATAATAGGTGCTTAATAAATGCTTTTTCATTTAGCATTCATAAAATTTGAGCCAAACATTTCAGCATACCATGGAAGCACATTCTCATTGGCCCTTTCCTTACCGCTCAGGAAGTATTTTCCCAGGGCATTGGTATGCCTGTCCACATTCTATGCATTCCTAAGATCAAAACCATGCTGTATCCAAAACAGATGAAGAAATTATGATACAAAAGCCTAATGAAATTTACATTTATGTTTATCCCATAGGAGACTGACTTGTGGCAAAACACTGCCACTGAATATTGTGTCATTCAATTATAAGTTGTTAGGCATCTATAGTAATATTGTTATTGTGTGGAAATTAACACACGAGAGACAATAAAGTATAGCTGTTTTCATGTTCTGCTTTTCAGGGTATCTGAAAAATAATAGCTAAAAGGAAGAGGAATCACTGGCACCAGCATTAGGTATCTTTACTGAAGAATCAGGCACCTACTGGTTCACAAAGAATGATGAGACCCACCACAGAAGAGATCTCCTTCAAAGTTCTCAGAAAGGAAATGACTATGATGATCACTATTGTTAAATTTCTGGCACTGTATAAGTGATAGGCCCTACAGCAAGCGAAATAGCCCCCAAACGGATTAAGGATAGGCAAGGTGCCCGGTATATACTCATGACACTTACAAAGGACAAATTTGTACATGAACTTATTTCTAATCCCGGAACATTTTTCAGTCTATTGAGAATAGCTATGTGGTTTTTGTTGAGTCAAATAGCATGTGTTCTGGTGAAGAATCTAATCCTCCAGGAACACTAATGGAGTACTTTGCTTAGAGCTAACAAATGCCTTGTCCTAGCCCTATGCATAAGCCTTAGGGAACTGTCAGAGTCTTCGTGACCCCATTTGGGCTTTTCTCGGCAAAGATACTGGAATGATTTGCCATTTCTTTTTCCATCTTATTTTACAGATGAGGGTCACACAGTTAATAAGTGTCTATGGCCAGATTTGAACTCAGGTCTTCCTGACTCCAGCTCTCTATCCATTGCACCACTGCCTCTATTCTTAGAACATAGAACAACTGCTTTCATGAAGTATACAACTCACCAAAGGGGCTAAATTCTATAGGAACAATGGACTTATTAACCCATAAGATTCTTCAGGGAAAATGTATCACCTTTTGAATTTTTTTTTATTTTAAAATAATTTATTTATTCTTAATTTTCAACATTCACTTCCATAAGATTTTGAGTTTTAAATTTTCTCTCCCTCCCCCTCTTCCCCCTTCCCAAGATGGTGTGCAATCTGATATAGGCCCTATTTAAACATTCATATTAAGCACATTTTCACATTAATCATGAAGAATTAGAACTAAAGGGAGGAACCACGAGAAAGAAGAAATAAAACAAAACAACAAAAGAAAAGGAGAGCAAATAGTACGCTTCCATATGTATTCAGACTCCATGGTTCTTTTTCTGGATGTGGATAGCATTTTCCATCATGAGTCTTTTGGAGTTATTTTGGATCCTTGCATTGCTGAGCAGAGCTAAGTCTATCAATGTCAGTCATCACACAAAGTGGCTGTTACTGCATACAACGTTCTTCTGGTTAGCTCATTTCACTCAGCATCAGTTCATATAAGTCTTTCCAGGTTTTTCTGAAGTCCACCTGCTCATCATTTCTTATAGCACAATGGTTTTCCATTACATTCATATACCACAGCTTATTCAGCCATTCCCCAACTGATGCCCATCCCCTCAATTTCCAATTCTTTGCCACACAAAAAGAGCTGCTATAAATATTTCTGTACATGTGGTTCCTTCTCCCATTTTTATTATCTCTTTGGGATGCAGCCCTAGAAGTGGTATTGCTGGGTCAAAAGTATGCACAATTTTATAGCCCTTTGGGCATAGTTCCAAATTGATCTCCAGAAGGCTTGGATCATTTCACAACCCCACCAACAATGCATTAGTGTTCCAATTTTCCCACATCTTCTCCAACATTTATCATTTTCCTGTTTTGTCATGTTAGTTAATCTGATAGGTGTGATATGGTACCTCAGAGTCATTTTGATTTACATTTCTCTAATCAACAGTGATTTAGAGCATTTTTTCATATGACTATAGATAGCTCTAATTGATCACTCTTCTTTAGAAGGCAATTGGAAACAAAAGACTTCAGGATCCCCACACTTCCAAATGCCAAAATTGGCCATTTTATTAGACATAATTACTCTGCTATCAGATTTTATTTTATAGAAAATTACTTCATGTATTTTTAAAGCCTGAAAAATAAAAGGTTTTTCTTAAACTCATCTATTATTGGCATAGTCTATAAAGTACTAGACTTGGAAATGGGGAAAGGATTGTAGTGGGATGAAAAGTACACTGGACATGAAGTCAGAGGACTTACATTTGAATCCTAGCTTAGTACCTGACCTGTAATCCATTATCTATATGCCCAGAGGTGTGTCTGATTCTTTCCACGTATTCTAAGACATTTCTGTCTAATTTGAATCAATAATCAAAATACTTCACCCCTTTCTCAAACTGATTAAAATTCAGCTCCTGTTGAGTTTGGACCTTTGATTGAATGTTGCACTGGATGAACTGCTACCCTTTACTGTACCCACAGGTAAACATTTCCTGTCTCTAGCAAATTGACTGGAGTGCTTTTGTGGACGTCCATAGTCTCAAATCCTAGACTGCTCTATAGTAACTTAGTGAAGGTTCAAGCACTGTACAGTGCCTTGTACTAAAGAGTCTATGTGGCATAGTTCATAAACTACTGGAAAATTAACATTTTTTCATAAGAATGCAATGCTGCCATACTGGGCTAGTCTGGAGTTACATTTATATAGTGATACAATTTAACAAACAAATATGATTCTACTAAATTCTCATATGCTGATGTACATCTTGGTGTTTACAAAAGCCTCCATTAATTCAAAAAACAATTTAAAAAAAGAAAAAGTATTAGACAATTAAGCCTCCCACCTAAGAGAGAAAGTATGGTCCCTCTATCAAGCTCTCAGACCATGGGAGGGCTCTCCACATATGGAATAAATACCTGGAGTTGAATGGAAGTCTCATTTCAAGTGAGAAACCAAACTAAATTGTCTTGGTGGTTGTGTAGCAACAATGATCCTCTAGCACCATGGGAGTTGGGGTCCTTACCCTCAACTTCTCCCATTGAAGGGCCCCTCTATTTTGAGTTCAGTTGAATACCAAGTACTACAATCAACTAGTATTTGGTCCAAGTTGGGAGATAGGAGCATTCATCCTCTTCCTTTCCCACCAAGGGGTCCCTGTGCTTTGGACTCATAAACAAAGGCCAGATTTTATTTTTGGATATTCCTCTGGGTCCTTGAAACACTGGGCTTCTAAAATTTCTTCTTTGAAGCACATAGAGAATCTAACTGGAGATTGAAACATCCTTCATTAGGACAAAGAGTCTAACTTTAAAAGAAAATATACTCAGAAAGGTCCGAGAGAGAAAAGCTCCCAAATAATGTATTGAGCACTTATAGTAAATATCTCAGGGTTTCAAAGAGGTAAATCTTATAATAAGTGCCTAAAGTCCATAAGAATCTCAGATGAGGTATCTGGACTTATGACACAAATTAGGTGAATAGTCTAGAAAAGTCTAAAATCAAAGAAAGAATAAAAAGGAAAAATAAATATTTATATACTACAATTATATACTATAAGTAAGGTTAACATCAGTATTTCAGAGATGCAAAAATCCATATTTCTCATATCAGTCTCAGTACTTGTAAAAGAGTATTTATGCATTTAATCACTTTTTAAAAAGGTTATCTCAAAGGAACTGGACTGATTTATAAAAAGAAATACACTGGAAAATTGGAATAGTTAGTCAAAATAAATTAAAGAAAAATGTTATTCATTCTCTAACATATCCCTGAAACTAAGGAATCTCCTAACAGTATCCCACATGGAGAATTTCTCCAGTAGTTCTTTACAATGCAAAGATCCCCAAAATTATTCTAGCCAAAGTCTCTATAGTGTAACACCTTTTCTGGGGCTTGCTCTCTCAACTCCAACTAGCACTGGTCAGTTGAATCCCCAGAAGATTACTGACTACTGCTCCCCTTGGGGTTGTAGGAATAAATCCAAGGGGCTAAGAATTTTCTTATGCTGTTGTTCATGAGCCCCCATACAGCAACTTCTCCATTGATTATCATCCAGAGACTTGATTAGATTTTAGTATGAGACGTTATGAGGGTGGTAGAGTAAAGACAATTGTTACAACAATCTCCACCACTCCCCATTAGTCTTAGACTTTCCCACAATTATACAAGTAGAGAAAGTAGACCCAAGCTTAGACAGTGCATGTGGCACTCCTAGGAGTGATTTATAGGTTGTCCTTTACTGGTCGTCCTTTTCACCCATTATGGAATCTTCATGAAGTTCTTCGTAGGTATAGCTTTCTCTAGGCTCCATGTTATAATGCTCTTATAGGATCATAAAGCTGCCTTTCCTTGGTATGTCTAGTGTACTACTTGGTGTATCTCTAGGTTCACAATGCAAACATTGCCACCAGCCACTACTGTTCTCAGGAACTGCTATGGATGCCAATAGGAAATGATATCTTCCAATCTGGGTCTCTTACTCAGAGATTCTATGCTCTGGTGAATTTCTGCCTTGAAACAGGACTTCCATCCCACTTCCCTGACATTCCATACCATGTCTCTTGACATCATTCACATCCCCCTCCCATGAAACTTTGCATTCTGTCCCAGGGTGCTCAGCCTCTATTGGTGAAATTTCACTTCATCTTGCCCCAAACCATCCTCTGTGTAACTAACTTTCCAGCTGTCTCCACACTATGCTGTCACAAGCATTGCTAACTCCCTTACAGTTTTCTTTTGTATGTTTTATATGTTTATATGTTTCTTTTATATGTTATCTTCCTCTTTTAGAATACAAGCTCTTCGAGAGCAAAAATGCTTGCTTCCACTTATATCCCCAGAGCTTGTCATGGTACCTAGGATATATTAAGTGTTTAATAAATACCTCATTATTATCAACATTTTAAACGTGAAGAAATTGAGGTCTAAGAGGTTAAGTGGTTTGCTCATGATCAAATGACTACTAGAAAGATGAACAAATCTAAATACGTTCACTACCTACCCTCATTGGCTTTAAGAAGCCATTTAATGTTATCTTTTTAAATTGTCATTATTATTATAGATTTAATGACTTTTGCTTTTATGTAATAAGCATTTATGGATCTCTCTATTCTCTATCTCGATCTATCTCTCTCCACACACACTTACACTTACACACACACACACACACACACACACACACACACAAACTTTCCCTTAACAAAGAAAGACACTTAAGTAAAACCAAAGGAAACAGAAACCTCATCTGAAAGACTAGTAAGTCAAGAAGCATTTATTATTTATATGTGCCAGATACACTGCTAAGCTCTGAGAATATAAACACAAGCAAAAAGAAAGATAGTCCCTTCCCCAAAAAAGTTTATATTCTAATGGGAGAAGGCAACACATTAAAAAGGGCACTGAAAAGCAGAGATTGTGGATGGGTGTAAATTAGGTACTCACACTGTTACGTAGTGGTGAAGAATGAAAAACTAATGATGACTGGTCTCTGTCCTACCCCAACATGGTGGTCCTGAAAGTAACTCACCAATGAAACAAAGGGCCCACAGAGGCAGAGGAATAAAGCAGGTGACTGCTGGTGGTAAGATGCAGAGAATACAATATGACATGTTTTTTTTTCCTCAAACCCCACCCAGAAGAAAAGGAAAGGAAGGAAGAAGTACATATTATCTGTGGCCTACCAAATGTAAAACTACTGACAAACCACCTGTTTGTCTTTCAGTCATTTCTTTCCCTAGTAGCTTGATATATTTGAATTGATTCCTCCATACTTTCTGCCTGCTTCCCCTTATAACTAATGACATTAACTTGTGAGCATGCTCATCAGAAAAGGATAACATCTGTGGTCATGAGCAGAAAAAGTTAATTTGCATTTATGAGAACAGAGTCCAAACACAACTTCATTAACACAGTATTCTAGCCAATTCAGCTAAACTGACCATTGATAAATCAAGCAGTCTTTACAAAATGCAGACGCCCGTGGATCCTTATACATCTATGTTCATTACTAAATCTAGCTCTAACACTCCACCTGAATATTGGAAAATACCAAACTCAACAAGGCATAGAGAGTCAATCAGGAGTGATAACATCCCCAAAAGAAAGCTAGGGTGTCATGAACTATATTCACTGAAAGAATGCTTTCATTACTTTAAAATGCAACTTTGATTGAACAGCATTAAATGGGTAGTAGGTATACATAATAAATATTAAGATCCTTGTGCTATGTATTGTAAAGGTATGGGGAAGATAACAAAGTTTATATCAGGCCTGCACAACCTCCAGCCAGCTGGCTACTTACAGCCCACAGACCACTTGCCACAAGCCAAAGGATTTCCTTTAAATACAAAGGATGTTTTCCTCTACATTTTTCTTGGGCTGCCTGAAATTCTTTAGCATGCTGCAAGCAGCCTGAGGGCTGTAAGCCCCCAGCAGGCCACAGGTTGTGCAGCCTTGATTTATGTAAATCACAATCCATACCCTCCTAGGTGCCAAATTGTGTCTCTGCAGTCCAAGGAACAACCTATGATCAGAGAGGATCCTTACCAAATGGGTGGTCAGCAAATCATGAATATTTAAGGTAACAAAAACTCCTATAGATCATCTATTAAGGAATGGAGGGATGATGACCTACACTAGCAGGAGTCTACAAATGGGTAAAATCGTGGCTCCTGGAATTATTGGAGTACAATAGTAGGTGGTCTAAGCTATTGATTCTATGAAAATATAATTAAAATACTAGAATGAGGCTGATCTTCAGGCAGGTATGGTATCTGGCAGTGCACTTGTGTAATATCTCTTTTCTCGATTGCATACTATATAGCAGTGAAGTGGTTAAACAAAAAAATCAATTGTGCTAGTCCCTGGTAATTAAACATTGGAAATCATATTCTCCAAACCTTGGCAGGTGATTAATACAGTAACATGGCCACTATACCATAAGATCCAGACCAGACCTAAGTATATAATTTATCTCCATTATTGAAAAAATTTTCTAATAGCCATCGATAACACAAAAATAGGATTTATTATCTCATTTATAGCAAGGATCTATGATTATTATTTTTTTGTAGAGAGGCACTTCTAACTTAAAATGGATACAGCCTTTAAATTCATCTTTATGTCAATTCCCCTCTGCTTTAAATCATGGCATGACATATTTCTTTTGTCATTTAATATTTTTAATAATTACTTGTTTACAAATTAGCTGTAGCCTTGCTCAGATTTAGATTCTTCATTCATATAACAGCATTAATTTATAGGTTGATCTTCAGTGCTTCTAATATTGGGGATACAATGATCTTAGAAAGCACTTACAGTTTTAAACAGTTTATTGCTCTCTCAGCTGGCTTTTCCCTCGACATAGCTAAGAATTTTCAATAATCCATTCAAGGGATCTTGACACATAGAAAAGCATCAAATTAGAGTTTTCATTTATGTTTTTAATCTCTCCATAGCAAGATGATTCAGGAAACTACCAGATTTTCTCCCTAATCAGGCTTCTAGGGAGGCAAGATGTTAGATCACAGAGTACTTTCGCTTATAAAAACTGAAAATATTTTATTTAGTATCACAGAATAATAAATTTAGTGCTGGAAGAAAACTACCAAAGACATCAAGTTTAATTCTTTTATTTTACAAATAAAGAAACTAAGGCCCTCAGGAATAAAATGATATGTCCAAGTGACAGAGCCAAAATAGCAGAATAAAGTTAAGAATTCAATTGAACTCTCCCAAATTCCCCTTCAAATTAATGCCTGAAATCAAATCCTGAAATAGAAGGGAAAAAAGCTGGGGTGAAACAATTTCCAGCCTGAGACAATAAAGGAGGTTGACAGGAAAGGTCTGTTTCACCAGAGTGGTGATCAGAGCCAAAGTATAGTATAAGTGCAGGCCACCCCAAAGCAACCAGCAGCAGGCCTTGGAGGTATCTGCAAGAGCAGTGGCAGTTTTAGGAGCTCTCAGTCCATAGATGCTAAGAGGATCAGACAAGTGGTTAGAAGATTACAGGGGACCCTTTGCTGGCACTAGGAGCAGGATCCTATTGCATTGTCCATACATAGTTCCTGGTCACAGTCCAAGAACAAAGGAGAGTGGTCACAGGGCATCAGGAGTCCTGGTCAAAGTTTCAGGATAGAGAAGAGTGCTTATAGTCCTTCACAGACCAGAAGACAGCCCATGAGAACAGTGACCACTCCTCTCCTTAAATCACAGTATCTTGGAAAGACAAAAAAAACTGAAAGTCCCCCCAGAACTAACTCTGAAAACAGCAGCACAAAAAACCTGAAGCTTGGTACAGTGCCCCCTCCAACCTGAGAGTAGAGCCCAACTTTAACATGAATATAAAAGTCAAGAAATAGGCTACAAAAATGAGCAACAAACAAAAAAATCAACCTGACCACAGAAAGTTACTATTGAGACAGTGAAGATTAAGACACAAACATGGGAGTGAGTTGACTATATAGGATAATTTCAAAAACATAAAATTAAGGGTTGAAAAACAAAAGGATGCACTCAGAGAAGAAGGTAGAAGAAGAGGAAGAAAGGCATAAGTAATCTCACATAAAAGATGCATGAAAGGAATAGCTTTTACAATGGAAGAAAGGTGTTAAGTGGTGGTCAATGCCTGAACCTTTTTCTCATTGGAATTGGCTTAAAGAGGGAATAATATAAGCACTCAGTTAGGTATAAAAATTTTTCTTACCCTACAAGGAAGTAGGAGGGAAATGGGATAAGACAGAATATAAAAGACTGACAGAAGAGGGGGTAGATTATGAGAGTCAGGGGTCAGAAGCAAAACAATCTTTTGAGGTGGGACAGGGTAAAAAGAGAGAGAAAGAAGGAAACAGGTGGAAAATAGAATAAATGGAAATATAGTCAGTAATCATGACTTTGAATGTGAATGGGATGAACTCTCTCATAAAATGGAATCAGATAGCAGAACAGATTAAAAACCAGAATCTAACAATATGTTGCTTACAAACAAAAAACAAAAAACATACTTTAAACAGAGAGATACACAGAGTAAAACTAAGGAGATGGAGCAAAAGCTATTACACTTCAGCTGAAGTCAAACAACAACAGGGGTAGGAATCACAATCTCAGACAAAGCAAAAGCAAAAATAGAACTAAGATAACAAGGAAATTACATTTTGCTAAAAGGTACCATAGACAACAAAGTAATATCAGTATTAAACATATATTCAACAGATGGCACAGCAACCAAATTTTTTTTTAAAGGCAATTGGGGTTAAGTGACTTGCCTAGGGTCACACAGCTAGTAAGTGTCAAGTGTTTGGTCTGAGGCCAGATTTGAACTCAGGCCCTCCTGACTTGAGGGCCGGTGCTCTATCCACTGTGCCATCTAGCTGACCCCACAACCAAATTCTTAAAGGAAAAGTTAAATGAGTTATAGAAGGAAATAGACAGTAAAACTATAGTAGCAGGGGACCTCAACTTTCCCCTCAAAAATAGATGCATCTAACCAACAAGTAAATAAGAAAGAAGTTAAGGAGATGAATACAATTTTAGAAAAGTTAAATATGATAGATCTCTGGAGAAAATTGAACAGAAATAGGAGCATACTATTTTTCAGCCGTGCGTGCCATCGTCACAAAAACTGACCATGTATAAAGGCACAGAAACCTCACAAACAAATGCAGAAAAGCAGAAATATTAAATGCATCCTTTCAAAAATAATGCAATAAAAATAAGTCAAAAAAGGGCTGTGCAAACATAAATTAAAAATTAATTGGAAACTAAATAATCTAATTCTAAAGAATGAATGCATCAAAGAACAAATCATAGAAACAATCAATAATTTCATTAAAGAGAATGAAAACAATAAGATAACATACCAAAATTTATGTGATACAGACAAAAACAGTACTTGGGGGAAAATTTATATCTCTAAACCCTTACTGCAATAAAATAGAGAAAATTAATTGGGTGTGCAACTAAAAAAAAAAGAAAGAAAGAAAAACTAGGAAAAGAACAAAGTAAATATACTCAATTAAACATCAATATGGAAAGCCTAACAATCAAAGAACAAATTAATAAAATTGAATGTAATAAATAAAACCAAAAGCTAGTTTCATGAAAAAAATAAATAAATAAATAAACTATTGCTAATTTGGTTGTTTCTTTTTTTTGGTAATTTTTAAAATTTATTTTAAATGTAAATACAAAATAATAAAAGGGGAAAACTGCCATGTACATAGCAGATCATGAGAGAGTTCAATATAAAATAACAAATTTCCACTTCAAGAAAGTCTTTGTAATAATTATTACGCATGGTTTTCAAAGCTGCCCAACTTTTCTTTGCTTCCTTATTTTTCTTTTGTTCTCTGCTGTGCCTTTTTTGCTTTATTTTTTTCCCTCCAGTCCCCCACCATAAAGAAGGCAACAATTAAGTGTGGCTACATATGTTTGTGTGTGCATGTGTACATGTAAATATATATAGATATCTATCAATATACACATATACACTCATACACATATATGTAAGACTATGCTATGCTTATTTCCACCTGCCATCTGTTTCTCTGAAGGTAGATAGCATCTTTCTTCATAAGTTCAAGTTTTTCCATATTTTTCTCAATCAACCAGCTCATCATTTTGTACATCATAGCAATATTCCAATCCAATCACATCCTAAGAGATTATCTCTGGAAGATTTTCCCCAATTTTCTGCATTCCTTCTACTGATTTGATTTCTTTTAAAAAAGAAGAAAAGCAAATTACCAGTATCAAAAATGAAAAGGATGAATTCCCCACTAATGAAGGGGAATTTAGAGCACTTGCTAGGAACTATTTTGTCCAAGTATTTGCCAGTAAATTTACAATCTAAGTGAAATGGCTGAATATTTATGAAAATATAAATTGCCCAGATTAACAGAAGAGGAAATGGAATATTTAAACAGCCCTATCTTAGAAAAAGAAATTGAACAAGCCATCAATGAGCTCCCTAAGAAAAGTCTCCCCAGACCAAAAGGATTCACAAGTGAATTCTACTAAACATTTAAAGAAAAAATAATTTTCATATTCTATAAACCATTTGGAGAAATAGGCAAAGAAGGAATCTTAACAAATTCCTTTTATGAAACAAATATGATTCTGATACCTAAACCAGGAAGAGAGAGAGAAAGAGAACTATAGACCAATTTCCCTAATGAATATTGATGCAAAATTTTTAAATAAAGCCAAGAAATTACAGCAAAGATTGTAAACAATGACCAAGAAGGATTTATACTAAGAATGCAAGACTGGCTCAATATTATGAAAACAATCAGTATATTTGATCAGATCAATAATAGAACCAACAAAATCATATGGTTATCTCAACAGATGTAGAAGCTATAATAAAATACAATACTCATTCCTATTAAGAATATTAGAAAGCATAAGAATAAATGGAGCTTTCCTAAGAATGATAAATAGTATCTATTTAAAACTGTCTGCAAACATTATAAGCAATGGGGATGATCTAGAAGCCTTCCCAATAAGATCAGAAGTGAAGAAAATATGCCCATTATCATAACTTTTATTTAATATTGTACTAGAAATGATAACTATAGCAATAAGAGAAGAAAAAGAAATTGAAAGATTTGGAATAGGCAATAAGAAAACAAAACCATCACTCTTTGAAAGTGATATAAGAGTAATAGATAAATAAAAAAAGTAGTTGAAATAATTAACAACTTTAGCAGAGTTTCAGGACATAAAATAAACCCACAGAAATCATAAGCATTTCTATATATTACCAGCAAAGTAAGAAAGAGATAGAAGAAGAAATTTTATTTAAAATAACTGTAGACAATCTAAAATACTTGGGAGTCTATACCTACCAAGATGAAGCTAGGGACTATATATGAACATAATTACAAAATATTTTTCACACAAACTCAGATATAAACAAGTGGAAAATATTAATTGCTCAAGGGTAGGCTGAGCCAATATAATGAAAATGACAATTCTGCCTATGTTAATTTATTTGTTCAGTGCCATACCAATCAAACTATGAAAAAATATTTTATAGAGCTAGAAACAAAATTTAAAAATTCAACTAGAAGAACAAAAGGTCAAGAATATCATGGGAATCAATGAAAAAAATACGAAGGAAGGTGGCTTAGCAGTACTATATCTCAAACTCTATTACAAAGCAGTAATCATAGAAATTATCGGTACTGCCTAGAAAAGAGTGGTAGATAAGTGGGATACATACACAACATATAATAGTAAATTACCATAGTAATCTTATGTTTTATAAATCCAAAGATCCAAAATTTTGAAAGAAGAACTCACCATTTAACAAAATTTGCTGGGGAAAGTAGAAAACACTTTGTCAGAAACTAGGTTTAGACCAATGCCTCACATCCTATACTGAGATAAGGTCAAAATGGGTATATGATTTAGATGTCAAGGGTGATATAAGCAAATAAGGGCAGGATGGAATATTTTGCCTCTCAAATATATGGACAAGGAAAGAATTTATGACCAAATAAGATAGAAATGTATAGGATATAAAATGAGTAATTAAAAAGTTTTTGTACAACTAAAAACCAATGCAGCCAAGATTAGAAAGAAAGCAAGAAACTGGGACACAATTTTCCTAGCAAGTTTCTCTGATAAAAGCTTCATTTCTTAAATACATAGATAACTGAGTCAAATTTATAAGAATACATGTCATTCCCAACTGATAAATTGTTGAAGGACATAAACAGGAAATTTTCAGGAGAAATTAAAGCTATCTAGAGATATATTTTTAAAAAAGTTCTAAATCACTATTGATTAGAAAATTGTGAATTAAAACAGCTCTGAGATACCACCTAATATACCTAATAGATTGGCTAATATGACAAAAAAAGAAAAGGGCAAATGTTGAAGGGGATGTGGAAAAATAAGGACACTAATTCACTTTCGGTGGAATTGTGAACTGATCCAACCATTCTGGAGAGAAATGTGGAACCAAATGAATATAAAATTGTACACATTCTTTGACCTAGAAATATCACTACTAGGTCTATATCTCAAAAAGATTGTTTTTAAAAAGTGGAGGCAAGAACTTTTATGTACAAAAATATCAATAGTGGCTCTTTTGTGGTGGCAAAGAATTGGAAATTGAGGGGATACACATCGATAGATGAATGGCTTAACAAGTTGAGAAATATGATTGTGATGGAATACTATTGTGCTATAAGAAATGATGAGCAGGATAGTTTCAGAAAAACCTGGGAAAACTCATACGAACTGATGCAAAGTGAAGTGACCAGAACCAGGAGTATACAACACACAGTAACAGGAATATTGTATGATGATCAAGTTGTGAATGACTTAGCTATTCTTGGCAATACGAGGATCCAAGATAATTCAAAGGACTTAGAGGAAAAATGTTATCCACTTCCAGAGAACAAACTGATGAATTCTGAATCCAGATAGAATAATCCATTTTTTTTTTTACTTTCTTCGATTTTCTTGGGGTTTTTTTCTGTCTGTGTTTTCTTTTACAACATTGCTAATAAGAAAATGTTTTGTATGACAACACATATATTGTTGTTGTTCAATCATTCAGTTGTGTCCAATTCTTCCTGACCCCATGGATCTTCTAATCCTCCACTATCTCTCAAAGTCTGTCCAAGTTCACATTCATTGTTTCCATGACACTATCTATTCATCTCATTCTCTGCCATCCCTTTTTCCTTCTGTCATCAATCTTTTCCAACATCAGGGTCTTTTCCAAAGACTACTGTCTTCTAATTATGTGGCCAAGGTATTTAAACTTTAGCTTTAGTATTTGACCATCTAGTGAACAGCCTGAATTAATTTCTTAAAATATTGACTGATTTGATCTCTTTGCTGTCCAAGATGCGCAAAAGTCTTCTCCAGCATCACAATTCAAAAGTGTCAGTTCTGTATTGCTCAGCTTTACTTAAGATCTAACTCTCACAGCCATGCACCGCTAGTAGAAAACCATAACTTTCACTGTACATAACTTTGTTGGCTAAGTGATGTGTCTGCCTTTTAGAACGCTATCCAGGTTTGCCATAGCTTTCCTTCCAAAGAGCAAGTGTCTTTTAATTTCATGGCTGCAGTCACTGTATGCAGTGATCTTTGAACCCAAGAATATAAAATCTGACAGTGCTTCCATTTCTTCACTCCCTATTTGCCAGGAAGTGATGAGACCAGTTGCCAAGATCTTAGTTTTTTTGATGTTACACTTTAAGCCAGCTTTTACACTCTCTTTCACCTTCATCAAGCGACTTCTTAATTCATCTTCACTTTCTACTATCAGAAGGGTATCATAGGCATATCTGAGATGTATGATATAAAGTGCTTATATGTAACCTATGTCAAATTGCTTGACTTCTCAAGGAGTGAGGAGGGGAAGGAGGAAATATGGAACTCAAAAATTTTTAAAGCATATGTCAAAAATTGTTTTTACATGTGAGAAAAATAATACAATAAATGTTATATTCATTTTTATTATATTATTTTTCTCACAAGTAAATGCTGTTTTTTTTTAATTTAACATTGAAAGGGAACTGAATCATCATTTAGTTCAAGTATTTTGAAAGTAGAGGCTATATCCCCCTACATGATCATGGCCTGACCTCAAAGGGTATGTGATCTACCAATTATAGGGTAGAAAGATGCCTGAATGCCACTCTCTCTGCTATAATCAATTTTAGGGCTTATCTCCAACATAACCACAACAACCTTCCCCTATTTTGTCCACTACCCCCACTTTGAAAGCTCTTGACTGATTTATAACTTTATACTATGCAGTTACCGTTGGGGAAATATTCTACACACACACCACAGTATACACATTCTCTCCCTTAGATTATCTCTGACTATAGTAGAGATCCCTCAAAATACATGAATTGAGTAGATAGATAGATATTTATGATATATCCAAAATATTTTTAACTGATAGAGATGCACAATGTAAAAGGTTTGGAAACCATTGACCTAGTTTGCCCATTTGATTTTGACATACAAGGAAACTAAAATCCAGATG
Organism: Phascolarctos cinereus; assembly: GCF_003287225.1. Taxonomy (NCBI): domain Eukaryota; kingdom Metazoa; phylum Chordata; class Mammalia; order Diprotodontia; family Phascolarctidae; genus Phascolarctos; species Phascolarctos cinereus. The sequence continues at coordinate 139,217,803 of NW_027555514.1, forward strand.
GATAACTTGTCCAAGATCATAATGATAGTCAGTGGCAGAACTGGGAGTAGATAAAGTATTCAAATTTCCATGGCTGTATTCTTTCCTGCCATGACCAAAGCTAGGTTGCCATCAATTAAGTGGGGAAAATGAGCTACCATTAAATGATTCTCCCTTGCTTTCTCTAAGAAAATAGTCATTAGTCTTCTCCCACCCCATGGGACCAGGGTCTTTCAGGTTTGGATCCATTGCAGCCAAATTTGGAAATCACTTTTCCTGCCTGGACCCTTAGTTCTCTTTAAGATTTGATGTGGCTGAAATGTTCAGACCTGGTACTGAGCCTCTTCAAATTTAGTTAGACTGCCCCTCAGATAATGGATTTACAATCTGTATAACAAGTTGAGGCATATGATTGTGAAGGAATACTATTGTGCTATAAGAAATGATGAGCAGGATAGTTTCAGAAAAACCTGGGAAAATTCATACGAACTGATGCAAAGTGAAGTGACCAGAACCAGGAGTCACTTCTCTCTGAACCTCAGTTTTCTCATCTATAAAATGAGGGAGTTGGACTAATGACTGCTAAGTCCCCCTCCTGCTCAAAATCTATAACTTTGTGATGTGGTATGGGAAAACCACATGTAAAACCTTTTAAAAAATGTATATTAAACATCCTACCTTCAGAGTTATTTTGCAGGCTAATTAACTCTACTATTTTAATTACTTTAACAGACTGTTAATACATTAGCAAAAAACTAAAACAATCAGAATTACTTGATCATTTCTGGTAAAACTGATTTGCAAAGCAGTGGCATAGGAGCTTATTTAATTGGTATGAATAAATGATACATCCCAAGAGAGATGGTTGCCAGGAAGTAGTGTCAGTAATGTAATTTTCAATTATTCAATTCAATTACAATTTCAGTAACTGTAAACAATGACTAATGATCCATCACAGATCACATTTTGGTATTAATAAAGAACATAGCATATTTTGCAGACTTCTTTAACAGAACAATATCTTTCTCTAATTTTAGAAACAGAATAGGCCTCTCAATATAGTTCAACTTTTGTCTCATGAATTCCAAGCAACTCATTTATATTGTATGATGAAATTCCTATGATGTATGGCCATTTTTGAAATGTACAATCATCAGATTTTTCACTTGAATTTTAAAAATGTTTTATGAAGGGATTCCTAGAATTTTGCTATCATCAGTTAGTTTAGTTAAATTAAATTCATTTTATAAATATCCAGGATTATAGTAAATGACATAGAGAGGGTAAAATTGTCTAATAAACACACTAAGCAAGTGCCTTGGGACCCCTAGTTGACTAGAAGACCCTCAAGAGTCAAGGGTTCAGGTTGGGAGAACTTTTCCTTTTATAGTCCAAGATATAAAAGCAAGAGGAAAGAAAGCAAATATATTTATCTCTCTTCTGTCTCCATCCAACCCAATCTTTTTCACCATGAGCTCTGGTTGAATTATGATTGACCTCTGAAGGTCAGACGGTAGAATTTTATGAGGGACATGGGCTCTCTACATTTATTAAATGCATCCATATTAAATGACTCATATGGGGTCATGACCCACAGTTTAAGAAGCACTGAAGGGGTTGTGAGTGGAAAAAATTTAAGAAGCCCTGTATAATACAAGACTCATAGGAACAAAACTAGGAGGAAAACAACAAAGCATAGAAATGAACTTCCCATTTTCATGTCCCCTATGAAAGAATTCTGGAAACTTTGAAAGATTAAAATGTAATTTAAAACATAAGGGAGAAATTTTGAAAATTAGACAATGGCATAATAAATGTTTTTCTAGTAAAATATAATAAAACAGAAAAATATTTCAAAAACTACTGATGGTATCATAAAAAGAATTAGAAAGTTTCTGTGGCCAAAATATTCAGCATTCTGATGTCAACCTAGTGATGAGACCCTCTTAGCTAGATTTAAATGTGTTTCATCTGCCAAGCCAATGCTCAACCTCTCCTGAGCTTCGTAGGGCATCTGAGGGCTGGAACTTTCAAAAATAAATGCCCATGCCCAGGCTATGATCAGTCATGCAAGATTTCTGTGAAAATTTCAGTATAATGCTCTTGTTCTTTATTTGGTTTTGTTTTATTTTTTTTAAAATTCACAAACTACAAGGAGTCCTAATGTCTTTATATGTGCTGATTAAAGACCCTTAATCTCTCCACTAAATACAATGAAGAAGGCAAAGATTAGATCTCTTTTGTTTTTAATTTACTTTTAAATGTAAATTTATTGATGCCTCTGTTTTAACATCACAGTCTTTTCTGATATAACCTGACTTCTTCTGCATTTCCCAAATGCTATCCCATAACAAAGAAAATAATTAGGCAAAACCTGATTCAGTAATCATGTATATCAGAAGAAGCAACATTCACCATTGATACTACCTATTTCTTACCAAGATGAGGGAGGTGTGTTTCAACAACTGTTCTCTGGAAATATTATTGGTCATTGTCCTGGACCTGAGCTCGGGGTCTTTATTCTTTTCATTCACATTTTTGTAGTCATTGTGAAGAGGTCTAGGACTTTTGGGGTGCTTCTGGAACCCCAAGATCATGGTACCGGGCCCTGCCTGCAAGAATTCAACTCAAATCTTCTTCAGCTAGAGAAAAAGTTTATTAGTGATAAAACACATAGGGCAGGTGACGCCCGTAAGGACAGGCAGGCATAAGAAAGTCTCAGCCTTGCAAGCCTGAGATTCTCAGCTGGGTGATGCCCGTAAAGTGGAGAGTGCGTGAGAGGTTCTCAGCCTTTTGAGCATGAGATTCTCAGCCCCAGTGAGGGCCAGGGTAGATCTTATATACTTTGGTGACCAGGGAAGGGTCTGGGAAAATGGTCTGGGAAAAGGGTCTGGGTGAGAATTCCCCAGAGATTGGAATGTCTAAGAGATTGAACAGACAATAGGAATAATGAAGGACCTGAAAGGTATCTGAGTGAGATCAAAAGGTAGGCCAAGGCTTTCAAAGGCAGATGAGGGGCTGGGGCCTGTAGACAAGGGGAGCCAGATTCCCCTTGGGGCAAGGGGCGAAGACCTGGGCTTGGGCCACACCCCATCAATTGTGTGATATTTCTTTTTTCCTACTTATATTTCATTTACTATAAATCAGTTCAATCAAGTCTTTCCACCTTTCTCTGAACTCTTCATGTATGACTTATGGCAAAATCCATCCCACTACATCTATATACTGCAGTTTGTTCAGCTATTTCCCAATCAATAAACATACACTTTTTTGCCAGTTAATTTTGTTTCATTTGCTCATGCAAAAACTGCTACTATTGTTATGTTGATATATATGGGGCTTTTCTTTATCTTAGACTAGTTTTATGTACATATTCAATAGAGCAACAGATAAATCAAAAACTATAGTTTAACAATTTTTCTCCCATAATTGCAAACTGTATCCCACTACTTAGTATTCCACTAAACCCAGAAACTTCAAGACACTGATAGTAAAATCCTCACAGCTGACTTTTTTTGGGGGGGAAGGGGACCTGTTTCATTCCTGAGACTGATGGAATGGAATGTCAGTTTTCTTCTATCTTTGAAAACCCCATTACTAGAAAGATACAACATAGAACAATCAAGCTCAACCATTATAGTTGATCAATACATGTGGGCCCTTGTACTACACAGAGCCCACAAATGGACCAATTCACAGTTCTACCAACATTTGATTTGTGTGCCATTATGATCTTTCCCTAGCCTTGCCAAAGAGCCACTATTTATTTTATTATTTTTTGCAGTTTTATGGAAGTGAGGTAAAAGTTGCTTGAATTTTGATTTTATTATCATTATTAATGATTCAGAGTGTTTCCTCATATAGCTATTGTCGGTTTATGATCATTCTTTTGAAAGCTCTTTTAAAAATATTTTTGGTTATATATCTATTGGAGGGTGACAATCTCATTATCTGTCACACACAAATACACTTTTATTCAGAGATGTTTGAGGGAAACTCTCCTGCTCCCACTTACCTGCTTTTATTCTTATTTTAACTGTATTGATTTTGCTTGTGCAAAAGTTTTTTTTTAATTTTACATAATCAAAATTTTTGTTTTGTTTTGCATAATCTTCCCTATTTTTGTTTGTCAATTGTCCCCCTAAGCATAGTTGTAAAGGAAATCTTCTTCTATTCTTCTCCATTTTTAAATGATGTGAGTTTTTAGATTTGTCACTTCTCCATTTAGAGCTTATTATAGCTTATAGTGTGTGGTGCTGATGTGCCAAATGGCTTTCCAGTTTTCCCAGAAATTCTTGTTGAACAGGAATTTTATCCCCTAGTAGTTTGTGTTCTTGAGTTCATTGAACACTGTATTATTTTTTATTTGCTTCTGCATCTTACTTAACTAATCTGTTTCTCTGCAGATCAAATTTTTAAAGAATCTTCGTACAAGAGAAATATTCATTCTTGAACAGATGAAACTCTAGCTCATTTTCTTTCCAGTATTATGAGCTTTGAAAACTAACAAATAATCTAACAAAGATCCTCAAAGTTCACAGAGGTTTTTTGTTTGTTTATTTCTTTGTTGCAAAGAAGAAAAAGAGAATGAACTATTCAAAATACTAGGGAAGCAATTTTGTGAAACACTGGGGACCTAAGTAGTTTGCTATAGCAAATATATTTTACATTATGAAAACAGCAAGAAACCCACTTTTGAAAAGATGTGCATTTCTATCTACAACCAAGTAAGCTCCTACTCCTCTTAAGTTGGATAGTTTGAATGTTTTAGGATAAGATTTTAGAACTAGGGGTGTCCTGGTAAATAATTAACAATCAGCTCTCCAAAATAAAAGTCTACACATGACATATGTTTAAGTTTGATTTTCATTATTAATATTTTCTCCATAATTTTCTTAAGTCTAATGAATCAACAAAAGATTGGTAGCATTTGCTGATTCCTGAGGTGTAAATGCTCATACCAAAAAATTAATGATTGGATTTTTGTAGCCAGCACAAGCTGAGTAAAGCAAATCACTGATCTTGACCAATCTTCATATTAGGGATGAGAAATCTGAGGCTCAGGCTGGTAAAGTCACATAAGTCAGTAGAAGAGCTAGGAAATAAACCCAGTTCTACTAGTTTCAAATCCAGTACTCTTTTTACATCATGTTTTTGCTTTGTTCAGCTGTTTCAGTCACTTCCAAATCTCTATAACCTCATTTTGGAGTTTTACTGGCAAAGATACTAGAGTGGTTTGCCATTTCCTTTTCCACCTCATTTCACAGATGAGGAAACTGAGGTAAACAGGATTAAGTGACTTGCCCAGGGTCACTCAGCTATAAGTGTCTGAGGCCAGATTTGAATTCAGGAAGATAGTTTTCCCGACTTCAGACCTGGCACTCTATCCACTGTGCCCACCTAGCTACCCATCCACAACATTATACTGAAATCAAAACTTTTGTTCCTATACTTCTGATAAATCTGATTATCCTTTAAACAAAAACAAATTCACAAGCACTTAATAAGCACATTCTAAGGGCTAGTCATTATGCTAAATGCTGGAAATATACAAAGAAAAGGAAATACTCTTTATTTTCAGGGAGCTCATATTCTAGTTGGAAAGAGAACATAAGAACAACTATGTACCTGCAAGATATACCACCAGTAACAATGTCAACTAAACCCAGAAACTTCAAGACACGGATAGTAAAATCCTCCCAGCTTACTTTTTTTTGTGGGGGGATGCTATTTCATTCCTGAGGCTGATGGAATGGAATGCCAGTTTTCTTCTATCTTTGAAAACCCGATTACTAAAGAAATACAACATACAACAATCAAGCTCGGTCATTATAGTTCATCAATATATATGTTTTCATTGATTCTCAGTGGGGATGGATGAAAATGTGATTCTTTTTAAAATGGTCAATGTTTGTACTGATTTTCTTTTTTACAAAGAGAAGATACCATTCAAAACTATAATTCTGAGCTACTACTTAAGCTCAATGTAAATAGCTGCAATGCAGAATTTCTTTCCCTTCCCAGTCATTGACCTTGTTCCAGCAAATTACCCTCCTGAGCTAAGACCATTCAATTTCTTATGCTTCTGAATCTTCCTAAAAACTTTTTTGTTTGTTTGTTTAAGTCAGTTCTTAGAACAGGTTTTGCATTCTGGTTGGAACAACAACTACAATTCTCAAAAATCTAAGCCTATATTTAAGAAGACAATGAGGTTAATAACTTGTTGATTTCTCAATTATTCTTATTTCCAACACAAAAAGTAACACATCATTTTATATTTCAATTGCAGAATGAAAGGAAAGAATCCAAGTAATAACAGCCACCCAACATAAGAAGGACAGACAAATACATTAAAATCACTGACTAGTGTCATTCCCCTTCTAAGCTGCCTCCTCAACCTGATACTCACTGTTAAACAGGTTGAATCCTTAATGGGGTTAGCAGATTGAAAGGTTTCAGGGAAACCCAAGAGTCTGTACTTCTAAAATTATGGCTCATCAGCCCCTACCAGTATGCCTACCTTTAATAGTCAGTGAGTAAATGCATTACTTCAAAGCAAAAACATTTATTAAGACAGCCTAGTAAGAACTATAGCAACACAACATTCCTTGCCCTCCCTCACTTCTACCCCTGCCCTACCCCTTGTAATAAACACAAAATCAATTTAAGGGTACACAAATTTGAGAGGCACAAATTTAGAGTACTCAGTCAGCCACACACACAAGGAATACATGTGGCCAAGGCAAATCACACCTTCAGTACTATAGGACCCTGAAGTCCTTTCTCTCCCTTATGTATGCTTTTACTATTTCCTTCTGGATACAGTATTTCAGCTTGCCTTCCAGGGTCTGATCCTCTCTGCAGCTTGAATCCCAAGTGCCTTGGCTCTCTTTTCTACTGCCAAGGGCCCCACTCATTGAGCCTACTTTTATTAAACTGACCATCTTTCTTACTCTTTCTGCCCACTACTGAATGGCAACATCACTTTCCCAGCAAGTAGCTCTTCTGCAAAAATCTATGGACAATGTTGAGGAGGGAGAAGAGAGAAAATTCCCTCTCCTATTTGGTAGAGTCACAGGGATCACATTCTATAAAACTGATACATATTTTTACTGTTCCTTTAATGCACCTCTCAGAACTATGAACTTGCTTTTTAAGGGCCACTAGAATTGTGGACAATACTTTCAAAGGCAATGACAAGCTGACCCTCTAATTCCATCAAGGAAATTTCTTCACACTTCATAAACAGGTAATGTCTTTTCACTTTGTTGAACACATTAATGCCTCATCCTCTCTGTCATTTGCTCATTATTTTCTATGATTATATCAACTGGGCTGGTGAAAGAAACCAACTACAGAGAGAGAGAGAGAGGGAGAGAGAGGGAGAAGAGGGAGAGAGAGAGAGAGAGAGAAGAGAGAGAGAGAGAGAGAAGAGAGAGAGAGAGAAGAGAGAGAGAAAGAGAGAGAGAGAGAGAGAGAGAGAGAGAAAGAAATTTGTTTCCTTAGCAAAGAGAGGAACAGTTAGCTTTACCACCTAAAAAATTTTCCTGTTATAAGTAACAATGAATATATTAAAGTCTTTACTAAAGCAGAATTTATATTTTAAAAAATCAGGAAAAAATGTAGATTCTCATTTTTTAAAATTCTCAGCTATGTGAAATTTTAATTTCATTTCAATAAATACTTGCTTAATAAACACTTGTTAACTACCATATCTGTACTAGATACTGTGCTTGGCATTTTGATAAATATAACAATGAGCAAGATATTGTCCCAGATCACAAGGAACTTACAATTTAATAGAGAAGATAAAACACATTTACAAGTAACTACAATATAATAGGAATGTAAAACATAAGTGCTTATAAGAGATCACAAAAAATTCTCAAAGATCTAAAATCATAGAAATCTGTAATAAAAGTTGGAAAAAACTTAGATGTCAGCTAGTTTAATATGCTTATTTTACAGATGAAAAAAGTGAGCCCTAGAGAAGGGAAGTGAGTCAGCCAGGATCACACACTAACAAACAACAGAGCCAGGATTTAAACACAAGGTTCTCCAATTCCAGATCCAGGGCTTTTACCATTTTCCCATTTGAGGAGAGTACAACCAGGTCCCAATAAGTATGAATAATGAACCCTACAATGCAGTTGTACTTATTCAAATTTATACTGTTCAAAGTTATAATTACATTAAATATGGACATTGAATCCAGCCCAGAAATATGCAGTGCAAATTTGAATACTGAGATCACTTCATAGGATTTATTATGCATGCTAAACAGGATCTAGCTATAATAGTGACTGTTCTTCTTAGTGCTTATGAGACTTTAACCAATGTCACCTCACATTCCTAAAACAATTTCATCTCTGAAGGCAACAATTTATATTTGAGTATAAATATGGCAGAATGGTTGATAGAACTCATTATCTCAGTATGCCATTGACTAAAGGTAAAAGTGGTAATTGAAGGAGAATAGGTACTGTAGGGGAAAGATAGGCAGGTCAGGTATGTTAGGAAAAACAGTACTTATCCCAAATGTGGCAAAGGCACAGAGGCAGGGCATTAGCTGTCAGGCTAATACCAAATAATACCTAATTGGCTAATAGCTAAGCCTAAGAGTGGTGGCCATCTGTGCTGTACAGACTTTCTGTATGAAGTACTGTATCTGAGAGAAAGACTCTACTTTCCCTGAGACAACAGTTTCACTTACTTATTAATTGGTGGTGGTGGTGATTTTCTGTTCTGTTCTGTTTTAGAGGGTTGGAGGTGAGGGGGTTGGTGGAAATGGAAATTGTCTCTCTAGAGATGGATAAGGAAGAAAACAATTTCTTTTCTAACTAAAGCTCATTTTTGCCCTTTAATAGATATGTTTTCTAGTCAAATATTTATTATTTGGTAATTGTGGTGGTCATGGTGCTTTTTGTTGGACAGAAGGAACTAGAAATGAACTAAATTCAGATGAGGACAAACCCAAGACAAGTTGTAGTTATTAGAAAATCTGTCAGCCAAAAGTAGAACAGTCTAGAAGCCTCACAATAGACATGGGCTACTTGAATAAGGATCAAGTGGGAGTAAAAAAAATAGTATGAGAGACATAACAGGAAATAACATCATAAGAAATTCTCCAACGTTATTTCTCACCTTGAAACTCCACAATACAAAAGCTTTGTTTACCTCCCAAAGGAATACCTATTCAGTGTCCACAATTGATTTCAAAAATTAAAAAACTACTGGAATATCAAGTGTCATTTCCTGTAGCAAAGATGCTAAATATTCAGAGAGATTTCCCAAATAGATCTACAGAGATAAAAGTACTCCTATGGTTTCAAATAACATCAGGATCTGTGTATTTTTCACAAGTTCAAGGGACCTAACATGGGCCTAGTTTTATCTTAAGAGCAATAATATTCTAATTGGAAACATTATAACATAAAAGCTCAATTTTTTTATTTTTAATTCGTTTATTTAGTTTTAGTTTTCAACATTCACTACCATAAGTTTTTGAGTTTTTTATTTTCTCCCCCCCCAAGATGGCATACAATTTGATTTAGACTCTACATAGACATTCATATTAAATATATTTTCACATTAGTCATGTTGTAAAGGAGTATTACACCAATGGAAGGAACCATGAGAAAGAAAAATAAAACAAATAAAACAAACAAAAAGAGAGAGAGAGAGAAATCAAATAATAGGTTTTGACCTGCATTCAGACTCCACAGTTCTTTCTCTGGGTGTGGATGGAATTTCCCATCACGATACTTTTGGAGATGTCTTAGATCCTTGTATTTCTGAGAAGAGCCAAATCTATGAGAGTTAGTCATCGCATAATGTGGCTGTTACAGTGTAAAATATTCTTCTGGTTCTGCTCAACTCACTCAGCATCAGTTCACATAAGTCTTTCCAGGTATTTGTGAAGTCTGCCTGCTCATCATTTATAGCACATTAGTATTCCATTACATTCATATACCACTTGTTCAGCCATTCCCCAATTGATGTGCATCCCCTCAATTTTCAATTCTTGGTCACCACCAAAAAAGCTACTATAAGTATTTTTGCACATATGGGTCCTTTCCCCATTTTTATGATCTCTTTGGGATGAAGACTTAGAAGTAGTATTGCTGCTTCTGGGAGCCAAGATGGCAGAGTAAAAACTAAGTTGTTCTCACCCTCCCATGTCAATCTCTGAAATCCCAGAAAATATATCCCCAGGAAAAACTCTGGAACAGCTGAACCAGAAGAAAGATGGGGTGCAGCAGTCCAGTAGCCCAGGTAGATTGAGAGATTAATGGGAAAGGCCCCTCTTGCCCTGAGGGAAGGGGAGCAGTACTGAAATGGAGGGGTCCCAGCAAGCTAGCAGAAAACCCCACCTCAGCATAAAGGAGGAGATACTGAAACCCAGGTGGTGGAGCAGGCAAACACCAACACCTGGACCCTGGAGTGCCTCAGTAAGGGCTAAGGAACTGGTGGAAACCAGCTCAGAAAACCACAAGACACACCCACATTCTACAGCAACTGGGTTTCCCAGTGGCTCATGAAAAATAAGAGAAGTAGCACTGCAAAGAGCCCCAGGCAGATAATACCCTGCAATATCCATCTGAAAGTAGCTGAAGAAAGTGAAAGGAAAGGAAAAGCCTAGAGTTTCAGCCTTGCTGATTCTAGCCCAACACCAGGGGAAGCTGCCAGAACCCTACAGCCTCCAACTGTCAACATCAGAGGCCCCAACATACAAAGCCAGTGACCAAGCCCTAGGCTCCCAACAGAAGAAGCTTGGGTCAGTGCCCTCTGCTGTCCAGCAGGAGAGCTCAATCTCTTTAAAGGCCAGGAAATAAGCAAACACCATGAGCAGAAAGAAATGTACCATAGAGTCATACTATGTGAACAGAGAAGATCAAGGCAGAAATTCTGAAGAGGGCAACATTGTCAACAAACCCACATCTGGAATCCCAAAGGGAAAGTGAACTGGTCTGAAGCCCAAAAAGCCTTCTTAGAAGAGTTCAAGAAGGATCTTAAAAGTCAAATAAGAGAGGGAGAAGAGTCTTTAAAAATACAATTGGCCAACTGGGAAAAAAGGTACACTGAAGAAAACAATTCCCTAAAAAATACAATTGGCCAATTGGAAAAAAAAAAGTACACTGGGGGCAGCTAGGTGGCACAGTAGATAGAACACTGGCCCTGAAGTCAGGAGGACCTGAGTTCAAATCCAGCCTCAGACCAAACACTTGACACTTACTAGCTGTGTGACCCTGGGCAAGTTACTTAACCCCAGTTGCCAAAAAGAAAAAGTACACTGAAGAAAGCAAATCCCTAAAAAATACAATTGGCCAATGGAAGGAAGTAAAAACTAACAGAAGAAAAAATAAAATTGGACAAATGGAAACTAATCTCTATGAGAGAGCAAGAATCAGTCAAACAGAAACAAAAAAATGAAAAAATAGATGAAAATGTAAAATACCTCATGGTAAAACAACGACCTGGAAAATCGATTCAGGAGAGACAATTTAAAAATTATTGGACTACCTGAAAATCATGAAAAAAAAGAGCCTGGACAGTATCTTTCAGGAAATCATAAAGGAAAACTGCCCTGAAGTCCTAGAACCAGAAGGGAAAATAACCATAGAAAGAATCCACATCACCACCTGAAAGAGATCCCAAATTGAAATGCCAAGGAATATAATAGCAAAATTCCAAAATTACCAGTGAAAGAGAAGGTGCTGCAAGCAGCCAGAAAGAAACAATTTAAATATCATGGAACCACAGTCAGGATTACACAGGACCTTGCAGCTTCTACATTAAAAGACCACAGGGCATGGAACATGATATTATAAGGCAAAGGAGCTTGGATGCAGCCAAGGACTACCCAGCAAAAATGAGCATCTTTCAAGGGAGGATGGATATTCAATGAAATAGGGACTTCCAAACTTTCCTGATAAAAAGACCAGAGCTCAACAAAAAATTTGATCTTCAAGTACAGACTCAAGAAGACATAAAAAGGTAAATGGGACAGAAAGATACAATATGTTGTTAATGGGGCACGTTTACCCCTACAAGGGAATATGACACTTGCAACTCTGAGAACTGTATTGTTATTACACCATGATAAAGGAGTATACATAAAGAGGGTGGATATTAGTTGACTTTGATGTAATGATAAAAAAAATCTAATCAAGTGGGTTAAATGGATCCAAATAAGTGGATCAATCTGATCTTAGAAAATGTACTGAGAAAGGAGGAGGCAGACAAGGGTAAATTACATTACAGGAAAAGCAGAGGGAAAGAAGGGGGGGTGAGCATTGTTTGAACCTTACTCTCATCAGATTTGGCTCAAGAAGGGCATAACATAATCAGTTAGGTATAGAAATCTAACTTGCCCTATAGGCAGTAGGAGGGAAAAGGGGAAAGAAAAGGAGGGGGGAATAGAAGGAAGGGAAGAAGAAGTAAGGGTAAAGGGGAAGAAAAGGGAAGGAGGGTGGTCAAAAGCAAAACACTAGTGAGGGGGAAAGGAAAAGGAGAAAGAAAAGCATAAAAGGGGGAAAGGATGGAGAAAAAGACACAGATAGTAATCATAACTGTGAATGTGAATGGGATGAACTCTCCCATAAAATGGAAACAGATTGCAGAATGGATTAAAAACCATAATCCTACAATATGTTGTTTACAGGAAACACATTTGAAAAAGAGTGACACATACAGGGTAAAGGTAAAAGGCTGGAGCAGAATATATTATGCTTCAGCTGAAGTAAAAAAAGCAGGGGTAGCAATCCTGATCTCAGACAAAGCAAAAGCAAAAATAGATCTAATCAAAAGAGACAAGGAAGGAAACTACATCCTGCTAAAAGGCACCATAGACAATGAAGTAATATCATTACTAAACATATATGCACCAAATGGTATAGCATCCAAATTCTTAGAGAGTTCAGGGAGTTACAGGAAGAAATAGACAGCAAAACTATACTAGTGGGGGACCTGAACCTCCCCCTCTCGCACTAGATAAATCTAACCACAAAATAAACAAGAAAGAAGTTAAGGAGGTGAATAGAACATTAGAAAAGTTAGGTATGATAGACCTCTGGAGAAAACTGAATGGGGATAGAAAGGAATATACTTTTTTCTGCAGTACATGGCACATACACAAAAATTGACCATGTACTAGGGCATAAAAACCTCACAATCCAATGCAGAAAGGCAGAAATATTAAATGCATCCTTTTCAGATCATGATGCAATAAAAATTATATGTAATAAAGGGCCATGGAAAGATAGACTAAAAAATAATTGGAAACTAAATAATCTAATCCTAAAAAATGATTGGGTCAAACAACAAATCATAGAAACAATCAATAATTTCATTCAAGAGAATGACAATAATGAGACAACATACCAAAACTATGGGATGCAGTGAAAGCAGTTCTTAGGGGAAGTTTTATATCTCTAAATGCTTACATAAATAAAATAGAAAAAGAGGAGATAATGAATTGGGCATACAACTAAAAAAACTAGAAAAAGAACAAATTAAAAATCCTCAACTAAACACCAAATTAGAAATATTGAAAACCAAAGGAAAAATTAATAAAATTGAAATTAAGAAAACTATTGAACTAATAAATAAAACTAAGAGCTGGTTTTATGAAAAAAAATAAAATAGATAAACCTTTGGTTAATTTAATTAAAAAAAGAAAGAAGAAAACCAAATTACTAGTATCAAGAATGAAAAGGGTGAAGCTACCACCAAGGAAGAGGAAATTAAAACAATAATTAGGAATTATTTTGCCCAACTATATGCCAACAAATTTGACAATCTTAGTGAAATGGATACATATTTACAAAAATATAAATTGCCCAGATTAACAGAAGAGGAAGTAAAATACTTAAATAACCCCATCTCAGAAAAAGAAATTGAACAAGCCATTGATGAACTCCCTAGGAAAAAATCTCCAGGGCCAGATGGATTTACATGAATTCTATCAAACATTTAAAGAACAATTAATTCCAATACTATATAGACTATTTGGGAAAATAGGTGAAGAAGGAGTCTTACCAAATTCTTTTTATGATACAAATATGGTGTTGATACCTAAACCAGGAAGAGTCAAAATAGAGAAAGAAAATTATAGACCAATTTCTCTAATGAATATAGATGCAAAAATTTTAAAAAAATACTAGCAATAGATTACAGCAACTTATCACAAGAATAATACACTATGACCAGGTAGGATTTATACCAGGAATGCAGGGTTGGTTCAATATTAGGAAAACTATCAGCATCATTGAGCATATCAACACCAAAACCAACAGAAACCACATGATCATCTCAATAGATGCAGAAAAAGCTTTTGAAAATACAACACCCATTCCTATTAAAAACACTAGAAAGCATAGGTATAAATGGAGTCTTCCTTAAAATAATAATAGCATCTATCTAAAACCTTCAGCAAGCAATATGTAATGGGGACAGGCTAGAAGCATTTCCAATAAGATGGGGTGAAACAAGGATGTCCATTATCACCACTGTTATTCAATATTGTACTGGAAAATTGAAGGTATTAGAATAGGCAAAGAAGAAACAAAGCTATCACTCTTTGCAGATGACATGATGATATACTTAGAGAATCCTAGAGAATCAAGTAAAAAACTACTTGAAATAATAAACAACTTTAGCAAAGTTGCAGGCTATAAAATAAACCCACGTAAATCATCAGCATTTCTATATATTACCAACAAAGCCCAACAGCAAGAGATAGAAAGAGAAATCCATTTAAACTTACTGTAGACATTATAAAATATTTAGGAGTCTACCTCCAAAACAAACCCAGGAACTCTATGAACACAATTACAAAACACTTTTCACACAAATAAAATCAGATCTAAATAATTGGAAAAACATCAGTTGTTCATGGGTAGGCCGAGCTAATATAATAAAAATGACAATCCTACCTAAGCTAATTTACTTATTCAGTGCCATACCAATCAAACTACCAAAAAATTATTTTATAGAGTTAGAAAAAATAATAACAAGATTCATTTGGAAAACAAAAGGTCCAGAATATCAAAGGAACTAATGAAAAGAAATGCAGGGGAAGGTGGC
Source organism: Phascolarctos cinereus (assembly GCF_003287225.1). Classification (NCBI taxonomy): domain Eukaryota; kingdom Metazoa; phylum Chordata; class Mammalia; order Diprotodontia; family Phascolarctidae; genus Phascolarctos; species Phascolarctos cinereus. Next base: position 139,232,869 of record NW_027555514.1, read on the forward strand.
CTAGCAATTCCAGATCTTAAATTGTATTATAAAGCATCAATCATCAGAACTGCTTGGTACTGGCTAAGAAATATAGTGGATCAGTGGAATAGGTTAAATATGCAAGACACAGTAGTCAATGACTATAGTAATCTATTATTTGATAAACCCAAAGACCCCAGCTTCTGGGATAAGAACCCACTCTTTAAAAAAACTGCTGGGAAAACTGGAAAAGAGTATGGCAGAAACTAGGCATAGACCCAAATCTCACACCATATACCAAAATAAAGTCAAAATGGGTTCATGACTTAGATATAAAGGCTGATACATAAGTAAACTGGGAGAACAAGGAATAGTTTACCTATCAGATCTATGGAGAACAGAAGAATTCATGACCAAACAGGAGATAGAGAACATTAAAAAGCAAAATGGATAATTTTGATTACATTAAATTGAAAAGTTTTTGCACAAACAAAGCCAATGCAACTAAGATTAGAAGGAAGGTAGAAAATTGGGAAAGAATTTTTACAACCAGTCTCTCTGATAAAGGCCTCATTTCTAAAATATATAGAGAATTAAGACAAATTTATAAGAACACAAGCCATTCCCCAATTGATAAATGGTCAAAGGATATGAACAGACAGTTCTCAGATGAAGAAATTAAAGCCATCTATAGTCATATGAAAAAATGCTCTAAATCATTATTGATTAGAGAAATGCAAATCAAAACAACTCTGAGGTACCACATCACACCTATCAGATTGGCCAACATGACAAAACAGGAAAATGATAAATGTTGGAGAAGATGTGGGAAAATTGGAACACTAATACATTGTTGGTGGAGTTGTGAAATGATCCAACCATTTTGGAGAACAATTTGGAACTATGCCCAAAGGGCTATAAAAATGTGCATACCCTTTGATCCAGCAATAGCACTTCTAGGGCTATATCCCAAAGAGATCAACAAATGGGAAAAGGACCCACATGTACAAAAATATTCATAGCAGCTCTTTTTGTGGTGGCAAAGAATTGGAAATTGAGAGGATGCCCATCAATTGGGGAATGGCTGAGCAAGTTGTGGTATATGAATGTAATGGAATACTATTGTGCTATAAGAAATGATGAACAGGCTGACTTCAGAAAAACCTGGAAAGACTTGTATGGTCTGATGCTGAGTGAAGTGAGCAGAACCAAGAGACTTTGTACACAATAACAGCCACATTGTGCGCTGACTAATATTGATAAACTTAACCCTTCTCAGCAATACAAGGATCTAAGACATCTCCAAGGCCTCGTGATGGAAAATGCTATCCACAAAAAGAAAGAACTATGGAAGTTGAATGCAGATGCATACTATCTATTTTTTTTTCTGTTGAGTTTTGTTTCCTCTTTCTGATGGTTCCTCCTATTGGTTAATTTTACTTACAACTTCACTAATGTGAAAATATGTTTAATAGGAATGTAAATGTATAGCCTATATCAGATTTGCACTGTCTTGGGAGGGGTGGGAGAGGGGGAGAAAAATTTTAAACTCAAAAGCAATAAATTAATAAAAAAAAAATTTCCAAAAAGTAAAAAAATAAAGTGAATCTGGAGACAAAAAAAAAAAAGAAGAAGTAGTATCACTGGGGTCAAAGGTATGCAGAGTTTTATAGCCCTTTGGGCATAGTTACAAATTGCTCTCCAGAATGGCTGGATCAGTTCACAACTCCACCAACAATGCACTGGTGTTCCAATTTTCCCTAAAAGCTCAATTTTTCAAATGTAGAAAAGGAGTCTAGATTCCTTGGGCATTCCCACAGACTATCATTCCTTCATGGAGAAACTTAGTTCTGACAAGAATGCTTCCCTTGCCTTGCTGCCAAACCCCAAGGACCATCATGACTTGTAATTTAACATTCGAACTTTCCCATATGTGTTGCTCCCTTCTATTAGACTGTTAATAGTCAATACTCAGTAAACATGAAGTACTTACTATGTGTCAGGTACTGGACTAAATGCTGAGGAAAAAGAATGAAAAAAGGACGGTCCTTGCCCTCAAAGAACCTAGAATCTAATGGGGAAGAAAATACACAACAAGGAAGCTGAAAAGGTATGAGGGAGGAACCCGCCCAGGGGTACAGTGGAGAAGCCAGAGAATTCCCAGAGGAGTGCAGCCAGGTGAGAAATGAGAAGATATCTTCTCTCCTTAAATGTATATTTTTGGAGGTCATGTTTCTACCCTCAAATCAGAGATATACAGAGTAGTTATAAGATGGAGTACCAGTGCTGATGGTAACCCACAAGATAATGAGGTTTTCAGAATAATGGGCTACTTGGGACATGATACAGAAGTCAAAAAAGTCCCAGAGTAGTGCATCTATGTATGAGAAATGAGGAGGAATGTGAGGTCATTGAGAGAAGAGAGTGCCTCCATTTTCTTTTTATATCCCCAGTACTGAGCACAGAATATGGCACAGAGCAATTCTCAATAAATGGGTTTTTTTAATTCATACATTCAATTGTCACCCTAGCACTCACAAGTTATATAAAGATATTAATATTGTAAGTCAAATGCATGGATCCCTCAGTCATAAATCTTTTGAATCAAAGATCAAAATTAGGAAAAAGCCAAAGGGGTTAAACAGAAAATGCACTCCTAATAAAGAGAGATGAAATTCCGAGAAAAAAAAAAAGATAATAGTACTTTGCAAAAGTTCCAACTTTGCTGTAACTCTGTAGAAGCTCCGAGTCAATATAATAACATTGCAAAAGGACTTACTGAGGAAAAAAAACTGGCAGAATTATATTCAACTGTTTCACAGCCCTAAAAATCACCTAGGACAAGCAAGAAATGTATTTGACACTGTAGAAAAGGTGCTGAAAATTTACTGGCGAATCTTTACTTAGAATCTTTACCTATAGAAAGATGGGCAGAAGAGTAAAAAAAAAATTATATTTCTGATCTTGACTATATCATTTTAACCTCTGTGGAGGTCAGTTTCCTCATTTATAAAATGACGGGATTAGATCTCTAAGGTCACTTCCATCCCTGACATACTAACAGTCTAAGTGGTGATAGCCTAGAATAACAGGAAGGGATAGGTTAAGTAGGATTGATAGCCAAAGTCAAAGAGGCATTCTACGCACATTTAAAATCAACTACCATGAAATCTGTAAGAATGCTATCTAACATTACTTTTAAAATTATGAGAACTAGATGGTAGAATATTTTTGAAAGCTAATTCTATGACTTGTTTAGATATCTATTAATCCAAATCTTTCAACTAATGTCAGTCTTCACAATTTTCTGACTTAATTCACAAATGAGATGGTCATACATCAAAATGATCCTGTTCCTTTTTTAAGGAATTACTATTGAGGCGGAGCCAAGATGATTGAGTAAAACCAGAGATTTGCCTGAACTCTCCCCCAAACCCATCCAAATATTTTAAATAATGACTCTAAAAAAATCCTAGAGCAGCAGAACCCACAAAAAGATGAAGTGAAATAATTTTCCAGCCAAAGACAACTTAGAAGGTTGGCAGGAAAGGTCGGTTGCAGGATTCCATTAATAATCTCATTGATTCTCTTATCCCAAAACCCATCATGTTCTGATAGTGACAAAATTTGGGAAAGCTACTAGCATTCTTATGCTATGTTCCAGTTATTATCCTTCCTCCTGATAGTCTGATTGACAAGGAAAGTATAAGGGACGACTGGGGGTTTTGTACTTTCCAAATTGTGAAAAATATAACTGTGGGACACCTTCATTTAAGAAGGTATAGAACATGTTATTTGTGAGAACATTTTAAAAGTTCACATACTTTTTAGAATAAAGAGAAATAAACATTTACTTAAGAGGTTTTCTTTATTGCTTGCCTTCTTAATGAGGGGTAAAGGTGAGGAGGGAGGGAGGGAGAGAATTTCAAATTCAAAATTTTAAAAATGAATGTTAAAAATTGTTTTTACAGGTTACTGGGGAAAATTTTCAAAAATAAAAAATAATTTTAAAAGAGTTTCATTTATGGAGAAGTTTTATTCTAAAAAGGCAGAGGCTGTGGAATAGGAGAATTACCAAAGTAAGAGAAAATCATTGATTTAGAGTTCAAACAGACCATAGAAATACCCTAATCCAACTTTCCTCTTTTACAAAGAGGTTGAGTAACTTGCCCCAGGTCATAAAGATTAGTCAGATTTTGAGCTTCAAGTCCAAATTCAGCATTGTATAACTTCTATTGTCTAACTACTATCAAAGCTTTATCGTCCTTAGAGAGCTTTCAAACCAATTGAGAGATCAAATATACATCTAACAAACCATATGAGAACAATTTCAAGGTCAATATCAAAGGCAAAACATAGATTAAATTGCAAAACTAAGTACTGAGGAAGTCACTGAGGTAAAGGCATGCTCCAAGTGACATGAAATTAATAAAAGAAAGGTTTCTAAAGGACACAATTGTGTTGTTGGATTGGATCCTAACAGACATTCTTGAAGAATGTTGTAACTTTTAGAATCAATTCATAGGACATCAAACCTATGATTTCTATAGCTCTTTGGAAGAAAGAAGTCACATTCATGCAAAATAATACATACATAGCAAAAATCACAATCAGTCTTGAACTATAATTTAATTTCAGTGCCTCAGTTTCCTGCATGATTTAGATGAATCTATCCTTTTTGGAATCATATATATGCCAAGACTGATTTAAAACAAAAAAATCATGCAAACCCTCTTGAAAGAAGTTTACTACTAAACTACAAATACACATATACATACGTATGCATGTATATGTGTGTGTGTATATTATATATATATATTTAACAAAACAAAAAACCAACACAAAAACTTTCTTGAAAGAAGAGTTTACCAGTAAACTACAACTACACAGAAAGTTTTTCATTGAATGTGGGTGGCATGGAACTATTACCCCTTTAACACAAGATGGCTAAGGAGTAATCTCAAAAATTGATGCCTGTAGATGAAAATTAAGATATCTGACTTTCATATCGTTTGGCCAGTTTTTATTTTACTTGTGATTCTACCCTCCTTCCTCCTGTCTTATCCCCCTTGGGCCATATATGTCTTACTTCAGTGAAGATTTAATAGGCAGTCACAATTCTACAGCTGGACATACCACAAAGCAATATTCTTCCTGATAAATTTCAGTCGTTTTTGACCCTCAGCTTGCCGTGGAGAGCCATATCAACCATATTGATAAGACCTCATATTACCATCTCAGGAGTATAACAAGGTTAAGACGATTGCTGTCTCAGCAAGATGCTGAGCTTTTGATTCATGCCTTTATAACAACAAGGTTGGATTACTACAATTTGCTGTTGGCATCCATCCCAGAATGCTCAGTATGTCGGCTGACTTTGTACAGGATTCAGCAGTTGGGGTGTTCAACAACTAATACAAAAATGCCTCCGCACATCACATCAGTACTAGGAACATTACAGTGAAATATGGAATTGATTTGAAAAATCATACTTACAAGTACTTGCTTTTAGCCCTGTGAAGGATGGTTGACTCTCTTTTTGGAAAGAAGACTTACATTTATCTTAGAAATTAGCTCTTTCATCTGTGCATGTACAGATGAGTTGTTGATCCTTAGAAGCGGTTAAAAACAACACTGTACAATATAACCCAATATCTTTGTGACCTTTAATAGTTTTAGCTAAAGGTTCAATCTCACTTCAGTTTAGAAAAATAAACTGTCAAACAACTTTGAAACTTGAATCATCAGAAAAAAATTACTCTCACACAACACTAAAACGTTAAATCAACTCAAATTAATTTGCCCAGTCATCAGCATGTGATGTTTAAATTTTAAAAGAAAAAAGCTTACTTGACAGGATTAACCATCACTTACATATAGCTGACTCGTTGCCCAGAGATTCACCAGTATTGGAAATTAAGAGAATGCCACTTCAGAATTAACTTTAAAACTTAAGTATATGGGAAATGGGTGCACCGTCCATATTAGTATGCCACTGAGTAAACCCCAAGAAACCAAGATTCATGTTTAGATAAGCTTACAAAATTTTAACTTCAACTCCCAATTTACTTGTTACCCTGATGAATTAGTACAGAATCTCTCTCCATACTACTCTTATTCCTTTATTAGAGGATTTGTAAAAGAGCTCCCATCTGACTTAAGTGAGGGGGTGCTTACTTCTATTAAACTCCATAGGTAGGTACAGTAGGGGGCTACCTTCACAGAATGATAGAGTCTCTACTCACAATCCCTTTTACTTTTACTAAGCTCCATCTCAAAAACTATTTTCTCAAGAGTTACAACATATATCATTAGTAACAGAATTATAGAGTTAACCAGTCTATGAATAGCTGGCATTAGGACTATCTTCTCTTTTACCTCCAAAAAGTTTCCAGCTTTTCCCCCTGCTTCAAATCCTCTTTCTCTAGATACCTTCCAGTTCTCTAATTAGTCCCTCAGTTCTATTAGGGAATATTTCCACAAATTCCTCTCCTCAGAGTTTCTCAATCCTCAACCTTCCTCAATCAATCTTCCTATTAACAGGTCAATAACTACTCCTTTAGAGTTTACTCAATCCTCAACCTTTCCCTCTATAGATTTTGGACAGCAATTTCTTTTGCTTTATCATTTTTTTTATTACTTTCTTGACTTTTTGTTGTTCTTGTTGAGGCAATTGAGGTTAAGTGACTTGCCCAGGGTCAAACTGCTAGTAAGTATCAAGTGTCTGAGGCCGGATTTAAACTCAGGTTCTCCCGACTCCAAGGTCAATTTTCTTTACTTTTTATAAAGTACTTTAGGAAGCTTTCCTTATCTTTCCCAAATAACAAAAAAATTACCTCCTTCCATTTCAGACATTGCTATCAAGTTACTTACTCTCTGACTCATAGGGTTTTTTTTGTTTTGTTTTGGTTTTTGAGATTATTCTACAAAATAAATAATAATAGTAAAATGTCAGACACTCACCCTTCTAGTCTCAACTGGAAATATCAAAGAACAGCTGTTGTGATGATATTTTGGCACATGGATTTTCTATCCCAGCTGGAGATCTGACTTAGAAAAAAAATTAATGTAAGCCCTTCAGAGTCTAAATAAAGTTTCTATTCAGCTCTATACTAAAAAAAAAAACTTGACACACAGTTCAACATATGTTGGAAAGGAATGAAATAATTGTTTCTCATCTACTCATTCAAGCATTTATTGAACACCTACTGGGGGCCACTGAGCTGACTCTATCATCGCAAACCATCTGTGTGGTCTAACTGGAGGGGAGAAGGAAATAAGGTCCTACTTACTCTTGAAATATCCCCCTCCCCCAATCTTTCATCCTATGGAAAATTCCAACCATTAGAATCATACCCCATGTAGTGGTGCTAGCATTATTTCATTGCATAATATTTAGCTCCTTTTACTCTGCTCCTCTCAGAACCTCCCTTTTAGGGAGGAAACCCAGACTAACCATGTCTTCATTCTTCTCCAGGCTGCACTCCTAAGTCTCCTGAATTTTCTCTACAATGCTCCCCCCCATCCCCATTGCCCACCCACCCATACAGCTCCCAGCTTTTCAACTTCAACATAAAAACTTCATGTGTTTTCTTTCATCATCAGAATGCAAATTCCTTGAAGGTAGGGACTTTGTATTCCCAGTCCTTAGCACAGAACCTGACATACCGTGATTAATATATGCTACTAGACTTGATTTTTCACTCTCCTTTCATCTGCCCTGCAGCTATATTTACTCTCCTGTATGTGTTATCTCTGCATTAGAATGTGAGCTCTTTATGAGCAAGAAAGATTATCTCAATTTTCTCTTTGTATTCCCAGAATTTAGCACAGTGCTTGGCACACAACAAGTATCTAATAAATGTAGTTCTATTCCATTCTTTTTCAGGATCATCATTCCATTCCCTATGTAAGGGTATACCCCAGGCCTCCCTATAAGGCCCTTTCTTCTCTTCCCATCTATCTCAGACAATCACTTCTATGCAAATGTTATCGATCCAGTTTCTCTCCTGAACTCTGTTCCCTCTTCATCAACTCAAACCAAATATTAGACATTTTGAGTGGTTGTCCACTGGTATTTCAAACTCAATATGGACAAACTCATTATCTTTTCCCTAAAACCCTCCCCTCTTCTTAATTTCTCTGTTTCTGTTGCAGGCACTATTAGAGTCAGCTTGGAGTAGGGAACTGAACAAAAAAGTCAGGAAGACCTGGTTTCAAATCCTACCTACTTCAGAAATGTATTGTGTGACCCTGGGAAAATTCATTTAAACTCTCTGAACTTTTAGTTTCCTCAACTGTAAAATGAGAGGATTGGTCTCAGTGGCATCTAACATCCTTCCCAGACCTAAATCTATAATTTTCTAATGCATTCATCTAGACACCCGGAACTACATGGCACAATGGATAGAACCCCAGGGCTGGAGTCAGGAAGATCTGAGTTCAAATTCAGCCTCAGACACTATGAAATGACTGACCAACAGTCACCCAGAGGCTTAACATGGCAGTGGCGGTGGTGGTGATTGTTAGTTGTGTCTGACGCTTTGTGACTTCATTTGAGGTTTTCTTGGCAAAGATAGTGGAGTGGTTTACCTTTTCCTTCTACAAGTCATTTTACAGATGAGGAAACTGAGACAAACAAGTTAAATGACTTGCCCAGGGTCCCAAAGCCAGTAAGTATCTGAGGCTAGATTTGAACTACCTGACTCCAGGTCTATCCACTACTCCTGACTCTATACATTGTGCCACCTCACTGCCCCTCTCTCACTCCTTACATCCAACCAATCAGTTGCCAAGTCTTGTCATTCTGCTTCCACTATGTATCTCACATCTGTTCCCTTCTATCCATTCACATAGCTGCCACCCTAGCTCATATCTTCATTATCTCTTGCCTAAATTATTGTAATAGCAACACAATTGGCCTCCCTGCCTGGAATTTCTCCAATCCATGATCCATCTGTTTCCAAATTGATATTTCTAAAGTACAGGTCTGATAATGTCACTCCACTGTTCAAGGAACTGCCATGAATAAGAAACTTGCCTATAGAATAAAATATGAACTATTCTGTTTTTCTTTTAAAGTCCTTCACTGAGTCTAACCTACCTTTCTCATATGTTCTAAATTTTCCTAAACTACTTTCTTTGCTGTTCATCACACATAATATTCTATCTACTTTACCCATGTTTTTGCATAGGATATTCCCCACGCTGGAAACTTTGAATCTCTAGCTTGTTTTAAAGTTCATCCTAAGGGATCTATCCTAATCCTTCTAGCTGCTAGTGCCTTTCCTCTAGAAATTATTTTATGGGGGGAAAGGGGAACGAGGGGAGTAAGAAGTTCCTGTTAATTAATGTAATCACAAAAGGACCAGACACTTCAGATGAGGAATTCAGAGAATTAATCAGTTAATAGGCCCAAAATATAATCACATTTCATTTGGATGTTGAGGAATTTTCCTACAATTCCATCATAATATGTGAATGAACATTTAATAAATTTGAAAGAGTTATAGGTCTAGGTCACTAGATAAATGACACCATACAGTAATTGGTTGAAAGGATCCAGAGGTTTCCTCAGCCAGCACAAACTGGCTTTTGAAAGCCCATTGTTAAGTTTCCAGTGTGAGCATTTTCTTGAAAATCAGAACATACTATAGATCAGGACATGATTTATTGTTTTGTTGATTATCTAGACTCAAGAAATTGATGAGGAAAATGTTTAAAATACAGATTAAACTCAAAAGTGTGTCATGTATGTGTGCTTTCCTCAAAGAGCTACTTGTTAAAAGTTTACCAGCACACCCCTGAAAAATCAGGCATATCTCCTGGGCTGTACATAAAAACAATGTCATTTTGGGAATTAGCCAGTCCAGGGGTGGAAGCACTCCAGTTTGGAATTCATCAGTTTGAGATCTGAAAACAGAAATGGAGGAAAAACTAGGCCTCTGAGAGTAAGTTGCTTTTGATCAAGAAGAGGGAACATTTGAACTGTCTCTTCTCTAACCCCATCACCCAAATTACGTCACCAAGGAAGCTGGGCCACTAGAAGACAATGCATCTAGTTAGAAGGAGAGAGACAGACTAACAAAGGTGGCTATAGAGGGACAGACATTCAAGGAGTGAGACAAGATTTTTGCTGGTAGATATAAGTGCTAGCCATGACCTCAAAAAAAGGAATAAATCCCAGAGACCAAATATGCAGCTGCCAAGTAGAAAACTACTCCCTACCTCAGCTATGTGCATATTCCTAGGAAGATAAAAGATTTCCAGTACCCTAAGTCTTGAGTCACTCCTCTGCCACACAGGTCCCCAACAGATGTGTTCACTACAATTGTGCTCTTTGACTATTCATCCTCATGAAGTCTATGTACATTTGTGGGAGACTATGCCCCAAGATTTGGGGAAAAATATAATATACCAACTGCCTAAATTGAGCTGTCATTATTATAGGTCTAGATCTAGAAGGGAGGCCATTTATTCCAACCCACTAATTCTAAGATGAAAAATCTGAGGCTCAAGGACATTAAGCAATTTGCCCATGGCCACATAGGTAACAAATATTACATATAGAATTTGAACCCATATCCTCTGACCCCAGACCCCATAATCTTTCAACTGTACCATCCTATTTCCCCTGAACTCTGCTATCAATGGGAATTAAAAGAGGTAGAGATTCTGAAGAAATGAGTATTGAATGAATTTCACTTTTGACAAGGTAGGGATTTTATTTGCAAGAGTAGTCATACAGCAAGTTTAATTATAGAGGGAAGAAATAGTCTGGAAAAAACCCACTGGATTTTTGGTCTCATTTTTCTTTGTCCTACAGGCTATTTTCAATATATATCACTGATGTCTCTGTACCATTGCCCTTCTCCTTTTCTCTTACAACTTCACCTATATCTAGATCTTCTATGTCTTGAAGCTTCCAAACTAGAAATATCCAGCTTCCTAGCTGACTAGTATCTCCCTGTCTGTTACCTCAAGGGTTGAAAATCAATCAGACTTACCTTTCCTCCTTATAAATCAACAGAGTAGTGTGGTTCAGAAGCTGCCAAGAACTTTCCCCCACAGCAGCCAGAAGCTTCCATGAGCCCAGGAAAACCTGCCTAAGATTCCCTCAAGCCTAGTCCTAGACCATCACTGATTTCCCCTTCCTTACACTGCTTGGAGACCTCTGTGCTCAAAGATGCCCTTGAAATATCCTTGATTACGTCATTTCCCTGCCCCTTCCCAGGAAAGTCAGATGCTATAAGTAAATATATGTATATGTGTGTGTGTGTATATATATATATATATATATATATATATATATATATATATAGTCCTTTTTTTGGCAAGAATCTACCTCAATTGTTTCACAAAGGACATTTGGGGAAAAGTTCTTTCAAACACAACTTTGAACCCTGAACCCTGTACGTGTACAGAAGTTGGGAAAAACTCCAGGGCACAGAGTATAAGAAACCTTTTTACACTTTGACTTTATTGCCTTTTATTGTATATTTTGGTGAATACAATGCTATGCAAATAGATGGCATTTAATAAATGCCCATTGGAATTGATTGAACTATGGGTATCAATTCCCCAATCATACTCTAATTTCTTTGTTATCAGAGACTTTTCAGATGTTTTTCTTTCTATCTCACAAGGCTGACTAAGGCTGAGTGCCTTAGACAGAGTATGCTCAATAAATATTGATATGATCTGATCATAATTATTTTTACTGAATTAATTTATGCAAATCATTTGGCTTGCAATTTAACAAAAGGTATTTGGAAGCAGGAAAGTCAAAGAATATGTGTGTAGTGAAATGTATGCAGAAAACCCAGTCTCCCTCATTTACAACACAGCCAGCAAACAAGATGACCTGGAGCTATTCATATAATTCAGTTACATAAGTCTTGGTTCTTTTCTAAAGCCAC